>NW_004955420.1:15496878-15541449 GCF_000276665.1 Chinchilla lanigera | reverse complement strand
GCCGGCCTAAGGGCCGGCGCGCAATAGCGCTCGCTGCCGCATGGCTCCCGTGCGCTGGGGGCCCACCCTCCGGGAGCCAGCAGGCAGGAAGCTAGCCAGCCCGAAGGCTGGCGCTCCCCGCCCACAGCTCCCTGTGTGCCGGAAGCATCCTTCCGTGGTCCCAGGAGGCCGGGAGTGAGTCGCCGGTCCAAAGACCCAAAAAAACCGGCGCTCCCCACCCCAGGCTCCCCGTGCGCTGGGGGCCCACCCTCCAAGCCTGAATTTTGTGCAGGACTTTTTTTCTGAAAGAGCATGAGGAAGAGGTTGGCAGAGGAGAAGAGGAAAGAGGATGGGACTCCAGGCAGAAGCTGAGGGACCTGTTTCCCAAAGTTCTCCCTGGGACAGTGAACATGAGTATCCCCTCTGAATTCCAATGATGTGGGGCATTTTCTTCATCCAATACGAAGATCCTTTACCCATCTGGTAACTGGAGAATACAGCTTCTGGAACCCCAAGAAGAAGGGATTGGAAGCCTTGCTTAAGGACCAAGTACCGCAAGTCTTTCTAGGGGCATTGTGGGCGGGAGGTGACACAGATAGGAATGTATGACTCACCCAAGGACCCATTTGTGGGCAAAGGGAGGATTTTGTAGGGGATGGATTCCTGCTGTCTGCTGATGGTATGTAAGACCTGAGAAACAGAACCAGCAAAGTCAAGGTATACTGTAGTAAAAAACATGGCACAACATGGGCCAAGAAACATTGCCTTTCTGTCTTTCTCTCTCTCTCAACTGCCCAAGGCTGCTCCTCAGAAACTCCCTTTCGAGACTGATCTTGATGTCCATTGATTTTTTAAATACGTAATTAAATGGCTAAGCAGAGGAAAAGTACTTATGATCTGCTGTCAGCTCTAAGCCTTTTGGTTTATGATCTGCTTACTTTTAAACATTTTAAAATTGCATTTCATTGCTATCTACAAGTTGCAAATCTTTATAATAGACACTGCAAAGCATAAGACCATGAGCAAGATAAGGTTCCTGGGCTGCAGGCACTGACGACACTAACAGTGGGCCCGAAGACATATTCACAGCTGCTGCCGTAGAAGGCTCTTTGTGGTGAGTAGCAGGCGTAATATGAAAGCAGCAAGCCTATCTCGCAGGTGTCAGCAAGGCTGGTTCTGTGGAAAGCAGAGATGTTTCTTAGGCTTTAAAGCCATGCAAGCAGTGTGTTTTATTTTCATGCAAATAAAGATTACTTTACTTATATTTAGATGCACACAAATCTCTAATAGGACAATGTTTGTTTTGGTAATGATATTTGTTCAATAAACCCTAGAAAGTATGCCGGTTGTCCCCTAACCTGAACATTTCTTGGCAGAGTGGTGTTAAGCTGTGTGTCTTGCAAGATCCCAGGTCACCAATTCCCCCTTGACCAGAGTTGCTTTTCCACCACCCTCTATGTAGCTGTTAAGTTAGAGGGACCCCAATACATAACACCCTTCTTGTTCACTTTGATTCTGAACAAGGGGTGAATAAGCCTTAAAAAGGAGACAAGTTATTGGCTGACATATTATTTTTCTTATTAGTAAAGCAGATGTCAGAAAATGTAGATGCTATTTTCTATTTATGTGCTTGCAGGCTTACTAATACTGAATCCCAGAAGTGGAAAGACTTAATTACACTGCCCCTGCTCTGTTGAAAACTCAGGGCATGGAGAAATAGAGAGAAACTCATGCTTCCTGCAGAAGAGGGAGAGGAAGGGCTGAGATTATAGGAGCCCAATTGGGTCCTATTCCAGATGAAGAGGGGAGAGGAAGGGCTGAGATTATAGGAGCCCAATTGGGTCCATGGCCTGTTTTCCATCGTGAGGAAAGCAAGGAGCAGAGAGAGCACAGGACTGGAGGTAGTGAAGCAGCCTCCTTGTGGGACAGAGGAAGTGGAAGATCCCTTTCCCATTATCCAGATCCCAACGCTGCGGCCCTGATGGACAAGTTGCAGTCACAGTAGCAGAAATTGTATTTATTTCATTCCCATTGGAAAGAATCATCTGGAGGCCGAATGAAATAGAATGAAAGTCGCCCTCTAAAATCTAAACAAACAAACAAACAAACAAAGTCCCAATACCAAACAGAATCACACAGACACCCTCCTCTGTCTCTTCTGCACCCCGAAGGAACATTCCTCCATTCCCATGTTCAAAAATCTTGGCCACAGCAATCCTGCCTCAGGATTTATTTCACCATTAAAATCATAATTTGATGTGCATTGTTAGGCAGAGATGTCATCTCTCAAGACACAACGGTGAGTTAGATGTTGGGAGTAGAACAGTGTTTGGCAGAGGCTGAGGAGCACCTGGGACGCTGAAGGGCAAAGTTATTCCTTGGGTATGGAGTTGCAGCTCGCACCAAGGAGCTCTGGTGTGCCTTTATTGAGGAGGGTGACTAGACAACCATCAGTCACGTGCATTTTTAAATGCTAGAAGAAAGAATTTCAAAGTTTTCTTTATATAGAAGTGATATTTGTTCAATTTTGTACACTAGTGAGACAATATAATGTGTACACATATGGGTCTGACTTATTTCACTTATGAGTACAGTCTAAGGGAAGAAGGGGAAAAAAAACTATATCTACACACAAGATAGTTAAGATAGTTATACAGCTAGTTTCTCTTAGTTCATTGAAAAGAATGTTTTGCGCTATTATTGTTTAGCCAAGGTATCATGGCTATATCTTGCACTCTGATTAACTGCTAGGAACAACACAACAATACACAGTGTACCAACTATTGTAACTGTCCTACTAGCCTGTTTTGAAACTTTGTTTCATTGTTTATCTTTTTTTGTTTAAAATAAAAAAGAAGCCAATATGTACAGAAAAGCAAAGAGAAGTAAAATATAGTCTGCACGTTAAAAAAAATGATATTTGTGGAGACAAGTATACAAGGTTGATAAAAAGTATGGTGTTTAAACAAAAAATTACAGTGACAGACAAAGTACCATTAATCCCCCTCAAAATACCCCCTCGCTTTTAGAATGAATGTTACTACCAAGTGCCATGTAGCAGAAACGCAGTTTCATAAAAGCGTGAGACTTTGTCCGCATCCACCTCATTCACCAGCTCTGACACCATGTTACTTATGGCTCTTCCCCAAAGTCAAAATGACTATGAAAGGGAAAAGTTTTGAATCCAGTAAAGATACTGAGACAGCCATAGCAGTGCAACTAAAGACACTCCTGCAGGGAGCTTTCAGAGCTGCTTCAGAAAGTGGCAAGAATGACGGGATAAATGCAGGGAGTGTTCTGAGGGAATTAACAATGATTTTTTTTTTACTGTAATAAATTTTTAAATTTAAGCACACATCATATTTTCTAATCACAACAGGTACATAACTTGATTTTTTACTTTAAACTTTGTGCATGTATACAGGTATTGAAACATAATATGGCACCTATTAATATACACAATTTTTATGTATCAGTTAAAAACAATTTTTAAAAAATTTTAAAAAGATGTGATATGAGAGAGATGAGCCTTTGAAATAGTTATTTTGTTAAGATGTGTAACAAGGTCATCATTTCGTCCCATGCTGTTAGGTCTTCTTTTGTGTGTGTGTGTGTGTGTGTGTGTGTGTGTATGTGAAGGAGAGAGAGAGAGAGAGAAACAGAGAGAGAGAGAGACAGAGAGAGAGACAGAGAGACAGAGAAAAAAGAGAGAAAGACACACACAGAGAGTGACAGAGACAGAGACACAGAGAGAGACAGAGAGAGAGAGAAATGATCTCAGGTCCCTATAATTTCTTAACGAGTTCCTAGTTATTCAAGAACTCTCTGGCTTACTCTAAATTCCCTGGATCCTTCAACTGTTACTCCCACAATTACAGAGAATTATGCATTTGGTTTTTTTTTTCTTTATCTAGGAATCAGCTACATGCATCTTATTCTAAAAATCCACACATTACAACTAAATACGTACTTACTATATGAACCAAATAATTCACATAGCCGAAAAGTGAGAACATTTGCTAGAGTCAGGTAGTCTCCTCTATCAGAAAACAGGTTCAGTCTTAGCCAGCCCTGAAATCTTGACAAGGTACTTCAACCTCTCTTGCCTTTGCTTTCAAGTTCTGTAACCTATGGGAGTAGATATTCATTATTTGTAAGGTTGGTGGCGAGGACTTACTGATTTGAATATTATTTAAAATATTAGAATAATACATTATATGTTTGTTGTTGTTAAACTTCAAACAATACTCAAGTAGAATAAGAGTCCAAGTTTTACTTCCCTCTCTACTACCTCCTCTTCCAGATATAATATGCAGCCACATTTTTACTGATTTTGTCACAGATGTGTGTATCTTTGTATAATACTGCTTTTCCCAATAAATGATATTATATTAATAAATAATTTCCTAACTTGATGTTTTTCACTTAAACAGTTTTGTGATTTTTCTCATTTCACAACGCAAGATTTCTTTTAACTATTGCCAGAGATTTTACATTATAGATGGAATGCAGTTGTTGAAGCACTCTCTCAAAAAATGAATATTTAAGTAGATCTCACTCTGCTCCCATAAACAATGCTATCATAAATATGCTAATGTATATGCTAATGGCTCTTTGTAGATGTATGTCAGGATTTCTTGGATAAGAGACAAACGGAACTGGAGTTTTTGCTCCAAGAGAATGCATATATAAATATAGATAGACAACTACAAAGGGTAGAATTTCACAGGTGACCATTGGAACTTCCTGCCTTCTTTTTGCTTCTTTCTCATCAAAACTGCTCCTTGGCGTTTCCGCTTGTGTGCTCGGTTGGTATTTCAAAGTCATGTCCAAAATGTAACTCCCATCTCCCTCTCTGAGTATATTCCTTACTCAGTCCCCACTTATAAAATGGTGACACCATCATCTCTGTCCTTAAGTTCCCAAGCCACAAGTCATTCTGTATTTTTATCTTTTAATCATCCTTCAGAGCACAGCCGTCCCCAAAACTGGTTCTGCCTTCTCAGTATAACTACAATCCATGACCTTTCTTCAACTTTCACTGTTGCCTCCTCAGTCCAAGCCACCATTCTCTCTCACAATTATTCCCTGACAGACGTTCCAGCTCATATTCCCCTCTCTTGTGAGGTTCTTTTGCTATACTGCCTCCAGAGCTGCATGTCCTAAAACTACAAAATTGATCATATTACTCCTGTGCTTTAAATTCTCCAATGGTTTCTAATTTCACTAAAAATAAAAATACATATGTTCCTTTAATGGATTTCCAGATGCCTCATGACCTTACCCTAGCCCTCCAGCCTCAGTGGCCTTTCTTGGGGCCAATTGCTTACTACATTGTTGTCCTTCTATTTGATTTCCTGAACTTTCCATTCCACTCCGACCTCTGAAACTTCGTGCTTACTTTGCTTCTGCTTTGGGAAGCTTTCTCCATCTTTGCATGGCAGGTTCCATCCTATTCTTCAGTTGTTATTTCAGTGTCCTCTCTTCCAAAATGCTTTCTCTCCCCTGCTTGTCTCTGTCAAGTCACTCTGCCTCTCTGCCCCAACTATACTCTATCACATTGCTCTGTTGATTTCCTTCATAGGTTTCATTGGGATCCAAAATCATCTTGCTTAATTATTTACTCATCTCCCCCACTTCCAGGTAAGATCCATCAAAGCAGGGATCCTGTGTATCTTTTTTCTGTCTCTGGCATACCGAAGATGCTCGACAAATAGACAGCAAGTGAAGGCAGTCTTTCCTGCAGAGTGACACCTGCTCTGGGAAAGACCCAGAGACGGGAGAGCACTGGGAGAGGGCAGACCAGAGAGAGTGGAGGGAAACTGTCTAAGAAGAGCGTGGAAGAGGGTGAGGAGAAAGAGGCTGTAGGGAAAGACCTTGTCAGATTCTCAGAGGCCCTGCAATGAGTTGATCTTTGGGGTCCCCCCACTGAGCTATATCCCTGGCCCTGAGACTCTGTATTTTTAAATTCAGAACTTGCTTTTTCAAATTCATTAAAATTTGACTTATTTGATTACTTTGCATTGGAAGAACCCAGTGGACTTGGTCCGCTACCCATTTCATCCAAGTCAGTAAGGGTACAGGTTTTTCTAACAATTAAAAAAATTCCAGTTATCTCCAGGACCATTGAGGTGAGAGTCTTCTTACTTGTCTTAGTACAATTAGTGACTTCTCTTTTCTTAAAGAAAATTCGTACTCTCTTAAATGAAAGGTCTTTTTAGGTGTTTTGAAGTATGTAATTTCTTTCTAGAACAAAAATTTTTTTTGTTGTGGCTTGTACAAACCCATCTATTCCCCATCCAATACTGTTCGTTGTATGTTTTGTATTTCCTTGAAAGGATAAATGGTATTTAAAGATCAAGGAGTGATTTATTTGCAGCGCTGCTATCTCACTGAGGCTTCTGAATTTCAGCATCTGTCTATTGTCACAAATGCCAGTCACCAGGCAAGAAGAACACGGAAGCCCTGATTGCACCCCGAGTTCAGACCAAGACCGGAGCCTGGCTGCCAGTGGTGGGGGGAACTTTCTCATCACCCCATTCCTCTCCGCATCAGGAAGCATGAAGACAAACTCATTTTTGCTATGCAAATGGATGTCAAAATGTGATTTATAAACCATTTCTCAGGATTATTCCCCTGCAGGTGAGGGACTATTTTTTTTTTTTTTTTTTTTTTTTTTGGTACCAAGTATTAACTCAGGACTTTGTGCCTGCAAGGCAGGTACTTGTGCCACTGAGCTATGTCCCCAGCCCCTGAGCAGGACTATTTTTATTAGATGTTTTAGTGAGGTCAGTGTAGGAAACCTCGCCACAAAGGACCATTTTATTATTGTGAGGCAAGTAAAGTGAAGCAAAATATAGTTGTTTAAAATATCACTCTGTAATCAATTTTATAAACATATCAGGTTTCTAAACTCCAAAACCTAAGCTATATTTTTATTTCTCTTGCTCAAAGTTTATTCTTTGTGTTAATACATCACCTTTAGATAAAAGGAGCTCAAAGTGGTTGTAATTGAGATGTTATTTGGTTCTTATTTTAGCCTTTAGTTAGCATATTAATAAAGCAGCATATGAGTATCCTGCTGTGTAAATCGTAAGCTAAATTTTCAGAATGGGCTCGTAGCATAGAAACAACAGAGATTTCCTGGAACATCACTAAATTTCCTCTCTCATCTGGGTCCTTTTAATTATTTTTCCTTATTTCTGTGGTGTGGAATAATCTTAAAATGCATTTTGTGAGTTGTACTTGCTAGAGAGCACATTAGGCTAGAAAATGAAAAAAGAGAAAACATGGAATGGTCAAAAGAAGAGAAGGAGACAGAAAGGAGAGGAAACGAGAAGCAAGGAAAGAAGAAAGCATAAAAGAAAAACCACGGTTTTTCTTTCTTCTCATTTTAAGATCTTAAACTGCCTTCTGAGTCATTGCGCTATTAAAATTGTGGGGCTTCATTTTTTATAAACCAACTTCTTCATCTTATTGGTTTCACATTTCTTAATAAAAAGATGTTATTTTGACATGTAGATTTACTCCTAGTGCAAAGACCGTGTAGAGAGGCCTAGTGTGTCCTTCCCTTTGGCTTCCTTTCTGCTGTCCTCCCACTTAACCACAGCACAACATCAAACCTGAAGCTGACGTCAGTGCGGTGTGTCTGGGCAGTCTATGCATCTTATCACACGTGTACGTGGGTACTACTGTCATCAAAAACACAAATAGTCCATCCCCCTAATGACCTCCCTCTTTCTGCCTCTTTATTTTCACCAGTTCATCCTTAAGCCCTGGATACCTCTGATTTGTTCTCTTTCTCTATAATTCTGCTATTTCAATAACAGTATGTTAGTAGTATCATGCAGTGTACAGTGTTCTGAGATTTTGTTTTTCTACTCAGTATGTTTCCTCGAGATTCATCCTTGTTGCTATGTATTTTGATAGCCTGGACTTTTCTTTTATTGCTGAAGAGCGCTCCAAGAATTGTGTTTAAGTAAGTTAGTGAGTGTTAACATGCTCTTTATTCAATAAGGGACTGTTTACACAATTCTACTCAGACTGAGACAGTAAAATGTGATGCAGTTGGTTCCTTATATTTGCTTGGACCTCTGTTCTTTGCACATGTTGAGAGCTCCTCCGCAGGTATCCGTGTTACCACGACCCTGTTTACAGCTCACCCTCACAAAATTCCTCATTGAACCCTGCATCTGCTCTGTCCCTCTCTCCCCTGCCTCATGAAAGGAGCTTTTGCACACTTGCCTTCCTCTACACTCCCATTTCTTTTCTTTTCTAGTTTTTTCTGGGTATTAAGAATTGAATCCAGGACCCTTGCATTGGGCCATCCCCACCCTTTCATTGTTTTGTATTTTGAGATAAGGTCTCATTAGTTGTTAAGGTGCCCAGGCTGAGTTTGAACTTAGGATCCTCTAGAGTACTGGGATTACAAGCACATACCACATACCAACCCCATTTATTTACTATCCATACAACACCATGTTTTTCTCCTTCACTAGACAGGGAGCCTTTTGAGGCATGGAAAAACCTTCTTGCTATTCCTGAGTATAAGTAGCTTGTTCTCAATAAATGTTGGTTATGTGGATTTTGAGTTTAAGTAAGGTAGATTCCGAGTTCTGGATTGGCCAGTATAAGGAAATCATGAGGTGGAGTTTGTGGGTGGCTTAAATCATTCTGAGAATCTTATCCTCAGAGATTTCAACCTAATTCACCTGAGGTACAGCCAGGATCCCCAGATTCAACTACATGGTTGTAGTGTGTGGTCAAAATCTAGAGCTGCTGTCCTAGCCAGACAGATTGGATTTATATAGGTGATATCATGTGAAATTATTCTTTTTCTTTTTTACCTTCCCACAAATATATATATATAATATATATATGTATGTATGTGTATATATATATTTTGTAAAAGAAAAGCACTTACTTGTATCTAGATGCTATGATTGCTGGCAGAAAGGTTTTTATGTAGGATCAAAACATGATTTCATGAATTTTCCGTGTCACTTTGGCTCTATAGAATACACTCTGCAAATGGGTGAAGTCTGTGCTCTGTTCTTCATAAAGTACACATCAATTCAGAACACAGTTAAGAAGCATTAGTCATAATTAACCGGGTGTTCTCAACTCTCATTGCACATTAGCAGCGACTGGGGAGTTTAAAATTTTCTAGCACCCAGCCTACACTCCACACCAATTACATGAAACTCTCTGTGGCTAAGACATAGGTATCAGCACTTTGGAAAGCTACCTAAGTGATTCCAAGTATAGCCAAGGCTGGAGAATCAATGTCCTTATCATTCCTAAACAAATATATCCCTGATCCATCTTTATAAATATGTACATTAATACTTTTTGTTTATATGAATAAATTCATTAGAGGCAAGTAGGAATTCATTTTCACACTTTAAGAAAACTTACCTGTCATAAATTCACTGTAACTGTTGATAAATTCCCACTATTTAATCACTGTTTCTTCTAAAATAAAACATAAAGCAAGTTAAAGAGCAATGATAGTTAATTTTATACCCCAGGTTTACAGATGAGAAAGTCAAGGCATAGACATATAAAACTACACAGTGCTTCGGATGAGGCTTGCACCTTGAGGTTGGTGGGAAGAGGCACTCACTCTCAGGTTTAACACCTGAGTTAGGGTGACACCTTTAGCTATGTACCCAAGGGTGACCCCTGTTACCCTAGTTCCAGACCTGAAGATAGCTTACCCCAAGTCACACACTTGTGCAGCATAGAGAGAAATGCTGAGATCAGAATCTGGAGCAACTGCACCTTCTCTTTACCTTCCTCATAGATCAGGAAATATATCTGAAAATGCTGAACTGTTTCTGCTGTAACTTAGTGTGGACCTGATTACTGTTGCCCTCAAAGAATCCCACATTCTAATTCCCAAACCTACGAATATACTATCTTATATTCAAAAGAGACTTCATAAGTATGATGAAATTAAAGATACTGATAGAAAATAGCGATGGTGAACATTTCAGAGATTTCAGTAATACAAACAACCAGCTCTGGCACATGTGCCATAGGTTTGCTACCACCAATATGAAGGAGTTATCTGACGGGCCCAATGACAAGGAATGGTTTTCCACTAAGCTTCTTGAAAGAACACAATCTGCTGATACCCTGATTATAGCCTATAAAACCTGTTTTTGATCTTCTGATCTTCCAGAACTGTGAACTATGATAAATCAATGATGTTTAAGTCAATAAACTAGTGACAATCTGTTATAAGAGCAATAAAATTATTACAGTTTCACATTAATATTTAATGAGATAAAACCATATTTGATGATAGTCCCTAATAAAATGGCATGATATAATAAAGCGATTTTATGGTTATCCTTTCTTATAGAAATATAATTAGAGCTCGATTTATGTATTTATTAAGAAGCTCATAGAAAACACCTTAATGCCTTTTCCCTGATGAAGGGTCTGTGTTTAGTTTGGCTATGGGATGAGGCTCTCGTTTGCTTATCTTTCCTTCATTTCTGACTAATTGCTGCCCTCCTTAAGGAATTGAAGGAGCCAGTATTGCTTTCCTCGGGTCAAGTTGTAAGGTCAAACAGACTTTAATCACACACACTGTTCTGACAGATCATACAAGTTAAAACCAGAAATGTGAAGTTCAAGGTGAGGAAGACCTATTTTTTTTTTTCACTTACAAAAAAGAAATTGAGAGATTAGCCGTAACGGATACCCAGGAATAATGTCCACACACATGGGAAAGACAGAAAGGATAGACCTGAAATTCAGTTTCACATGAGACCACTTATGGAGCCAGAACATCCTTGACAATGCCCGGAAGTCGGAAGTCTCCATGGCAGAGGCCAATAGGAGGCCTCTCCCTAAATCTAACAGCTGTCACTTTCTTCCCCAAAATTTGGAGCTGATTGCTGCTTCCTAATGGATAGCCAAATGGAGTAGTTGGCTTATGTGTAGGTGCGATGTTACAAAGAGAAAAGTCACATTATGTCCTTAAAGCATGCTCAGTGTGGTAAGTTGTCTATGCTGTGAAAGCCACCTGGAAACCGAGCTAACATAAGAAATACACTCTCATTTTACCCTGCGCTGTACAATTAGAAGAGCAAGCAAATGGTGGGCGAACCACCAGAATTTTCTAGGGTCTTATTGCTATTTCTCTTGCTTGCAATTCTTATTTGTTTGTCTGTCTCTGTCTCTGTCTCTCCCTGATAAATATATGTAATTGAGTTTGCAAAAAATTAACATAGGATGCTACTCCTTCATAAAAGTAAGTTCTCTTGGGAACTGTGAAATCATAGCATCAGAGATACTGTTGGAAGGTAGCATGCAGGGGGGTGGAGGGCTAGGAAGATGAGATAGACATTTTTGTGAGCTTCTAACCCTGGGACTTTCACCAGTGAGTGGACATACAGATTCTATTTGTGTAAGACTTCTCTTAAAGTGCAGGTCTTTAAGAAATAAAAAGATATTTTTCCCCCTGGAGATGATGGTCTTCAAATACCTCAAATATTCAAGCAGACATTAGCTGACTAGAAAGAATAAAGTATTGAACAGAGGATGTGAGGATCTTTTAGATTCCTTTTAATTTAAAATTCTTTATTATGCAATGTCCTTTTTCCTTCAAGGTTTTGTTCTTTCTTTCCAAGAAGATAAAGTGGCCATAAATTTTACTGCTTTTATTTTTTTTATTTTAAAGAAAATAAAAAAATTTTAAAAGAACATTAAATACAATACAGAATTTCAAAACAAGATGATAATATGTGTTCTCCTACATGTTATTCTCTCCTTATGATTATTTGCTCTCGGCAGAAATTCCAAAACACATAACCTTGCCTCTTCCCATGTAACATACCACATCTTGTTAAAGGACAGCTTTCTGCAGAATTAGATTTGATACCAGGTATTTTATTGTGGGCCCAAGCCAATGAGATTGTAGGTGAATTCCTTCAAAGTCCCTTGTTGCGCAGTCTTAATTCTAATGCATGAGAAGCAAAAGAAAGAGTTGCTGAGAGGCTGCTGTGGCTGGCTTTATTTCTTTCCCTGGAAGTAAGTGCCACAACATTTTCCAACCATTGGGTTTTGTGTTTAAGAAAGCATGAAGGAGAAAACTTCAGCAAAGCCTCTGGCGCTGGCTGCGATCCACGTTGGTCAGGGTCCTGCCGTGTGTAAATCACACACCCAAATCCATCCAGATAGAGTCCATCCATCATGTGCCGGCGGTGATGTGGGCTGCACTGTCTGTAAATCTGGAGAAAATAATGTATTTGTGCCGTGAGATGACATCCCATAATGAGACTGTGATATTCCATAGCATGTGATTTGCTGTTTGTGACAAAGATGAATATCACAGTGAGCACGGCTGCCGAGAGGCTGCGGGGCCCGGTGGACACATGTTAGAAAAGGGCCCTTTCAGACAGCCCAGCCATAACTCTTCCCGACGGGAAATAATTTCTCAGGACTGCCAACAAGTTGCCAAATTGAATTTTTTTCTAAAGGGTAGCTGACTATTTAGGCAAAGCAAAATCTCTAAAGGAAAAAAAAAATGTGTAGAAGACATTCATCAATATTCCTAGATTGCATTTATTGTTTACGGTAACAGAAGCCAACAGTCCGCGACGGAGCTTCTGTGACGAGCCCTTGTGCCCTCAGCACAGGCAATCGATGCAAAGTAAAAACTGCCTTTATGTTTGAAATAAATAACCTAAGTTGTTCAGATTCTAATCGTAGAGGGAACCATTTTGTGCATTCATCATTTTTAAGGGTCCTAAGTTGTACTGAGTCCTTGCTACAAAAAAAAAAAAAAAAAAAAAAAAAATTGGCCTCCTAAGTAGCAGGATTGTTAACACCTGTGCACTGAGCAGCATTAGGGACCCTTCAGCCCCCAGCTGGGCCTACTGATTAGATCCTGCATTTTAAGAAGATCATAGGGCAGATCTAGCAGGCATTAAAAGTTTGGCGCTCTATGAAGTGATGTTTGCGATGTTCCAGCATGTTCATCAGCACCACTGATAAATAACACCAGTGACACAGCGCAAAGAACTCCACGTACGCCTGTGCTTTTGTTTTTGCATTTTACAAAGTATTTTCACAATTATTATTAATTTTGAGCTTTCCCATACCATTGTAAGGTAGGTAGGTGACACTATTTTCATTTTGCAGTTGAACCAAATAAAGGTCATAGTGACTACTAATTCTGCCCAAGATTCATGCAGGTAAATAGAAGGACTAAATTCAAACTTACTAAGTCTTTTCTTGGCTAGTCCACATTCCTTTCTCATCATTAGTACAGCATGTGCTGTAAGTTTGTTTATTTTGTTCCAGGAGTGTTCAGAGTTTGTGAAGCCAATTGTACACACTTGGGAATCCCCATCACAAAAAGGAATAGACATCTACAAAGAACTGGCTGGATCTAGGGTAGTGGTGGCGAACCTGTGGTGCAGATGCTGCAGAAGGCTGCTTGTTGTCATTGAAAGCCCTAAAAGGTTTGCCATCACTGATCTAGGGTTACTGTGTGTGCCTGAGCTTCTCTGATTCCAAAGGATCAAGTCTAATTTCAGCGAGTGGAGCTCACTAGGAGAGCAATTGCCTAGCACAGACAAAGCCCTGGGTTCCTTCGCTAGCGCCATACACATAAATTTGGTTTCAGTTGTTAGGTCTAGATGCTAACAGGCCCTGCGTCAGTCACTCTGCAAAATGCCTTGATTTGTCTTGATTTGGGGATGATTGTACAGATCAGTGGGGTCACATCTGACTGGAATCAAACTATTCAATCTATCATTTCTTTAAGGACTCTACTAATCCCCCCAAATTTCCCAGACCAGGCACTGAAACACAGACCAGTGTGCCATATTATACACTGCTATTATTATGCAGTGCTTCTGGCAAGAGATGCTCAAAAATGCTTTTATGCTGGAGGGGAGATGACTTGCTAGTCACCACGTGTCATGTATAACTAACCACTGCTCTAGAGGCCTCTGTACTTGGCACTGAAACTCATGGAGGGCCTTGCTACACAGGGAAGCTGGGAGTCAAGATTGCTGATGAGACACAAGTGGAAGAAGGTACCAGATTCCAGCCTCCCTGGCAAACTGATACCTTTTCCATATGTTTTCTGAGGCACCTGAGGAACCTGAGGAACCGGAGGCTCATAAAGAGCAACATAGCTTGGACATACAGGGACAGTAGAATTGAGAGGAAATGTTGCAGGGCAGGAGTGCAAGAACAGGTGAAGCGAATTAGACATGTATTTCATTACTGTGGTACATAAAGTTACTCATAAATATTTCTCCACAAGAGCTTAATATGGAATTTTTAACAAGGTAGATTTGGGGTCAAAGAAATAAAATTAACATATATGAGAAATTTTAAGTGGATAACTAAACTCACTTCTCTGAATGGAGCTTCTCATTTAATATTCTCAATTAATACCTTTAAAAATTAATCAACTTTAAAATGAAAGAGGAATATTGATAATACTGAATTTTTGCCTGAACTGATGAATGGATGCTGCGGAATATATAAGAATAATAATGGCAAAAAATAGACTGATGCTGAGAACTTATCCCGGGTTCTTATGGATGAGTGAATACTCCATTTAGATTTTGGAGACACAGTTCCTCCATGCATTATTCATGCAAGGTACTTCCTTAATTGTATACAATCCATATGGGTTTCTCTGAACGTAAAGCATTCTCTTGGAATATTGAAACACTAATTTTTATGCTCGATTGGCTCACCATTTCTTACAGTTCTGAAATGATAAAAATCAAATTCTGACTGCATTTCTATCCCTCTTTTCTTCTTCATTCTCCAAAATCCTAATCATGCAAACACTCACAGGCACAACCTCTGGTTTATAGAATCACATTTATAATACTGCTATTTATGCCTACATTCTTGTTAAAATATTAAATACAATGGATGGCCTTAGTCTCACCTGCAACCACTCTGTCAGGAAGGCTGCTTTGTAGGCTGGGAATGATTTTCCTCTGTGGAGCTGACTTGCCTTACAAATTTTCATCTATCCTTTTCTCCATTTCTTTCACTGAGGAGAGGAAGGGCCCAAACTATAGTAAATCAGAAAGAAAAGAAATGCTGTAGAAGCTTCTTTATAATGATTTTCTGTGCCTCTCTCCCTGTACATTAGAGAATGACCCTGCTCAATGCAATGTACGTACTGGGTGAGTGCAGACTCTCACACACACTTATCACTGCATCACAGGGCATCAGAAGCAAAGAGTTCAGTAAAGTTTGTAATTATTCTCTTGCTTCTTTGTTTTGATCACGGTGATGAGGATTAAACCCAAGGCCTTGTGTGTGGTTGGCAAGCACACCACCACTGAGGTACACTGCCAGCTAGATAACATTTATATGAGAACACATGATTTCTGTGAGAGGAGATGCAGAATATACTTTCGTATGAAAGAAGGAGTTGACATTTCAGAGATACTTAGAAAGCTGAGACCACCATGTATGAGCACAATGCTCCAAGTTTTTCTTTGCTTTTTGATTTTATTGCTAAGAGACTATAAATAAAGTTTCACATTATCCTAACTTAAGAGATGAGAAAACTGAAGCTTCCAGAGTTTGGGCAGCTTGTCCAAAGTGACATAGTTAGTTATTGGCAGAGCTGGGACTCAAACCCAGAGTGAATGCGTGAAACTATGATCTCTAGCACCACCGGGTGAGATGTGCTTTGTAAATTATGAACTGCAGTGCTAAACTGTTGTCTCCTTCCTGTGTATTCTCACTTCCCTTTTCCTGGTGGCTTTCCCTCCATGTAAAGGGTTTGCCACTGTCTTTACCTATTGAAAACGTCTTCCACTTTCAAAAGGACTCTTCCCCCATTCTTCCATTTATTTTCCTCCTTGGTATCAATACATTCACAAGTGGTATAACGATATTCATTGCTAAAAGAAATCCTGAAAATGCAGATAATGATGAGCCTTTCCTTCCTGGACCCAGTCCTAGACACTTTCCCATAGGTAACTACATGAATTTCCTGCTAATCATTTACTTGCATATGTAAAAATAGAAACAATGTGATTTTGATTTTTCAAAAATGGATGCTTTGCTTTTCTACTGGTCTGCAATTTTTTTTTTTTCAGTTAACAAAATGTCTTTAACATCTTTGCAGTCAGCATGCATGAAGTTGCCTTATTCTTTTAACTGTCAGCCAGCATGGTTTGTTTGTGAGTCTTCCCTTCCAGAAACGCTGTTTTATCTTTCCGTTTACTCAGGTCTTCTTCTATGCATTTTAGTCAACTAGACAGCCATTGCACTTCTAGTGACTTCTTAGTTGCTGTTAACATTTTTATCTTATATCTTCTAATTGGCTTTGCTAATGTTTGGAAAAGCTACGGACTCTAACACCCACCGAGCCAGACTCCCAATCTTCATAATCTTAAAAATTGATTCTTAGAGATTTCCTAAATAGACAATTCTATTATCCTTGCATAATGAATATTTTCAGTTCTTTTTGAGCAGCTATTCAATGTGTATGTTCCTTTATTTTATTTTGTTATTGGCTAAGATCTCCAGTATATGGTGTAAGACTGGTGATTAAAGGGGGATCTTTAACTTGTTTTCTGTTTAACTGAGAGTTATTTCTACTGTTATTATAGTATTTGCTTTAGGTTCCTCGTACATGACCTCCTAGTAGAGGAAGGTTTCGGAGCGTATTTTCCGATGATTTTAAATCACAAATAACTTAAATTTTATTAAGTGCTTTCTTTTTCTGTATTGGTTGTGGTTATTTTATGGTTTAACTTATTTTTTCAGTTAATGTTGTGAATTACTTCTGCTCATGCTCTTTTCTAATCCTCTTATCCATTTTGATGTGTGTGCGTGTGCACATGTGTGTGTGTGTGTGTGTGTGTGTGTGTGTATTTGAATCCAGCACCTTTGCACTGAGCTACATTCCCAGCCATTCTTCCCTATTTTTGAGAGAGGTTCTCACTAACTCACTAGAGTGCCCAGTGGTCCTCTGTTACAGGCAGCCCAGTTAGATAGAAATATTAAAAATGTTATAGGCAGTCAGACAGGGCCAGGCCCTCAAAGGAGCCAGTGTGGAAGATGAGACACCTTGCACCTGTGGGGAAGACAGGCACTTCCAGCTGTGGACAAAGGATTAAACAGATGCGCCCACATACTTCCCTAGGGATGGACCTCAAGAATTGATGTTCCAAATAGGTAGCGATCACCTTGAAAGAGCCAGAAAGAATCACTAACCCAACCCACTACTGGAAAGGCCACTGTTCTGTATTCATGTCCACTTGCTATGCGACTTGCTTCCCTATTTGACCCTTATTTAATCCATTTTACCTGAACAATTATACTTGTAATCCTACTGGTTGACCGAAGTTTTGTTCTACCTCATGCCCACCTTGCGAGTTCCCATGTTTTCCACTTTGGACCCGCCTCACCTTATGGATTTGCTCTACAAGAGTCCCTAGGATAAACAGGTTCCAGGGCAACCCATTCGGCCCCGCTTCTGTCCCTCTCTTGGACAGACACTTTCTTTCCCTCAATAAAAATATTCTGCTCTTAACCTCCACTGCTCCTGAAATTTAGAGAACATGAACTGGTCCCAGATATCTTTCAGGCTGGTAGTTTCTTTCCCCTGTATCACTCCTGCCTCTGCCTCCCAGACTGCAGGAATTACAGGTGAGAGGCACCGAAATGGTTCCCTGTTTTACTCTTCTAAGCTTTTTTTTATTGCATACCTGCTCCCATCTTCTCTGCAAACAGCCAAAGGGGTCCTTAAAAGCTGTGTCACTTTCTCACTGTGGAAATTAATGTCGAATGACACACGTGCATAGCTGGTACATGTGCATAGAACTTTACATCTGTTATGCCAGCTGAGGAGCACTGTAGCCACGCAATGAGTTATTATTCCTGGTTTATTATTTTTTACTTTTTATTTTATTTTCTTCCAAACAAGGTCTCACTGTGTTACCCAGGATGACCTTGAATTCATGAGCTTCAGCGATTCTCCTGCCTCAGTCTCCTGAGTAGCTACCACCACAAGCACATGCCACCACACCTGGAATTCGAAAGTCTTAAAGATGCACAAGTTGACCTCTAATTTGAGGACTGACACTAAGGTAGGACCAGCACTGGGACTCCAATTTAAGTTCTCTTACTCTAGGGAAAATACTCTTTTTGTCAAACTGCAGATGATAATTATCCTAGCTTTGTGATATTCATTATCAGAGGCAATCTGTCTATTTTCCTCATATGTTGGAGAACCTGGACAGCTTAGAAATTATATTTTCACTGTCTGAGCAATTGTGGGGAATGTTGCTGTGTGGCTATGCGGCGTAGGTCTCCTGGAGGTGGTTTTCATGTTTGGACCCATTGCGATCAGTGTGCAGTTTGTCAGCCCAGTTTGAATGCTGATATAAATGCATGCAGTGAGACAGATTGCATTAAAGTAACTCTTGACATTCCTTGCAGGGACCCGTTATTGAATCTGAGTAAACTACCAGAAACTGACCTTTGTCACAATCACAGAAGGTCAAACCTGACAGGGTCCTTAAACTAACCTAGCAAGTTTTTTTATAAATCAGTTGGATAAAATGAGATTCAGGAAAGAGAAATGACTTTCACAATCAAATGTGTGTTACTGAACATTTCAGGAGGTCTGGAACTCTTTTTTCAACATGGCTTTGCTTTCACAGATCAAACAAATGCCCTGCCAGAGAAATATTTTCTCCTTAATTTGAGAGAACAGGTTACTTATATTGTTGGCCAAATTAGGTAAAACAAACTTGAAATGAAAATGCTAACAGTTAGCAAGTGTAAATTTCCCAGGTGACAGAAGAAATTCTGTAGTGCTAGATACTATCCTACTTCACCTCAGTGAGGTACAGTGATTCCAGATTGACCCTTGAGTGGAATCTCTGTCTCTTTTCCCTAATAAAAGCAAATCTCATGTGCCATCAATTATGGATTCCTAAGCAAGGGCTCTTGCTACCTTGTGACTAATTAATTCCTACAATTAAAAAAAAATCTTCTTTCATTGTTCCAACATTTAGTAAAATAAAACAATTAATATCAATTAGAATGTACTTAGTAGTTGACTTGGGTTTCATCACAACGCTAGCAGTACTGCACCATCGTCACAGTGAAGGTGGAAAGCAAAACCAAGTCCAGGGAACACTTTCGTTGTCCAACAGAATACGAGAGGGCAGTTTTATTTATTTATTTTTGAGTTATTAAAAAACAGCTTTAATGGCCTATAACTGACATGCAATGAACTACACATGTTTAATGGATGGAATCTGACAAATTTTGACATATGTGTGCACTCATGAGCTCATCATAATTCAATTAATAAATATATCTGCCATCCTTATGCTCAGATGTTTCAGTACATCCCTCTGTATTGTTTTCTCCTCCCCTCTCCCTCTTTACCCTCCTCTATTACCAGGTAAGAAGTAATTTTCTTAGAAAGCAATTTAAAAAAATATAATTCAGGGCTGGGGATATAGCTCAGCAGCACAGCACCTGCCTGGCAAGTGCAAGGTCCTGAGTTCGATTACTGGTACCAAAAAAAAAAAAAAAAAACACTCAGAAAAAAAATAATTCAAGTTGTTTCTACATTTGACATACAGCAAGCCTCTACACTATCCCTAAAAACTTGCCACAAGTCTATTTGGTTTTATTAGATACACTGTAGAGAAACCTAGATGCACATATCCTGTTCTCTGAAATGTTAGTTTTGCATTATCTATCCAGGTGACCATCATGTCATTACAAGAAGTAACGAGAAATAATAGATTTCATTTATTTTTATTCCAATAAATAAACCCATAGCTTTAAGAGCAGTGGTATGCAGGGTGTGTTGGTTCTGTTTCAGGGCTATGTGGTGGGACCAGATGTGAATCATCATATAGAAGACTTGATTTGCAATCACTGGTAGAATGTGTCTCCTCCAGGAAGCTGAATCACTTTTCCCTCGCTGACCACTTTTTGCATTTTCCAGCCCTCCAGCGGTACATTTGTTTGTTTGTGTTGATACTCTGTTTGTGCTGCTTTCAAAACACCTTCGTACTTGGCCTTCCCAGCAAGACTGACCGTAAGGCTCTAAAGATCATCTCCCTAGTCGGAAAGTGTTCCGTTACTTCACATTGTTTGAGCATGGTTTAACAATGTATGATGAATAATGTAGAAGAAGGATATAACCAGAGAAAACCAGTAATCAGTTCAAAAATGTAAGTCCTTCCTTCACCAGGAACAATCCAGGCATTTTATAAAAAGGCCACAAACAAATGTGAAGCCAAAGGAGGTGCTGGGCCCTCCAGTGAGGGGTCAGAGAACAAACAACTTTTTAATGGGGCCCCTAAGACTTTGCTTCCTGTAACTTCTCCATGTGTCATCTCCCCATAGTTTAAAACAAAGCAAAATGGGACAAAAAAAAAAGATAATAGGAATCTTCAGCTCATACACTTTCCCATGAAATACACCCTAGAGGGAATCAAGGATTTGCCAAACAAACAAAGCGCTGCCACCTTCTGGTAAAGTAGGACGGAGCACTTTCTCCCCCTGCCGCCTTGTCCATTCTCTCTCCCCTTCCCTTACACACAAGAATTATTCTAATAAAAATATTATTTGCCTTGCATTTTATAGGTAACAAACACCTTCAGAAGTATTATCTCATCTAAGGCTCACAAGATCCTTATTAGGTAGCTTCTTTTACCTGCATGAGATAGAGAAGGAAGCTGATACTCAAAGAAGGTATACATTTTCTAGGTCACACAGTGATTGGCAGATACAGAACTTCAACCTGAACACAAGTGAAAGTGTGTTATGCACTGACATAAGTGAGAAGTGGGCCTTAACTCCAGAGCTGAGAAGTACTAAGTGTGTCTGCCACACACTCAGCACCGGCGTAAGGAGTCTTCCTTCTGTCCACTCCTGTCATATCACACCACGGCTTGGTCTTGGACACGATAGTGTCTCCTGAACTGAGCTTTGGGCGATGGACTAAGGAGAAAACTATCTCTTCTATCACCTAAAAGCAGGAAAAATATATTTTCTTCAACTTATCTTTTTTTAACCATTAAAATTATTTGGTAATCTCAAAATGCAAATTGAGCAAAATATTTTTGATGGCTTTTTGATAATTCTAAATCCATGCTACTGGTTCCCATGATGCCCAGGTTCATCTCGCATCGCCCCTCCTGTGCACCCCGTACTACCCATGGGCCCGCACATTTCTTTGCAGAGGTTAGGTGCATTTACCAGCTTTTCCATCTGACCCTGCTTAGCAACATTCAGCCTGCTCCACTGCCACCTCCTCTACCAGTGTGTCTCTGATCTCTTTAATGCACACTTGAAGCTTTCCCAGCCACCACTGGAACTTATTTCCTTCAGTTTTTATGGCAGCTCCTTTCTTTTCTTCCTATGAATTTCTCTCACTAGCTTGTTTACTTAGAGAGTAGAAACTCATCTTCATGAATTGGTAGCCCTGAATAAAGTTTTCAGTAGGCGTTCAGTATTTGCTTTAATGGAGTGGTCACACTTAAAGAAAAACCCGGGAAGCTCCACCTGACTGCTACAGTCAAGGTAAACCTTTGCATGATATGTGGGCGTACAGGAAACAGGTGATCTTAGTCATGTGTATAAAATCAAGGAGGAGACCAGCAAGGGCAAGAATGTCTTATTCCTTCTTGCGTTTGTTCTTTCCTGTGCAGGGGCAATAATTTTTAAAAAATGTTTCCTGTGTAGTTTCCTTTTCCCATTCCTTTTTGAGAACTCCATTGTCAAATTCCTGCTAACAAAAAGTATTCATGTTAGGGTCCCTATTTGATGGATTTTATTTGCCATCATAATATGGATCTCTGAGGAGGCTTTTCTGGTCCTGTTCCTGGACAACAGTGCCTGAGGAAAAATACTAGTTTAAATATTTAGCACTGTTTTATCCTTGTTTTTCTCCCTCTCACTCTCTCTTTCTCTCTCTCTCTTCCTTCCTCCCTCCCCCGTCATATTTTAAACCATAAAAGTTTCAAAAATAGTAAGAAGCATTCTCATAATTTATCCCCATTAATTTATACTATGGTTTTTTGAGGACTTTTTTTTAACCTTAAAATGGCTTACCAGTATAGAAGGATATTAAAGCATTATTGGTTATAGTAGAAATTAGGAATGATATAGGTATTCCAAGAAAAAGAAAGACACCACTTACACAATAAAATTGTTTAAACTTGAGGTATTTAAAAAGAGAAATTCTTTAAACAAATTTAAAGGGAAATTTCCAAACTAATAGTCTGCTGGGGTTGCCAGAATAAAATGAGGCAGCCTGGGAGAGTTAACAGAAATTTTTTGGTAATGGTTCTGGAAACCGGAAGTCCAAGATCAACTTTAGCTTGCAGAGAGGTTTCTCCTGACTGTACTCACAGGATCTTCCCTTGGACTCCTACTTCCTGCAACTCTTTCTTTTCTTTCCTTTTTTTTTTTTTTTTAACTCTCTCTTTTCTTTAAGGGCATCAGACATTGCATTAAGATCTCACATTTATGACCTTATTTAACCTTCCTTTGCTCCACTATGGCCTATCTGGGAGTTAAATTTCATAGATGAATTTTACAGAGCTATAACTCAGTCTATAACACTCAAGATAGCTTAGCTAAAAAAAAAAACCACATTATGGCACCATGTTTATAATGTGACTTCAGCATTTGAAACATCCACATATGTGCAAATAACAGTGTGAAAGTTTACACATTCATTTGGCCACTGTGACTGAGGAGGAACCGGAATAAAGTTTTTCAATGTTCAAATAACCAAATTGGGGCCTAGAAGAAAGAGCTGTCATATGGCCAAACGGATTTTCTGACTATTAGTCCAGTGATCTCTACATGATGCCACAATTCTCCAAATTCTCCCTCAATAAGCAAGTCTAACCATGTCCCGTAATTATTTTCAACAATTTCTTAATGATATTTATGAAAGTAGAAGAACTAACACTAAAGACAACGATAGCAGCAGCAGCAATATTGGGGCAAGAGTTTGACTAGGATCATTTAAATGTGTTCTCCTGTGGAAAGATTTGAGATACGAATAAATAGTAATCTGGGATCAAAATTGCCACCTACTTGCCTTTGTACTCTGTGTCTTATTTTTATTTTTGTTGACATTTGTGAAGACAAAGGATAATTATAAGATAAGGCATACTCTGCTGAGTATTTCAGTGGGGATAAATGCTTACAACAAGGTGCTCATGAGCCAGTCCTATTGTCAAAGTTTCCTCCATCAGTAGATGGAGAACCAGGAAAACTGGAACTTATTACAAGAGCTCCAGAGACCAATAATATAGAAATATTCTGTCATTCTGTGGTACAAAAAGTACAATCATGGTGACAGATGTAAGGAGTTGAGGCTGGAAATGGAGACATAGTTCTGTCTTTTAATTGAAAAAGCTAGAAATTTTTGCTCTAGGTCAATAACACAAAAATTCCCATTTGAAACATATTCTTCTCACTCTCCATTCCTATGATAAAAGAAACCATCACAATAATCACAATATAAGTGGACATTTGCTGAGGTGAAGTCTCCATTATGTTTGTGAGCCAGTTGTATTTAACCAAGACATTGAGTAACTTCTTTTTTTGTTTGTTTGTTTGTTTTTGGTTTTTCTCTGGTACCAGGAACCGAACTCACGACCTTGCGCCTGCCAGGCAGGCGCTTTTGCCGCTGAGCTAAATCCCCAGCCCCAACATTGAGTAACTTCTATACGCAAGATGTGTTACAAATGCTTTGGATATCACTGGAGAATCAGGGGTGGTGGGGAAGAGAGAACCCGCTGCTAAGAGGCCAGGGAGACTCTTCTTCAAGAAGCAATATTCGTTGACCTCCTATTACAGACTCAGGATTAGATGTGGTGAAAGTCCTTTCTCCCTCTGGCTTGCAGCCAGTTCTCTGGGGCTTAGAAATCAATACATGTTCTGTATTCAGAATCGCCTTGCTCTGTGCCACATAAACCTCACCGAGACTTTTGTGGAGCTCTTCTGAGTTGTAGAATGACAGACAACTGTAGTAAAAGGAATGACAAAGTGTATTTTGAGAGTTTGAAAACAGTTCCGTATCTTGATGCCAATTATCTCCAGGCAAATGGCTGGGCAGTTCCTTCCAAGGAGGCACCGAATAGCTGTCAGGCCTAATGTGGGTGAGAGATGAAACAGTGACCCGGAGGTTAAAGGCTCTGCCGTGTGCTGCAAATCCCTCGAGTTATCTAATCTGTCCAGCGCCACAAGCTTTCAGAAAGGAAGCGTTATTTTTATAGCTGGCCCTTTAACCAAGGAAAAATAACTTTTATAGGCAGTAAGTAGTTGTTCTCTGGTAGTGCTGATTGGATAAGGCCTACAGAGATTTTTTTTTTAACTTCAGAAGCAAATATAAACATCCGAAAAAGCCCACACAATTCGTATACAAGAGGCATTGTACTATATTATGAACTCTTGCCTAGGTTCCTGAAAGGACACACACACACACACAGAGGTTACTATAAACCTCAGGTCCTCCACATTGGCCAGCTGACTCTAATCAAAATCTGCCTGAAACAGTCAGTGTCCCTGCAGTATTTGTGTCAATTTGGGTAAGTCTTCCTCTGGGCTTCAGTGTTCCCATCTGTAAAAACAAAATACACAGCCAAAAAGAAAAGAGGGGATTTGGACTAGGTGGCAAGTCCCTGGCATAGCACCATTCTTCAGTCTTGTACCCATAACAGTCATAATTAATTGGTCTGAATATTTCCTACCAACCCTTATGCAGCCTGAGACTTTTCAACAGCAATTGATCTAACTTAGCGATGTGAGACCTATTTGCTGTCCTTGTGATTTAGTGAGGCCTACGGTCCTTTTCATCAGCAGTCTCAGCAGGCCTGGTGGCTTTGGCTCATGGCTGTCCCTTTGGCACAGCTTGGTATAAGCAGCATTGTCAGGACATAGGAACAACAGCAACATCAAAATGTTTTGGGAGAGGAAATCTCAGGCTGCAGAGATGACGTGTGTCACACCTGGGAAGAGACACACATGTCAAACTCAGAACTTGGATAAGTGTAGAAAGGAAAAGTGTAGAAAGCTACTGCAAGTGAAAGAGAAGGTTTGTGAGTGTACATCCCAGACAGTCCCAGAATACCAGGGAAGGAGGAAATTGGAGAAAGCTGGAAGAGAGAGAGTCAGGGGGAAATTCTTTACATTGTTAGTAATATCCCAGGCCCCTTTTCAATCTAGGCTGTTGTATTCCTAAGGTTACATTTCTAGACTACTTGTGTAGTTACTTACATACAATCACAGGACAGAATTCCTAAGAGCTGAGGGAGAGTAGAAGTCATTGTTCCCAAATGCTTTTACTTGGACCAGGCTCAAGCTGACTTTATAAGATCAACCAAGAAATTGTTAATAATCCTGAGTCCAAGGCGGGGTGTGGTGGTGTACGCTTGTAATCCCAGCACTCGGGAGGCTGAGGCAGGAGGATTGTTGCGAGTTTGAGATCAGCCTGGGCTAAAGTGAACACAAGGCCAGCCTGAGCTGCATAGCAAGACCCTGTCCTAGGCCAAAAAAAAAAAAAAATTAATAATCCTGAATCCAGTTCTCTATGATTTTGATTCTGTAGGTTTAGTTTGTCTTCACAAATTCTTAGGTGTTTGCCATGACTATCCAAGTTTGAAAATCAGTGATCTAGTTCAACTTCATCACTTTTAAGACAAGAAAACTAAGTAAAATCATTTAAAAATTTACACAGTATCACCTATAATAGTTAGTAATAGTAGTAGTAATAGTAGTAATAGTAATAGTTAGTAATAAGTATGGAAAGAGAATCTAGGTTTTTTGACTGCCTGTATTACACCAAGGCCCAGGATAATTTTTCTGGGGTTTTATGGAACAAATGACCCATAATTGTGCATTACATCTCAATTATGCCATTAATACCAGTATGGCACAGGTGGCCTTAGAAGGTCATGGAGATGTCTACAGTAGGCCAAAGGCTGCCTAGAAGAAAGGCTGCAGATAATGCACCCAGTGGGTATTTAGACTTTGGCTTCAAGTTTTATGGACAGGTATTCTTTGCCAACTCGTGTGCTTGAATTAGTGAAGAACTGAGGCTATATCTTCTTAAACATGAAAGTTTAATCTCTGATTAAATTATGAAAGGGAGCTGGGTTGTGGTTAGGTGACATGACAATGGTTGGGACTTCTAGGCAGTTGTTGCTCTTCAGTCTACCTCCTTAACTCCCCTCACCCCGTGCCTTGTTGCTACATCAGCTCTCTAGCTGGGCTCAATCCAAGTTAATGGGCCTCAGTATATCCCACACACTGCTAGAAGGAAGATGTTCCAGTGACACCAACGGCCTCATGCTATTCTGCCGCAAAATCTTCAGTGCCTCTTCCCTGGGCAAATGTCTGACCTTAGGATTGGCAGTCAAAATCTCTTCTAGTCTAATTCTTATCCTTTCTCTTGAACTTTTCCCTTGCTCTGGTGAGCATCAGTCCTGTTTGAGTTCACATAGATTTCTCTGTGAGGCACTGTAGGTGCTTAGGTGAATAATTCAGATGTAATCTATACCTTACGATCTGATGGAAAAGGCTGATGTTCAATAACTAAGTATCAATGATGCTAGAAATGTTCCAAAAATTAGAGTAGGTGCCCAGGAAACACTGAAGGAGGAAACATGAACTTAATCCATGAGCTCTTCCTATCCTCTAAATTTTTTGGGAGGGGCTTTGTTGTTTATGTATTTTTGTAGATAGATACATACTTTTCCGGTATTTAGCTTTTTCTCTGTATTTATTGTGGTAATGTTAATGGATGGAAACCTCTCATGGTGTATCATTTCCTAAATTTTTTTTTTTTTTGTAGTTTAGTTAAGTACAAATGTAGTCAAAGGCTCACAGAATGCTTGGTAGTGACAGCATTTCATTATACTTCATATTCAGCTTTGAGGTGTTTTCACTTCCATTGTTTTGTTTGATCCTCCAATAATCCTGTAAGTTAGGGAGTGTGATCTCTGCTTTACAGATAAGAAAACTGAAGCTCAAGAATGTGAGTGACTCATCTAAGGCCAAACAGCTGTTAATTTATGGAACTTGAGCAAGAACTTAGAGCTTTGGTTCTTATTTACAGCTTTTTCCAGTATAACATGAAGAATACCATGTGTGCTAATACCATTTATCAACATTCTTCTCCCTCATCACTTCTCTTCTACATGTTTTGGAAAAGCAAGAGGGGAAAAGCAAAAGATGAAGGAGGGGAAAAGGGTGGAGAAAGAATTAAGATGGGTTACATACATATAGCACCTCTCCAGGAGGAGTGTAATTATTATGTACTGTGAACATGCACTAATAAAAAAATAAAAGTTAAGAAAAAGTGCAAAAAATAAAAGAAAAGAAGTTCTGGGGCAAAGAGACTGTTGACCCTGTATGTAGTATTGGGTAGGTTTTTCAGGAGAACCCAAGACCAGCACGTGTGTGAAGAGAGTTATTAAGGAGGTGCTCTCAGGGAAACCCTGCAAGACAGGGATCAAACCGGAAGTGGAAGAGGAAGAACCCAAGCCATTTCCGGTGAAACCCCAACTTCAGTCAGATTCCACAGGGGACACAGGAGTGCAAAACATATTCTAGATGGTCTCTCCCTGAGGCACGGGAGCTGGGCTTTGATCCTTCTTCACCAGTCTCATGGGCCCAAGCCTATCCCAAAGGGATAAAGACTCCAGATATTCAGCTTTCTATGTGGGGAGCAAAGTGTGTCCGAAAAGAGTCACAGATGTGAAGTTTTAGAAGAAAGCACACTGGAGTCCAGGGAAAAGTGTGTTGAAGTGGTGCGAGGTCTGAAGGAATCTGGCCAAAGCATCAAGCACCAGCAATATCTGTGTAACTGTAAGTTTTTGTTTTTGTTTTTGTTTTTGTTTTTTTGAGGGGGAGGTTCCATCCCCAATCCCTTTAAAAAGCTGCTTCTTGCCTTAAACTTCACCTCAGAAAATGCAATTGTGTACAATGGCTGGCCTTCACAGTTTCCCCACCCACAGGGCCTAATTCTAGTGTATCTGAGCACAGGGAACCGTTTCTCCTAGACTGGCTTCCTCAGCTTCTCCTCCTCCAGCTCTGCCCTCTGAGGGAACGCCATGTGCTGACCTGTGTAATCTCCCATTCCCTCTTTACTCTGGTAGTTGGAAAGCAGGCCGAGAAGGCATTTCCAGCCTGCCTGGCTGTAAGATGAATCAACATCACTGTGTGACCTCAGGAAAACCTCAGTCCTGTTAGCTAGAATGACATCAAGATAATGAAAAATAACCTTGTTTTGCTGAGAAGCGTCCTTTGGGAGGGTAGGCACACAGACTGGAGACCCAGAAAATATGGATTGCAGTTCTCTTTGGAAAGAAGGGTATAAACTTAGAAAATCAAAACCAAGCCTGTGAGGTCTGGGGCACATGTCTGGCAGCTCTTCAGCTGTCATTTGTACACAGCTCACTTATGGCCTCCCTGGGATCCACATCCATTTAATTAAAAAAAGAAGCAACTTTTTCTTTCTTCCTCGTTGCAGAGAAGTCCACCGGGCCTTGTCTTGATAGGTCAGAGGCAAAATGACAGATGGGGCTGAAGTCACATTCCCCTCCCCCTACACCATCAGAATTCCTGTTTTCTTCCCTGCTGAGCTTGGAGAAGGAGGCATGGTGACCAGGCTGTTGCACAGGAGGGAATGTTGGGCTCCCCCAGTTGGAGTCTTGGTAGCAATTAAAAAAAAAAAATCTATGTGTTATTTGTCTTTGGATTTCCAGAATTGTCTCTAAATTGATCACTTATTCTTTATTGTTTGAAGATTTTTTTTAGCTTATATTGTTTCCATCATAATAGGAAGCTATTGATGTTGAAAATAAAAAATAGTCTTATTCTAAAAGAGGAAGAGGATTATGGTTCCATTTGTGGAGAAATATGTACAAGTGTGCATGTACAGTATATGCATTAAAAATCTGGAAGTATTCCAGCAGTCAGTCTGCTAAAAGTAGTTACCCCTTGGGGAGGGGAAATTATATAGGGTATTTTTACATTCTCTGCATAGTTTAGATATTTAACATGAATGAGATAAAAGTACAATAATATTTTCATTATAAAACAAGGAATTACATCTCTATTCATTGCACTTAAACCACTTTAAAAAATCATTTCTGATTCTTTTGATTCTTTGCACATATAACTATTATAATAATTATAGAGTATATATAATAACTCTTATTTGACATTTTCACTTAATGTGATTTCATTTGCATTTGCCTGAGAACACAGTCTGCATATTTTTATTAGTGGATGTTTAATTGTCCATTGGCTCGATGTCTATTTTTATTTCCTTTGGAAATTATGATAACATTTTGCCAATAAAATGTACAAAGAGTAGAGGGAAAATCTCAAATATCCGGCAAGGTCCCCACACCTGTTAACCCCTGGTAAACAGAGTGCTACAGCATGGGGAAAACTGCCCTCGGCATGACTCAAATGCTGCTTGCCTGATTTCCAGTGGACCTTTACTGAATATCTACTATGTGCCAGTGCGGGATTTAGTATTTAACTTATCTTTCTTGAATTATAGCATTATAGGATTTGCCCTAGAAATCTAATGAGTACAAGTGATCTAAGTCCAGGCAGCCCACCAAACAGCCTCAAGAATTAGCCTGAATTCAAAGACCAGCCTGCAAACCCTTTTGCCATGCAAGCCATAAAAGTAAAAGGGAAAGAAAAATACAGTCCCCCAAAGGACAGGGACAAAACGGAAGTCAAGCAATACCCTCTTGTGGCTGTGGAGAGGTTCTTCCAGAACCAGGCTTTGGGCCCGGAGAAGAGCTTCCTTTTCTGCTTAGTCTTGCAAAGCCCACTTATCCTTCCCGTGTGACACTGTCTCAGGAGTACGTAACAGAACTCTCTTCCTTTCCCTGGATTCTCTCCCTTTGTTCCAATCAAGACCTGAACATACAGCCTTGGAGGGTTAATCCTAAAAACTTATCTCTTCAGTTTACAGAAGACAGAGCAAAGAAAGGATATAATTTGCAGAAGGACACAAGAATCCACCAGTCATGAGGTTGATGGAGGCTACAGGCACTTCCTAGGAGATGTGGCTATGTGTGGACATCTATGTTTGCTTGCCAGTATGTATATTGCTTTTTACATTTCTGTACCTGGCTACTTTCATCTGTGTTCATAGCGGTTCTCTGCCCTCCACAGCTTGTAGTCAATTTCTACCAAACAAAAGCCATGCATCTCCTTTGTTTACCATTTTTAAAAGCTGCATATAACTAATTTTTATCTATGTAATGTTTACATGTAGGTGCTAAGTTCCTTGGATGTCTTAGTAGCTTTTCCGTTGTTGGGACAGAAGAGCAGACACCTGCAACTTAAAGGAGGGAAGGTTTATTTTGGCTCACAGTTTGTGGAGGTTTCAGTTTACAGTTGGCTGGCTCTAAAGCATGGCTGAATGGCAAAGGGGCATGGCAGAAGAGAAATAGCTCATGGTGTGGCAGTAGGAAGGAGAGAAAGGAGTGGAAGGAAGAGTGGAGAGGAGATAAACCCTTCCAGGCCATGCTGCAGGGACCCCCCTCCTCTCACCAGGCATTTCCTCTCAAGTCTTATTTAGCCATAAACTCATCAGTGGACTGATCCACAGAGTTTGGAAAGGTTTGGAGTTGGTAATTGAAAAAGTAGAACTGGAATACCTCAGGCTGTTGTCTTAGTTACTTTTCTTTTGTTGCTCGGACAAAATACCTGACACCCAAATTTAAGGAAGGAAAGGTTTATTTAGCTCAGAGTTTGTAGAGGTTTCAGTCCATACTTGGCAGGCTCCAGGGCAGAGTGGCACATGGCAGAGGGCAACAGTTCATTGTGGCAGAAGATAGCAAAATCAATTAGAGCAAAATGGAAGAGTGGTGACAAGCAGCCTCTTTCCCTCCTTTACATTGTATGCAAAATATCCAAGCCAGGGCAGGTGTTGCACTCACATCCATAATTTCAACATTGGACCATAAGTCAATCATAAAGTCTAGAAGCCTGCCCCATGACTGCATGAGACTTTGGGGGAACATGCAGACACAAACCATAACAGCTGTACTTGATGGGAGATTCTGGTCACAGCTCAGAAGACCAGAATGATGATAGAAATGATGCTGGTAAAGATATCAGACAATCTGTTTTCCCCATTGGTCTCTCTGATCTCTTGGATCCTGCACAGATTGAGGAAAACTGCAAGGAGGGAGCAAAGCCAGTCCCAGAGAGAAGCCATGGGAGATACAGCCATCTGCAGTGCCATAGGAGTGGAGCCCCACAAGCCCTTTGGAGTTCACAACTTGCCGTAGATTGCTGGGGATGCTGGAAGTGGACCTGTCAGACTTAATGTTTGCTCTGCTGGATTTTGGACTTTGATTCCATTGCTTTGTACCCCCCTATTGGTAACTTTGGAATAGAAATGTCTATCTTGTGCCATTGAATGTTGGAAGTGTTTAACTTTCTTTTCATTTGTACAGAGACTTGCAGCTAAGAGTTTGCCTTAAATCACAGAGGAGATTTTGGACTTGGACTTTTCAGCAAGGCTGAAATTGTCAGGACTTTGGAAACTCTTGGAGACGGACTAAATGCCTTTTGCATAAATGGATATGCATGAGTTTTTAGATGGCTAAGGGCCGAATGTTATGGTTTGTGTTTAGATGTCTCCCCCAAAGCCTCATGCAATCATATGTAGGGCTTTTTCAGAGGTGGCAGGATCTAGAGTGTGTGATGTTGGGATTGATTCATGGTATAAGCTAGGCTGAAGGTCACTAGGATTAAAGATGTGAGTGATACTCATCCCAAGTGACCTGGATAAGATATAAGGGATAGAAAGAACTGTGGTCACCCTTGTTGCTTTGCTCTGTTCTGCCTACCATGAACTGTTTTTCTTTTGCAATATCTGTCTGCAGTGCCACCCTGCCTTGGAGCCAGCTGATTATAGACTAAAACCTCTACAATCCGTAAGCTAAGTAATCCTTTCCTTCTTTAATTCTGAGTGTCTGGTATTTTGTCCCAGCAGTGAGAAACGTAACTAAGACATGTGGGATTACAGGCGTTCCCTTATACATCCAGTTTAGAAAGTTTAATAACTTGTTTAGTTAGTAAAGTTTAGTGATAGTTGAAAAAAATTGTATGCCTTGTTTTCTAACAGTTCACAAAAACTCTCACTCTGCATTTGTATTGTTAATATTTAACTTGTGTTAGTTTTTAAAAATTTTTAGTTGATCATAATTGTACATATTTAGGGATAAAGTATGATAATTCTATACATGTGTATAATACATAGTAATCAAATCAGGTTAGTTAGCATTTTCTTCTCCTTTGATATTTATCATTTCTTTGTATTGGGAAGCTTTCAACACCTCTCATCTAGTTCTTTTTTGTTTTGCAGATAGAATCTTGGTTTTAATTTTTTTTTTCCTTTTAGATAGATAGTATCTTGCTCTGTAGTTTAGGCTTAGATAGATAGATGGTATCTTGCTATGTAGTTCAGGCTGGCCTTGAACTCACTTTGTAGCCCAGGCTGGATTCAAACTTGTGGTAATCTTCCTGCTTCAGCCTCCTGAGTCTTGAGATCACAAGTGTGCATCAACAAGCCTGGATCAAATAGTATATGTATGTTTATTCTTTTGAGGGATCTCCATATCGATTTCCATAGTGGTTGTACTATTTCACATTCCCACCAACAATATAGAAAGACTCCCTTTTCCCCTGCATCTTTGCCAGCATTCACTGTTTTAATTTATTCATTTTTTTGTGTTCTTGATGACAGCCTTTCTGACTGGGGTGTCTTTTTTTTATTTAAAAAAGCAAAAAAAGGACAACATAGCAATAGGGGGATTTACTGAATTACAGACAAGGTGGTAGGACATTATCAATGGTTATTATGTTACCTATTGGTGTCTTCAAGATAGTTTCTCAAGAAAACAAATAGACAAATAATAGTGAGTTACAAACAAAAATGGTAGGAAATTATCAATGGTTGTTGTACTATACTTTGGTTTCTTCAAAGTGGTTTCTGGGGAAAACAAATAGAGCTATACATGAGTGATCAGTTAAATGATTATTGACTATTCTCAATGGTTGTTGTTGAAAACACATAGTAATAAACATACATCCATTTATGAAATAGCATAGGAATAATACAAACATTACGGAGTTATGGACAGATTGGTAGGAAATTATCAATGGCTGCTGTAATACATGTTGGCATCTTCAAAATGGTTTTTCAGGAAAACAAAGATATGCAAGAAAGATCTAACAAGTAGTTACAGCCCAAGGGTTATGAAAAATAGCAGATTACCTCCTCATCAGTGACTCCCCTCACTAAGGTGTGATGGCTGGAAGGAAGGCCAGGATTGAAAAGAAGGACCGAGAGACCAGCACTAGTGTCAGCAATAGGCCGTTTACTTTTTCCTCTATCATCATGATTACATGGGGCTCCTCCTTGAAGATAACAGTCTGGCCAGAGGCAGAAGGCAGAGTATGCCCTGGGCCCCTTCAATCCTGTTGGACCAGCTGGTAGGAGGGGTCTGAGCTCTGGGGCCTTCACTTTAGAGGGCAGTCCAACCTCTAGTGGTCATCTTTACAGTCAGGGCATGGCCCAGCGGGCTTCTTAGGGCAGTCCCTCTTGAGGTGGCCTGGCTTTTGACAGTGGTAGCAGATGAATGTAGTTGATGAGTTCTTCTTGGGGCCCTGAGAATCAGACTTAGGGTCTGTTTCTCTTAGTGCTGCAACAAAGGCAGCTGTTTTTTCTCGGTCACTTTGTTTTCTCTCCTTTGCCTCCTCCTCCTCACAGCTATAAAATACTGAGGAGGCAATTCTTACTAACATCTCAAGTGAGCTATTTGGAGCAAAAGCCATTTTTTGTAGCTTTTTTCTACTATTTGGGGCTGACTGAGTAATAAACATCTGTAAGAATAGTTTGTCCCTCTACTGGCCTGGGATCCAGGGAAGTATGCTTTATCAATGCCTCTTGTCTAAGGAAGCAGAGGGGTGTACTCTCCAGCCTCCCAGCACATTGGGATCCCACAACCACTTAGTGTTCCCTCCCCAACTGTCAACACAGGCAGCAGGAACATGTGGATGAAGTCCTTCTCCCACTAGTCAGTCTCAGCACCATCAGGTGCAAAGTGTCCCAGGCAGGTAACCAAGACACGTACCTTCTCCATGAAGGCAGTTCTTCAGAACCTGAATATTGGACCCCCCATGTAGTCCATGAAGTCCTGGTGCAGACTTCTCCGGAGCTCACTCTTTCCTCTACCACAGCAGGCACAGTTAAGGGAAGAATGGCCTCCAGGGGGTCTCCCCAGGCATTGTGCAAGGTCTTCCTGGCTTCCAGCTTCTGAATGGCTCCCCCATCCCCAGTCAGCTCGACTTCCAAGTCGTTGGGAGTCGGCACTCCTGCGCTTTCCGAGTTCCTGTTCATCAGCTGCTCCTCCACTGACTCCGGACCTTTCTGGCTTTCAAGGGCAGGGAGGGCCAAGAGTGACCCGCTGTGTGGCATGTTTTCTCAGAGGTTTCTCCAGGTCGGGATGGTTCATGCACATCTCCGGGAGGGCCTATTGTGTCAGTGCTTTTCTTAACTGCACGGCAGGGGCAGGCCTGAGGGCTGACGCACATCTCCATGCCGCTTCCCGGGTGCCTGCTGCCTGTCCTTCTGGGTGCAGTGGGGCCGGGTGCACCAGGCCCCAAAGGGGTCGTGCTCCCCAGCCGCACGGCCTCCCGGAGCTGGCTCCTGCGGCCTGCCTGCCTCCCCAGGCACTGGGGTGTCTTTTTAATGTGGTTCTTCTGTGGTGAGACAAAGTCTCATTCACACATACAAACATGCTGTAGAGCAGAATGACACCGGGCCTTGGAAGTTGGTCTATGTCATTACACTAACTACAGGGGTGGAATCTCAAAAGCTGTGTTGAAAAGATGATTTCATCTTTAGTTGCCATTATTACTTTGGGGGTATTAACTCTACGTGCCCCAATAACTTTACTTGTACACTGGAGAAAGTAACACTGACCTCACAGGAGTTTCTCTCCTAAATAAAGTAACATACATATAGTAATCAGCAAACTTATTTGGATATAGTATGTCATTGGAAAAGCATGTTTATTAATTACTACTAGAGCCTGGCTATATTAGTAGCATGGCTTGCTAAGAAAGAGCATTCAGTTCAAGTGTTTAAAGTAGAGAAAACATAAAAAAGTGATTCTGACTCAAATTCACCGCTATTATGTGTCCAGACCAAGTCTTTTGATCCTCATTGGTCACTCTATTCTAAAAACCAATTTTTCTTTTGTGGTGCCAGGAATCTTTCTCAGGGCCTTGAGCCGTGCACCTCATATACTCTACCACTGAGCAACACTGCCAACCCCTGGAGATTAGCACCTTAATATTGACCACAGACACCAAAATAATAATAGGACCAAGAGTTGTACTGGTCATTTGGCAGAAAAGACAAATATTGTTTCTCTTCTACCTCTTGTTCCATCACCAAAAACACATGCAGGCTGGTACATGCTACCATGGACAGAGATGAAATAGTTCTTTGGTCCAAAATGCTAGAAAACTTTTGTAAAAAGTTAGGTTGGACATCACAGTCATTTGTTTGCTAAATGTTTAGAGAAAGAGTGCCTGTTTAATGATAAATGAGCATGCCCTTCCTCCAGTATGAGAGAAGCATAATTCAATCCTAAAAATATAGGCAAAATTACCAAAGTGAAAATGTATTCCCTGGAGGAATAGAGATAAGAACTGATGCTTACTGAAGTGTTGCTGCTTGTACATTTGTGAGGCTGATGGAATACCGATGTTTACATTAAGAACAGCTTGCAATTGTGTTGGAAACAAATGCTTACCCGCGCACTGCTGAAACGAGGACATATGCAATAAAATGTTCTGCATAGGAACATACAGATGCATAACAATTATTATCACTGTGAGAATTTAACTGCATCATTATGAAATTTCAAGTTTCAATAGAAAATGAGAATGGGAAGCACTGTCATTATTTAAATTGCAATAAGCAATAACACTAGATATTAAAATGGGAGAGTAAAGAGATTCCAATTTAGCTAGCATAAACACTACAAAGTCTTCCATTTATGACAACTTTTTCAAAACAGTGCTAATATTTATACACAAAATTCTAAGTCATCTTAATGATGATAATGATACAGAGGAAAGGAAAATGGTCAGAAATCCAGTGTCCCCAGATCTTGGCCTGTATAGTTTGTTTTTTTTTTTTTTTTTCATTTTTCCACTCTTTCTGATGAGGTTCCCTAGGGAGCTGTAGGAAGAAGTCATCTGTCTTATTGGCAGTACTGTTGTATTCCATACCTCAGTGTAACCTTTTGTGATTTTTAAAAATCCAGCCTTAAAGCAAAATGAACTGTGTATTTTTTAAAACTTAGCATCAGCAAGCCTCTATAGGTATTTCTGCACACACAGAACTCTATAAATATCTTTTACATAAGGAATATATAATGCACAATTTTAAAAGCTAGTGGTTATTGTTTCACATCAGTTTAATGGACACTGTAGTTTTCCGTTACCCACAAAAGTGTTCATACATGAAAACTTGACTCCATGATGAATATATCTATATATGTTTCACATCTACTTCATTTGTTTTCTTAATCTTTCACAAAATGAAGATAGAAAATCCTAAGGTACAATTATAGATCCTCAGAAGTGGGAGCAAGTGTTTCATTATTCTGTCAGGTAATTGTTCATATAAAGTTCAGTGGAGTGTCTGCAAAGAAGGAAGGCTATTCCATTGATGGTTGCTTCAACATCCCATCACATGCTAACTTGGAATATTGTAGCTAATGTTAGAAGGCTGGGTGTTATAATTTGAGCAAGAGCACAGAAAATGGGTTAATTCTCTACTCTTCAGTTATCCCATTTCTTAAAATACTTATATTCTGGTGCAACATTTGGACGCATTTTTTAAAATGCTCAGTTATGTATAATCAAACTATTGATTTTTCCTAGGAGAGGAAGAAATCATCAAACTCTGTGAAAGACCCAAATTCTTGATGACAAAATTGGCTTCACTGTAACTCAGTATCTTTTTATATGTACCCTGATATTTTTATCAAAAATTTTAAAATTGCACTTTTATCTCTAGGATGATGTATTCAAGCTATTCAGACATTAATTATAATGCTGAAACATTCTATTTGAGCAAATCACTTAAATCTTGGAGATGACCTTTGTTGATTTCAATGGTGCCCTGAACAAAATGATTCATTTCACCCCATATTTAACCACTCGTGGTAAGCACCTCTCCCCCACAACAACTGGCAAACTAACATATTGAGATTCCTAGTTTCTGCCTGTTTCTTTCAACAGCTGACTCAAAAGATACATACACTCAATCTACAGTGGAATCATAGTCATAGGTTTCACAACGTCTTTCAATACTAAATCAAATCAAAATCCGTAAGTATGCCTGTGACTGCCACCTGCTCTCTGTGAACTGGTAGCCCAGGAGGACTGGCATTTAGGAGCCGCTCCTTTGATGCTCAAGATAAAGCCTTTCCTTGCTGCACACAGGGCTGGTGCACCTTCAGTTCTGACCCCAATGTGCCATTTCCCGTCTACCTCATGGCTCACAGAACAGGCATTATCTAAATGAGAAATCTCTCTCCTCCAGGGCGAATGTTTAGAGATAAGCAAAAATAAGAAGTCGTTGGGTAATTTTCCCTATTTAACGTGCATTTACCCAAAGCTGATCCACAATGCATAAAAAGTGCTATTATCTCTCTGTAAAGTGCAGTATCTGAATATGATCTTGGTATGTTTTGTGCATGTATGAAATTGTTACAATTAAAGTCAATATTCTGTAAAACTAATATACACTAATAAAAATTGTATTTGTGTTGCTTGCCCAATGATTCATAATTTAATGACTCACGTTTGAGCCATTTTTGAAGTAAGTACGTAATGCAACATTCATAAAGATAATTAAAATTGTTATTAGGAAATGAATAAGATGAAAATGATGGAAATTTTTCTTTTTCTTTCTTCTTTTTCCCTGTGGTGCTGGAGGCCAAAGTCAGGGCCTAGGGTATAAAACATATGCTCTGCTCCTGAGCTATATCCCCAGTTCCCACCCTCATGCAATTTTTAAAAACAAACTATATACTGTTAATTGAGATGAACAACTGACTTAGCCATAGAGTATACTGTGTAAAGCTTAGGAATGTCATCTGAAGGATATGAGAGAATTTCTGGAAAAAGTAATTGCAGATTATGAAAGGTACATTGTTCCTCTTTTTTCTTTGAAACTGCCAGCTGAATATATCCAAATAACTAGGGTTACCAGTGGTCCAAGGACCAGATTTTGTTCTGCCTAAGCCACGGTGCTTACCATTCTTCCATGGTGGGGGAAGTTGAATCTGAGAAAAGCAAGACAAAAACAGGAATTTCTCTCTACATTCAGGAGGAAGATTGGCCAAGGCTGGGCCAAGGCTGGGCACAGAGAGCAGTCTACACCACCAAGGTCAAGAGTAGGATTTGTCACAGACATTGTTTAGGATTACCGATGCACGATCATAATAAAGAGGTGTGCATTAGTCACCTTCCTATTACTGGTACAGAATACCTGGCACATATATTTTTCAACTCAACATTTCCGGGGTTTCAGTCCATGGTTGGTTTGCTTTGCAGCAGAAACATTATGGTGAAAGAGCAAAACAGAGGAAAGCTGCCTGCCTCATGGCATCCAGGAAGTAGAGTCAGGCAAAAGTTCACCCCTCAAAGGCATGCTTCTGCTGACCAGCTTCCTCTGAGCAGGTCCTGCCTTCGAATAGCCTGTTTACCTATGAACTCATCAACGGCTGAATCCGCTGGTAAGATTATCAGTTTTATAATCTAATCACTGTTCTGATGCCTGTTAATTTGATCAAGATGACAATCGAGATGAACCGTCACAAAGTTTTCATGGCTACGTTTAAATTCTCTGTAGACAATTCACACCTTTGTTGTCTACTGCGGCCAGATGACACTCATCCCCAGTGCTTAGTGAGCTGGACCAAATGGCCTCATAGGGACTCTCCAGATGGGCACTAGGAGAGAGCTCAGATGATAATAATCTCATGCTGGTCTTGCTTTGATGGTTCTATGCATAAAAAGAGAGGACCAGGAAGAAAAAATGTACACACACACACACACACACACACACACACACCCAAGACAGAAAGAGAGAGAGGTCCTGGTTAGCACTGTCTCTGCTACATGATATTGCCTGGATACTTTTACTTTTGCACTATCTCTTCTTTTTTTGGTTTGGTTTTATTTGTATTTATATTTATTTGTTTATTTTTTGAAAGGGGTTGCACTAAGAGTGCTAAAAATAGACCTGAAAAGGCTCTGGGACAGCAGAGTTCTCAAACAAACTGTAGGCACTGATCCATTTTTCACATAATTTTAGAAATGATGTGTCAAATTTGCTACAAGGAGTGTGGGGAGAATGCACTTAGACAACAGAGTGTGTCAAAATCCTGCTTGCCTATAACCAGAAGCCAGAGTCCTTCTGGCTTCTAGTGGCCACTGGGAGAGGCTGCTAGGCAAGTGACCATTCTAAATGTGGATACATAGAGTCACAGACGTGCTCATCTCTTTTACCATGTTTTTCCTGAGCCTAGCATAATAGAGAAAGCCAGTACTTAGTGGACTGCTCACAATTCATGAGAATCTCAGGAAAGACTTTTTTTTTCTGGTACTGGGAATCGAACTCACAACTTTGTGTCTGCCAGGCAGGCGCTGTGCCACTGAGCTAAATCCCCAGCCCAAGAAAGACTTTTTAAATCCAGCTGTTTCTCCATTCTGTCCATTGAGGTATGTCCATGCACTCAGAGCGCTGGGCCCCACCAGGAAGTAGAGCTGTGGTGAAGTGCATCTTTGTGTTTTGCTAGGAAAAGCTGGTGAGCTGGGAAATCAGTTGGTGATTAATAGGAAGGAGCTGCACCTCCTCTGAGGAAGCACATGAGCCCTGTGGTGAGCAAAATTTTATCAGAGCTTTTGAACAGCAGCTATGATCACACATTTAGTTAAGATAATTTGACTAATTTACCTATGAATGTTCTTTGAGTGGTAATTATGAGCTAGCTCCTAGGCCGGGAGTTATGAGAATGTGTCTTACAGATGCACACCATGAACCATATTAGAAGACCGCATCTCCCAGTGTGAGGAGCAAGGCACAAACCAAAGCTATGGCACTGGAGGCATCTGGGAGGGGTGTGAATTATTGTCTAGTGTATATAACTTACTTCACCTGTGTGTCTTATTCATGAACATGCAGGGAAGCTTTATCACTTTTGTGAGGCTTATGTGGGATAATAGTTACTTGTGACATTACAGATTCTTAACACAACACTTTCCCTCTTTTTCCTCCCCTTTCAAGTTGTCATAAACATACTTGAGGCAGGGATGAGTCTCCTTGTTACTGGGTCCTGTACAAAATCTATTCCAGTGCTCTGATTTCATTATGCTCGTCATCTATAGACTTGAACAGACAGTTCACTGATTGTACTTAGAAAAGGACCAAAACTGACAAGAAAGGTGTAAGGGAGAGGCTCTGACTTAAGCACTATGGGTAAAAGACAAATAGGTGCACAGGCCTCCTGGATGCACATAACCAGTTAAAAAAATATGAACACAGCAAAAGTTCAAGACAGCTGTAAGCTACCTGAGAGACTGAGACAATGTCATCCACTTCTCTCCTGTCTATTTTAGCCAGCTGGTACTACTGAGATGCACTAATAATGTGTAATCATAAATGACATTTTACAGCAGTTCTGCAAATTGAAGCGTATGCTGCACCACATTCGTCAGCAATACTCTGTTCCTCTTTACTTCTCACCTCCTTCTCTTGAGGTACTAAATGAGTCCCGGCCATTGATTAAGGTCTCCTACTGTCACTGGATTATCCAGAGAAGAATTTGCAAAAGTTAAACAGGGAAACCTTTAGGCCAATAGCTATTGTTATTTTAAAAAAATACATATGATACTAAATGGTTAATCTGGCTCATTTTACCTCTAGAATAACCATGATAAAACAGTTATTTGTTTGTTTGTTTGTTTTTGGTACCGGGAATCAAACTCAGGACCTCATGCTTGCCAGGCAGGCTCTGGGCGGCTGAGCTAAATCCCCAGCCCGGTAGATGACCAATATTTTCAGTATCAGGTGGAGATAGGGTAAGAGGATATTTTTTAATCTCTTATCAAACATTACTTCTACCACTAGACCTACACCAGCCTGGATTATCTACACCAGTCCTTGTAAAAAAAACAAATCAAACAACTCCACACTGATAGGCACTGTAGTTAATCTCTTCTTCATTAAGCTTGAATTACAATTAGTTTGAAGCTGGCATCTAACTCTCTTAAGTTGCATTTTCATACAAGAAACCCAAATTATAAATAAAGAGCAAAACGAAAGATAGGTAATAGGAAGCAGGGAGGTAGATCTTTCTCAAATGGGAAGGGGAACAAGAGATGAAGTGATTAAAAAGAGGGAGGGGAAAGCAAAGTAGAAAGGAATTCAGATGTGCTAGGTCCATACATCAACTCTACACAAGCAATATTATGTACACCAAACACAGACTAATACAAACAAAAAATTTTTAAAAGGCACCCCTCTCAAGGAAAACACCACTGTGAGTTAACGAGAAAAGTGTCTTACTGACAATGCGGGATCTGAAATCTACTGCTTGTTTGGACAGCGTTTGGCATCTATTTGGTCTGCAGTCCTGGCTCAAAATTCTAATACTTGCTAGGTTCCTGGGTTAGAATACTGAAGTAACATCCTCCCATCCTCCCACGCAACCCCTGCTCCCAGTTTCCACCTCAAGACTGCCTACTTCCTCCTGCTGCCCACTTGGTCCTCCTCTTGCACGGTTGCCTTGAATTATTTATGTTTGTATTCCTGACCAGAACATAAATTCTTTGAAAGCAAGACCATGTCTCATTCACCTTTACATTCCCTAATTGCCCTTCATACTGAGATTTTGAGATATGATACACAATCACTGAATAAATATTCAGTAGACTAAGTCATATAATGCAAGTGGGCTTCAGATTCCCAATAATACAGAAGAACACTCACCATCAACTATTTTGCATTCTGAAATTAATCCTAGTTCAATTTGTATATTATAGTTTGAAAAAATGCCTGGACTAAAAAGTAAGCTGAGAATGTATACATATTGGCTATCTCTAACTTCCCTCCTGCTGAATGGGGTTTTTCCTGGTCTGATGTTTGTATGGTCTAATTGACTTTAAAAGAGAAGATACTTCTAAATAATTAGGTATTTGCAATCTGTACCAACAAGATAACATTAAACTGCTACAAGCATATTTCATTACATAGAAATAAATCCCTAATTAGTCTCTGACTGTAACATGTTAAACAAATTATATTTATATTGTCAGCTAACACCATATTGAAAAAACATTCATGTTAGATAAAAGCGCAGCATATGCCAGTCAATTTCAGGGATTCAAGATATGAGAACTAAAATATCCCATGGCATCACACAAGTACAGGATTTGGAAGTTCAAATATGCAGAGAAACCTGGATGGCCACAGCAGGTGGGTGAGATGCAGTGCAGAAGCGGAGGCCTCCCTCTTTGAGGGGAGCAGCTCTTAACAGCTCCAAGTAATGGTTAGCACACAGGGACAAGGCTCACGTGTTGTCACAGGAGAGAAACTCCAAGTGGAAACATTTGTCTAGGAAGTATCTTGAGATTTAAATGGCTGAAAATTCATTTTTTTTCCATGGAAGTCAAGTGGAGGCAAAGAAAACCTATCTATAGGTCAGGTTTAAGGTCATAGGTCATTAATTCCTAGATGAACCTTATGATCCTTAGGATTCTTAAGGTTCTATCTGATCCTGAGATCTTCATCTTATTGTAACAGAAAATGCCCCCACCCAACTAGTATACTTCAGTTTGTTAGTTGCCCAGGTAAGAGTTCCTGTTCCAGTTCCGGTTGCTCCTGTCCCTTAGAAATGGCTGGTCACTGTAATGCCCAGCTAGTCACTATGATGCACATTGTATAAACCAATCCCCAGTCGACAAGCCATTCTGCTTCTGTACTTCCTGCTTGCTTATCCCCTATAAGCCCTAGACCACCAGAGATCCGGGCCTGATGTTTGGGGAGTGATCCCAACAGATGTAAATAAATCTGCCTCCAAATCCTAGGTGTTCTTTTGATGTTTCTGCTTGCCATAGCACTATTGCCTAGCACATAATTGGGTTAACAAATTAATTTTCAGCAAAAATTCTTCCATGTTTTTGTCAAATGTTACCAGTTTTATTCTTGCTAGGATTATCAAGTCATTATATGAAAAATACATCATAAAATTTTATCTGGAAAGATTGTTTTCTACAGAGAACAACTGACGGGTGTAGCCCTATAAAAACTGCCAAAGCTGCAGCACCTCCTTGGAGCCCCTCTCATATTTTCATCCCTCCATTTTGTGCAGATCCAGTCTAGGAATGCTAAGTGACATTTTGCAAAGAAAAAGAACTGGAATATCGGTTTTTTTTTTTTTTTTTTTTTTTTGGTTTTTCTCCGGTACCGGGAAGAACTGGAATATCTAACATTGAGTTCTTACCTATTTGGAGGAGAGGTCTTTGACAGATATGTCAGAACTACAGATGCACACTGGAAATGTCTGGTGGCTTTCACACAAGAATCATGCATTTTTTGAGCCTCATTTTTCCACATTTACATGGAGAAGACTAGATCTAAAAGCAGATGTCAATGAGCAATTAATGTCTCAAAATACAATTGTACTCTAAGGCCTCCTAACATCTTACCACTTTGATAACTGTTCACTATTAGCAGAAGCTCCTTTGTCTGGGAAGTTTATATGCCAGAGTCCAGAAAAGAAACTTGGAAGCTAGATTTAATGGGATGAATTAAATTAAGTGTTATGAATGATTTAACCAGTCAAGCTTTTTTGAAAAGCAGATAGATGTCAAAAACATCTTCACTTTCCCTGAAATGTATTCAAATAGTACTTCCTTGACACATCTCTTAAAATGCAACACCTTCTCATAGCATACCTATCATTTCCATAACTTTCCATTCACTTAACATAATTCAGTAATAAGGCAATTTGGTGCTTTCTGAAAATAATTTCTGGGTACCCACCATGAGCAGAGCTGTGTGCTGGGCAGTAAGGGGAATGGATTAGATGTGACACGTGTCCTCAGGCACCTTAAAGAGTGATGGGAGATTTCTGGAGTGGACTGAAAAGCTACTTTTCACTCAAAATGCTTTTGTGGTCCTTGAGCATAAAGGAGAGACAAGCACATCTTTGCTTTCATATGCAAACATCAGATACAATGTCTCATAGAATTAGACAAATAATAAAATAAACCCAGGTATACATAAAGTTAAACAAATAACAGAGCAGTGTTCAATTCTCTAAAGGGTTACATTGAAATTCAGGAATTTATTCGAGCATCTTTGCCATCATTTTAGCTTCTCTTGTCATTATCCCTTATGGTTTTTTTTTTTTTTTTTTTTTTTTTTTTTGTTTTTCTCTGGTACCA
>NW_004955420.1:15488477-15496778 GCF_000276665.1 Chinchilla lanigera | reverse complement strand
TTTTTTTTGGTTTTTGGTTTTTCTCTGGTACCGGGAACCGAACTCACGACCTTGCGCTTGCCAGGCAGGCGCTTTGCCCCTGAGCTAAATCCCCAGCCCCTCCCTTATGTTTTAACTTCCATCGAAATAGAAGTGTGCAGGGGTCTCTGAAAACAACCTGTTGTTATACACTGTTATGGTTTGTGTCTGGATGTCCTCCCAAAGCCTCATGCAGTCATGGGACGGGCTTCTAGAGTTTCTGATTGATTCATGGTCTGATGCTGGGATTATGGATGTGAGTGCTACAGAGCCCTGGGGCGGGTAGTTTGCATACAATGTGAGGGAGGGAAAGAGGCTGTTTGCCGCTGCTCCTCCCTTTTGCTCTTGTTGCTTTTGTTGTCTTCCACCACCATGAACTGTTACCCTCTGCCATGTGCCACCCTGCCTTGGAGCCAGCCAAGTATGGACTGAAACGTCCACAAACTGTGAGCTAAATAAACCTTTTCTTCCTTAATTCTGGGTGTCAAGTATCTTGTCTCAGCAATGAGAGAAAAGTAATCAAGATACCCACCTTTGAATGTTTCCACATGCTGCTCTCTGCTTGGAGAGCTAGACTTGTCCTGATTTGTCTTCCTGCAATCTCTTTTTAAACCATCTATACCAGACACATCCTGTGCAGCACTTAAGAATCTCTCAGCCTACCGTGTGCCTGATCCCAGTTGTGGCAATGGTTCTGTGCAGGTTTCGGGTAATTTCCTGCAGGTGCGTCTGACAGTGCTCTACCATTTGCTCCCACTGCGAATCTCTGGCTCTCCAGGCTCAGTGCCTCCACGTGCACAATGCAGAAGGGCCTGGAGTTAATGTTCTGAGACTCAAACCCTGGGTGGTCTATTGTTTGGGGAGTACTGAGGGTCAGTCTTGGGTCCCCACTGAGTTGCATCTCCAACCCTTTTTATTTTTATTTTTTTCTGCAACATTTCTCTCATTTTTTAATTGGCTATAATTTACAAATAAAATCATATATGTTTAAGTATAGAAGATCTTGTTTTGAGATACATATATATTGCAAAATGTTTGCTTCAGTCAATTTAATTAACATATCCATTGCCTCGCATACTTATAGAAATTCTTAATTTCCTCAGCTTAGAGTCACTTTATAATAGCAAAAGTCAAAACATACTCTTAAGCAAAAGGAAAAATATACTCAATATCTCACTCCCAGACACAGATTGAAACAGTTCCATCAGGATCATTTGTGAGGTTGCTAAGTCACAGAGGCTGGGCTCAAACTTGTGATCTTCCTATGTCAGTTTCCTAGAATTTTGGAATTGTAGGCCTATGCCAACATACCCAGTTTCCACGGTGTTCCTGAGATGTTTTGTTGAGATTGTGGAGTGGAAGGAATCAGCAGAGAAAGAAAGGAATGAGGGAAAGAAAGAAGGGAGGTATAGTCAGATGCACAGAGCATGCCCATAATGTCAGTGCTTTGAGAAGCAGAGGTAAGAGGATGGCAAATTCCAGTGAAGTCTAGGCAATTTAGTAAGTGCGTTAAAGTAAAAAAATAAAAAGAGATAAATATGTAGCTCAGTAGGAAGGCCTTAGATTCAATCCCCAGTACTACAAAGAGAAAAATAGAAATAAGACATAAGGAAAGAGGGAAGAAAGGAGGAACAGGGAAGTGGAAGAAGGGAAAATTATGTACATAAACAACTAAGTTAAACCAAGGAGAGATAGATGTCATCAGACAGGTGCCAACATAGAATATACATTGAGCACTTAGGAAAAAATTGGAGTGCTACTATCAATCCAACATGACCACAGATATGAATCCAACATCACAGTAAAAGGAGAGTGATAATTAGTAAATGTTTTTGATGAGTTTTAGGTTTAATAAACCATTATTCCTTGAGAGAGTACTGCTAGTCTGACAAGGGATAAGAAAGCATCAGTTCTTAGGCTTTGCAGACAGTGGAGACATTCTTAATTCCATGTCTTTGAAGCTGCTTCAAAGATGATGCAGTGGTAGGAATCAGGAGACAGAGACCAGGGTACATGGGAATCGGCAGGAGTTACTTAAGACTTTATTTCAAGTCATATCAAAATGGTGCAAAATGGGACTGGAATTTCACAATGGCGAGCAATTCAATGTGAGTTCAAATGGTTGCTGGAAGCTGTGGAGAGTGGGCAGGCAAGAGATGTGAGAAGGTTGGCCAGTGAGTACTAAGTTAGAGTTAGGAGCAAGATGTTCTGGGGCGCTATTGCACACTAAGGTGATAGTAGGTACTAGTTATGTGCTGTACACTTCCAAAAACTAGGAGAAAGCGTTCTAAGAGTTTTCAACATAAAGAAATGACCACTGAGGGACACGTAGGTTTGACTTGATTTAATCATCATACAATGTATATATGTATTGAAACATCAGGTGGGACCCCATTAATGTGGACAATTTTTATGTTGCTATATATTACTTTATTTACTTTAAATGTAAATGATGGAAATAAACTCTTCCATTGCACTGGTAAAATCCCTGCCTCTCCTTGCATTTTGTTAGGTTGATTTCACATTTACATTTAAAAAAATAGTGTTTTGGCTCTGAGCATTTACTGTGTATAAGAAAGCTGTGAACATCTTAAATTATAAACATCCAACATATGGAGAAGCCTCTGGTAGTGATTCTCAAATATTGTTGACATAATAAATGCCAAGGAGCTTTTTAAAATGCAGATTTTTGAGCCCTCAACCAGCCCTTCTAAATCTGAATTCTGGGGATATGACCCCAAAATCTGTTTTTCACATGTACCTCATGTTATTGTGAAGTACAGTGGTACCTCAGTTCATGAACTTAATTTGTTCCACAATTCTGGGGAAGATCGCTGAGTTCATCTTCATGTGGGAAAGACAGCCATGTTCGTCACCCAGTGCAGAGGTCACAAACAGAAGCAAAATTTGGCCAAATGCTTCTATTTGCAAAGCAAATTGTTCAACAGAAGCATTTGTGAACTGAAATATTAGTGTAATTCTAAAACACCAGCTTAAATAAACATAAAATCAGTGTCAGTTGATCAAGAGTCTACATGTGTATATGTGTGTATTAAGTAAACATTTGCAGAAGACCAGAACTACTAACTTTTACTGTTTGTCATAATTGCTCAACTAAGTGAAACACTTGTAATCCAGAGTGAGGCAGTATTTTCCTTGATTCTACTATTAAAAAACGGCTATTTATTTCAAAATATTAGTCTAATCAGATGGAATGGAAATCTGAAAAAAATACCCTTACTTTAAAATAAAAAGTAATCATTGTGTTATAAAAGAAAAAAATCTAAAACAATAAAACCTCACAAGGGTGTCACAAATTAATGAAAAGTACAGATGGAGTTTTTCTTTATTTTTTCCATGTACATTGTTGTTTTAACTATGAAAGATTTTCTATTGTGCTTTGCAAATGTCCCAGAATCCCATTGTCTGTGAGGTCCTTCTGTGTTTAACACTCAAATCATTATCAGGGAGCTCCTTGCCTTGTCTATGTCACAAGTCCAGATTGTAGTGAGCCTCCCTATCTACCCAGGGCTTGTGTGCCCCATCCTCCAGAGTGGATAGTGGTAGGTCTCCCATTCTATTCATCTGTGGTCTCTCCTCCAGTCCACTGTCTCATTCCAGCCTTGGAGAGCTGCTTCTTGCTGCCCTAAAAACATTTCAGGCAGTTGCCAGAATCACTTTCATAGGACCATGGGCAAAGACACTTCTACAGGGGCTGAGAGGTGAGATCAGACTGTAGCAGTTAGGGGATCTCACTAAGATTGGATGCTACCTGGAGGAAATTACAGCACAGAGAACTTAAACACAGACATTCTGCTATCATTTAAAAGAAGCCATGGCCCTAAGATCCAATCAATACTTTGTTTAAGATAAATTACTTACTTGGTTAGTTGCTTCAGTTTGATGATTTGATTGGTTTTGGTTTAGGAGGTATATCTGAGTAGAGGATGATTATCAATGTACATATATTTTTTTGATGATTTTTGTTTACTGAGACAGATCTCACTATCTAGTTCAAGCTGGCCTTGACCTCACTATTCAGCTCAGACTGGCGTCAGACTCTGTGATTCTTCTGCTCCAGCCTCCCAAGTGGTGGTATCACAGTTGTGCACCACCATGCCGAACTTATATATTTATTTTTAAAGCACTGTTTTTCATTCTCTGCTATAGAGTTAATCTTTGTCTCCATTTTATCAATTATTAAATGAGAACAAGATAACACTTGCCAAATGTGGATTAATCTATGTACAACTCTAGTCAGTTGCTAAGTAGTTTTGCTCTTGCTACTTAAACAAGAAATTATCTTAATGCTCTGTAGGTGACAGTAATTTGCTGAAGTCTGGTAAGAAGTAGCATTGCAATGCATGAAACTGATATGTAACAGTAAGAAAATATAATGGTCCATTCCTTACAGATTGCATATTTTTGTTTGATATTCATGTTGAAACTGACAATATGTATGTTGAAAGGGCTTTGACATCTAATTAATTGTCTTGTTAATTGGCTAATATAGTATCTTGAAAGTTTTGTAAATTTCTCTTCTAGTGGGTATAGAAATTTTAAAATTTCTTTTCTATACTTCAATTAACATCTTGTTACATCCTATGTATTATCTATCTATCTATCTATCTATCTATCTATCTATCTATCTATCACCTATCTATTATATTCTATCTTGGTATAGAGCCTGTGTGTAGAAAAGAGAAAATAGTAAGCACAAAACTCTCTTGTTTGCAAGAGCTTTTGTCTTACTTCCATTTCTTCCTTGCTTACAATAGGTACACGGAGGAATTTTTTTTTTTTGTACTGGAAATCAAACTCATGACCTTGCACTTGCCAGGCAGGCTCTTGTATCATTGAGCTATATCCACACCCTGGAGTGAGTGCTTGTAATGGTTGATACATTGTGTCAACTTGAGAAATTTAGAAGCTTAACTAAGTTACTCAGCAGTTCTACATGTTAGGGTGGAGAGGACTTGCCCTAGCATGGCTGCTTAAGCTCTAGGATGCTGTAATGCTTGATTCACCGTGTCAACTTGAGCAGTTTAGATGTTTGACTAAGTGACTCAACAGCATGTCAAGTTCCTCACTTTGTAAACATCCTGAACCTGTGCAAAGAGGATAGCATGGAGAAGGTGTGAGTGCTACACCTGCCCTAAGGTGCAAAGCCTGCATACAATATAAGGAAGGAAGAGAGGCTTGCTCATCCCCTTTTTGCTCTTGTTGCTTTCACTGTCTTCTACAGCCATGAACTATTGCCCTTCTGCCGTGCCATGGTGCTTTGGAGTCAGCTGATTATGTAGTAAAACCTCTACAAACTGTGAGCTAAATAAACCTTTCCTCCTTTAACTTTGGGTGTTGGGTATTTTTTTCTCAGCAAGGAGACCAAAGTACCTAACACAGTACATCAAAGACATTCTTTGCTACATTTTAATCTAAACTCATTTTTCAACCTTGTTTTCCAGTCTAGATGACATTCAGTAAAATAGATTTCAGGAGCAAATGTATATTTTGGGCAAGTAGAATTTTGCTGGGCAAATAGTTCTTAAATGAAATTAATTTAATTACTAGAAGTAAATAAAGAGACTAAATGAGAGACAAACCAATACCATCTGCATTATGAACTCCTAGACCACATATAAGAAGCTTTCTAATTAGATAATCTTATTGCTAGAAAGAACCCCTGTTTTGCATTTGTGTGTTCCTCTTCTCTCATGCAATTTAGAAAATGAAGACTCAACTACTGCTGCTAGATAAAAAGGAGTAGCTTGTATCAGACTGAACTCCTGCTGCAAACAACTCTGAGTACTTAGTGAAATACACAACACACATGTTGAAAATCACTACAGAACAGCCAACACAGTAATGATATGAAAGTTCATGAAAATGAGAACAAGGACACTTGGAGGGAGTTCTCCATACCATTTCCACAGAACCATTCGGTATTGCTAAACTTCCGCTTGTGTGGGGAAGGCAGGAGGACAAGCACAAATCTGCGAAAGGCTAAAATGCTGTGCATAGATTTTTGGCAGCATCGCCAGGCTGGGCATATTATGGGTATATTATTTTGTATTCTCTTTCCCTCCAATTCAAATGTTAGAACCCTACACCCTGCTCCCTCCCGTACGATGGTATTTGGAGAAGAACACTTTGAGAGGTAACAAGGGTGAAATAGTTAAAGGGATGGACCCTTATAATGGGTATAGCAGCCCTATCCGAAATGAAAAGGAGAGATCAAGCTGTCTTTCCACATGCATGAGCCAAGAAAATGCCTTAAGAAGACATAGCAGCAAGGGAGCCACCTGAAAGCTGAGAAAAGAGCTCTTTCTAGCACCTGACCATGCTGGTACCATGAATCCAGACTCCCAGCCCCTAGAACAGTGAGACAGTGATTTCTGTTCCTTAACTCACAGAGTCAGTGAATTTGTGTTAGGAAGCCTGAGGGCTGTCTAAGAATTGACTAAGACAGGGAAAGAGAAAGGAGCTGAGGGTATGTTAAGAAGAAGAACAGCCGGAATGCACTCATGGCTTCCAACTGAGATGAATGGAAGATTGTGGCCCAGATATAAAGGCAAAACAAGAATAGATATATTACATGGGGCTAGGGATTTAGCTCAGTGGCAAAGCGCCTGCCTGGCAAGCACAAGGTCATGAGTTCGGTTCCCGGTACCGGAGAAAAACCAAAAAAAAAAAAAGATATATTACAAAAAAGCCCAAAATATGACTTCAACATACCTGAGGCACCAACCAGATCACAGTTACTACAGTTTAAATATGGCCCTCAAGGTTCATGTGCTGGAAACTTAATCCCTAGTGGAACCATATTTGGAAGTGGGGCCTAATAAGAAATGATCGTGCCATTAGGGCTCTGGTCACATGAGTGGATTAAACCATTACTGCAGGAGAGGATTTGTTGTAACAGTGAGCTTAGACCCTCTGGAATCTTGATTGCCTAAACTCTCTTGACTTTCTGAATTCTACACTGTGATGATGCATTGCATGTCTCCAGAGGTTGGTGCCCTTTTTCTTGGATCTCCTAGCCTTCTGACCATGATTCAAGTAAAATTCTGTTCATTATAGGTTATGAGTATCTGGTGTTATATTAAGCAACACAAAAAGGATTAACAGTGATCTGCTTGTACTGTGTCTCTAGTCAGAAAAAACTAGAACCCCTTTGAAGGAAGATAACATCATACAGAGATGCATAAATTTTTGCATTATCTTCACATATAATCAGTATTTGCACAAAATGAAGAATGGGAATTTAAAAAGATGAAAGATTTATTCAATCAGATGACAAACCAGAGAATTGAAAAATAAGAATTAAAAAGGAGAAATGCCAAGACACAAGGCAATAAAACCAAAAACCCCAGGAAGAGGGGAATAACAAACCCATAGATTTATGTAGATGTTGGAGTTAAGAGAAGAAGACCCTAAAATAATGTATCATGATGTAGAATAAGAGAGAGGACAAGGCAAATAAGGTAGATCAAGAGGTAATTATTTGTGGGGGCAGCATAGTCTTGATGTGAGAACCTGGCAAGAATATTACCAGAAACGAAAAACAGAGAATATAGGCAAAAATTGTGAGAACAAACCAGAAGTGTAGAATAACGAAAAATAACAAAAGAATTTATTAGTAAATAAAGTTGTAAGTAAAAAAGCATGCATCATGGTCACATAGAATTTATTATACTTATCAAAGACTGTGTGTCAGTTATAACTTCAATATCTGTAAAAGAATAGTTGACACTACTAGAAGTACAAATGCACAATTATGTATTATAATTGGCCCTTTAACAGACATTGTTAGTAGGTAATAGAACAAACAGATTAAATAAAACAAGGACACTAAGGATAGGAAAGATTTGAAGAACATGATTATTTTAATTTGAAACAATTGACACTTGTACAAACTGCACAAATCAACTGATGATTACACATAGTTTCCTCAGGTGCACATGAAACTGTTACAAAGGTGGGCCATAAACTGTTTCATAAAATAAGCCTTCACAACTTTCAAAGAATTAAAGTGCCATAGAGTATATTTCCAGAAAAGTGGAACTAAATCATAAATCAATAACAAAAATTTCTAACTATTTGGAATGAGGTCACGTATAGTTCAATAACTCACATTTTAAAAAGAGAATCTCAAAGCAAAGTTAGGGGAAAATGAACAATGATGGGAAAAGAGAGATCAAAATTTGTGTGGTTGAGCTTCCTGCCTGCTGGCTCCCTGAGGGTGGGCCCCTAGCACACGGGGAGCCTCGGGCGGGGAGCGCC
>NW_004955420.1:15471704-15486482 GCF_000276665.1 Chinchilla lanigera | reverse complement strand
TAACCATTGATAATTTCCTACCATTTAGTCTGTAATTTGCTAAGTCCCCCCTATTATTATGTTATCCTTCTTTTATTCTTTAAAATAAAAAAAAAACAAAAAAACAAAATTTGTGTGGTTTAACTAATGCTTAGAGAGAAATTTATAGGCATTAGTAAATACATTAGAAAAGAAGAAAAATTTAAAATCAGTATTCTACCTTATAAACCAGAAAAACAGCAAATCATAACCAAAAGGACAGAAAAAAGTAATGAACATAACAACAGTAATCAATGAAATGAAATGCAGTTGTATAGTAGGAAACAATAACAAAACTCAAAGTTCTTTAAATAATTAACGACTGATAAATTTGTAACAAAACTAAGAAAAAAGAGAAAACATAAGTTAATGATATTAGAAATAAAGTGGGAATGTGTCTACACATTCTACAGACATTAACAAGGTGATAAAAATTATTATGAATGGTTTCTCCCAATTTGAGAATTTTATTGAAATGAACAAATTCCTTGAAATATAGAACTCATTAAAACTAACCTAAGATGAAAGAGAATATTTGAATCCTCTCATATCTATCAAAAAAGCTGAGTCCACTTTTAAAAACCTTCCCATAGAAAAAATGATAGGCCCTAATGGGTTTTTTCAAAAATCTTCAAACTTTTAATGAAAAATACAGCAGTCCTACACATCTATCAGAGGGGAGAGTGAGAGGGAAGATGTTTCCAAATGCATTTTCTTTCAAGATATCAGAAAATTCAAATTTATAGGAAAATCTCTCTTATGAACAGAGAACCCAAAATCTTAAACAAATAATTGGCTAGTGGAATAAAATGGATAATCATGACCTAGCATGATTTATTTCAAGAATGAAAGGGTAGTTTAACAACAGAAAGTCGATCAATGCTATTTACCACATGACAAAATCATAGTGGGAAATTTTAATGCAGTGTTTACTAAAATCAATAGTTCCTGCTGAAAAACATAGTAGCACTGAAATAATATGAATAATCCATTTCATTATCTTGATGCAGCGCCTATATAGAACTTAGATCAAATCATAGCCTAAATTATTTGCAGGCATTCACACAAAAACCCATTATCCCAAAGTGACTTTCAATAATAGTACAATGGGCTCTGAACAGACCTCAAGGAATTGATGTCATGCAGAACACAGTCAATAACCAAACACAATTAAGTAAAAATTAAATGTGCATTAAAAACACATTTATTATTTGAAAGAAAGGCAAAATTCAACAATTCATAAGTTAGAAGTAATTATAATATAATATATTTAGTTTGGAACATAATAAAGGAAATACATATAAAATTTGTGATGTGCTTATTTTAAAATAATGTCAAAACCAAAATCAGTAACACTCAAGTTAAGGATCTAGAAAACAAAAAAATGAAAAGAAATGAAGCTTGAAAATAAAGGACAGAATTAAAAATTTATGAGATAAAGAATAAAGGAGAAAGAAGTTATACTAATATTATAACAAAACTGAGAAAAGAAATCCCAAATACTGAACAAAATATAAGAAGGAAAATGTTACAAATATTGTCAAATTCTCAAAATTCATTAAAAAAAATATCATGGACAATTTTGTCATTAAATTAAAAATTTGAGTGGGCTGGAAAATACAAGGAATATAAATGATAAAACTGACCAAAGAAGATATTTTAAAACTGTCAGATTAAAAATTTCTAAACACTGAATTAATAGTAAAATATTTCTTTAACATAAGACAATTTCATAGGTGAATTTCTTCAAACCTAAATGAAATATATTGTTCATTTCATATGGAAACCATTTTAAAAAATAGAAAAAAGGGGCAATTTTTATCTACCTCATTTTCCGCTTCCTACAACTAATTTTTAAGTTTACAGCAATAACCCAGTATAACTGATGAACATAAATGCATAAATCCTATATATTATCATAGAAAATAGAATTTAGCACAGTACTATATTACATATATAAAAATTTGATCAAGTAGAATTAGTTTTAGAAAAGGAACAGATATTCAGCATTAAAAATGTACAATGTTAGTTAATCAAGACAGCAATCTTAATGAGAGAGTAGGATAAGGTAGGAAAAAAACAATTCATCTTTTAAAATGATATTTACTGAATATTTTGTAGAGCTCTGAAGTAATTATGACAAAAATCTGATCCCATTTGTGTGTGAGTACATATGCGCTTATTATTTTATTCTCTGATAATTTGATTTTTGAAATTTACACTCTATTTTCTATTAGATGGCAGTTATTTATCTATTATCAGTAGATAAAACTGTTTCTTACAGAAAAAGGCTATAAAGATCAACTTATTCTTTTGATTCATTCAATTACAGTGGGGCTTTCGACTTTTCTTATAAAAGAAAAAGCCGTCTGTACTGTTATAAGTAAAGAAATCAGATCCGTCTCAAAGGTAGGAAGTGACTTTCTCTGAGCTTTCTTTGTTCTTGGCTCTGCTGGAGGACTGGAAATGACAACTCTCTCTGTGAGAGGGAAGACTTTTTCTCCCTCTGGATGCATGGTTTTAGGAATGTGAGGAAATGCAGATCACAGTCAGGGTGTGAGGGAAGATGCTGAAGTATCCTTCGGTTGCAACTCCCCCCTGCTTTCCCTTTTAATATATTTCATTCCATCCAGGGCCTCTGGTCTTATATAAAACTGCCTCCAAGACACTATCAGAGATATTCATCTCCACATGGTCTCTTTCACCTGACACACCATCTGTCTCCTTCCTTAGAGAGACACAGAGGAGAAGGGAAGGTGGAATTTAATCACTGAGGTCTTTGGGCTATTGAACTCCCAACTTGCTGAGATTCAGCTAAGTGCCTACATCTCTGCTGCGGGAAGAAATGAGTCAGGTTTGACAGCTAAGTGATTGCTTATCACTCAGCATCTTAATGAAATTGTTAATGACAGTACTCGTTTCAGCAAAAGCAAGAAACGTTAGGCTTTTTTACGTCTTCAGACCTACCAGGTAAATTTTTTTTTTTTTTTTTCACATTTTGTCCTTGAGACAAAGCTGTGCACACCTCCAGGTTTTTCTGCTGCCAGGATAGATTGCTTAGACTCCAGCAGTTCTGCAAGTGTAATAGGGTTCATTATATTTACAAAGATGTGGTAATGTGCCACGGGGAATGATGCCACAGTCTATCAATAAAGGAGGAGACAGAGAAAAATTTTACAACCTTGAGCGGAATGCCAGGAGATGCCAGAGAACAGCTCTGGAAGCAGGAGGTTGGCAGCGGGGGTACGGAGAGGGGGCTGCAGGCCTGGAAGACCAAGTTCTATCAATTATCAGCAGTGTCACAAGCCATTTTTTAAAGTAAATTTTTCATTAAAAAGTTGACTGAGCTATAATTTACATACCATAAAATTCACACATTGTAAAATGTACATTCCAATGAATTTTAGTACATTGATGGAGTTGTACAACCAGCCCCAAGCCCCAATTTTAGAACATTTCTCATACCCTGAAAAAGAAATCTCATTCCTCTTTATAATTACTCTCTATTTCCACTTCCAGTTGCAGGCAAGCATTAATCTACTTTTTACTTTGTTATAGTTGCACTTTCCTTACATTTCACATAAATGAAGTTGTGTAATATATATCTTATTTTGTGACTGGCCTTTTCACTGAGCATCATGTCTCTGAAGTTCATCTGTGTTGTAATACTTAGCTCCCTTTTATTGCTGAGTAGTATTCACAGATAGACCACATTTTTTGGACCTGATCATCAGTTGGTGAGAATTTGGGTTGTTTTCCCTTTTTGGCTACTGAGATTAAGGCTGTCATGAAAATTTATGTATAAGTCTTTGTGTTACAGCAAATCATCCTTGACTTGAGAGTTAAGTTGTCTCAACTTTGCAGCTAAGTTGTCTTTTATTTGTTGTCATAGAAGTTTGAGGGAAATCAACTTATATCCATGCAAAATCACTCTCCCCCATTTGCATCTGTTCTTAAGAGTGAAAAGAATGAATTTTTAAAAATCAAACAGACAATGGAAATAGTTTTAGGAAGCAGTCGTAGGAATTTACCCAGGATGTGAATATCATTTGGTCAGGTAGAAGAAAGGCAGATGGCGATTTTATGTGGTCACTAACTTAGCTGCATTAATTTGTAAAAGATTTGACTCAAAATGACAGTATACTTTCTCACGGGACCTAGAGGAGAAATGCCTTCATCTTGGGTGATTCTTTGTTTCATTCTAAGTCAAGCCTAAAAGCTCATTTGTTCTCTTTCTATATGTTCTAGAAGGCTAGCAAATCTCCTGTCTTCTTTTATACAGACAGTACCTGGAGATTTTGCTCCCTATCCTATGCCTACCCTTATCAAGAGATGATAGCGGAGTAGAATATAGTTTCATGGTTTTCCTTCCTTTGCCCATGACTAAAGATTTTATCATTCTTTTTTTTCTTGTTCCTGTTTTTTTTTTTTTTAGTTTAAAGAGAGAAAAACAAACAATAAAAATGATACAAAATTTCAAAGCAAGATGATGGGAAATTAACAATGGTTATTATATTGCATATTATCAGATTAAGATTATTTCGGATTATCAGACATAGGCATGCAAAACTGATCAGACAATATAAGCACTGACTGTTCCTCTCAATGAACTAATAGAACTAGTAGTACAATTATCTTAGCTATCTTGTGAATATATGTAATTTCATTAGTAAACTGAAGGAAACAAAATCAGTGCAGGCAGTGGTAGTGTTTCCTCAGTCTTACAGCAGCACGATGGCAGCTGTTCCCTGATCTATAATGAAATATGGAGAACCCCTCTCTTGTCCCATATTTAAATATCCTGAAGCTCAGTTTAGATGATTTCCGGCCTGTGTTCTCATTGTTAACTTTTTTCCCTGCAGTGAAGCACCCATATTCCCGTTGTTCTTTCACTCCTTCCACTTTTAATAATTTCTCTCTTTAGCACCCATGACTGAGAAGTTAGAGGTAGGGGAGGTGTATGCATTAGCTAGGGTTTGAGATGAATCCAAACACTTGGGTTTCCTGTGTCACCCTTGCCACCTCTCCAGCAAATCTGGGAAACATCAGATCGGGTTAAACTCTATTGGTGATGCAAACATCTTTGAACATCCAGTTGTCAGCTTCTACTTTGCTGCTAGAGGTTAAGAGAGTTGTTTTTTTTGTTTTTTGTTTTTTTTTTTTTTTCAAGAAAAGAAAAACAGCGATTCTTTAAAGCATAGTCTTTCTCCCTGGAGTCTGTTTTAAAGAAAGCTTTGGGTGAAATTGATGGCAGCTTTGATGACACTCTGTTCTTGGGACTGTTGCCTTTTCTTCCTTCCTCTGCTCCAGGGTTAGTTTAAGTACAATGCACAAATCAGAGATGTGTCTGTTTTAGAACAGCACCCTGCAAACTTTCCAGAATGTTAAAGGTCACAGTGACATCTTTGGTAGGGAACAGGATCCAGTTAATTAAGATTAGATGTGTCACATTAATTTATTTTAAATCCAAAGTCAGACTGTAGCGAGAAATATTACAGTAATATTACTGTATGCTACCTCATACCTTAAAAAGGTTTTGGGATCACTCTTTTTTTTTTTTTTTCACTCATTTCATTGGAGTTCTTCTGATGCTTTTGTAAGTCAGATCTGAGTCTGAATCATGTTTCTATATAGCTGTTAAATATCCTCTTAAGAGACATATAAGGCGACCAACTGTCCCGGTTTGCTCAAGACTGAGAGGTTTCCCAGGATGAGGGGTTTCGATGTCAAAAGTGAAAATCCCAGCCTAACCAGGACAAGTTGGTTACTCTCTGGTATTAGTCAGTTTTCCTGTTGCTGAGATACAACGCCAGACACCTGCATTTTAGAGGAGGAGAAGTTTAATTCAGCTGATGATTTCAGGGGCTTCAGCGTATGGTCAGCAGGCTCTAAGGCAGGAATATTATGGTGGATGGGCATGGTGGAAGAAAGCTGCCTAGCTCATGGTAGCTGGGAAGTAGAGTGGGGGAAGAGCACCAGAAAGGAAGGGTCAGTGATCCTATATAGTACCCAAGGCTGCACCTCCATGACCCTCCTGAACACACTCTAGGACCATGCTCCACTAATCTGCTTAGCGTTTCTTAATCCAGCAAAGCAGACATCAGAATTAATGGTCATAGCCTGTAAAAACATTGAGCAGTAAATGATAACTATGTGCAAGCTGTTCTGAGGATTGTGAACAAAATTTAAAATTTTAAACCAATGAAAACTTGAAAAAATTTTAAACAAGTGAAAACTGTTTTTATTCAACTTATTTTGACAAACTTCTTGGTTGGTTTTATCTGTTCGACTTCTGCTTCAGTTGATGAATCAAACCTTGCAGAATATCACAGTCAAGGTGGTAGGGAATCAAATGGGTACTTCTTTGCTTTGTAAACTAAACATTTTTGAAAAGTAATAATGGTAGTAAAATATACACAACAAAAAAATTTACTATTTTTAAGTTATAATTCGGTAGTCCTGAGTGCATTCACATTGCTATGCAGTCAGGCCCCCAGAACTCTTTTCATTCTGCAAAACTGAAACTGTACCTTGTAAACAACTCTCCATACTCTCCTCTCTCAGACCCTGACAACTACCGTTCCACTTCCTCATTCTCTAAATTTGACTCTAGGTACCTCATAAAAGTGGAATCTTAAAGAAATTGTGTTTTCTTTGTGATTGGTTTATTTCACTTAGTATAAGGTCTACAAGATTTATCCTTTTAGCATGTGTCAGATTTTCCTTCCTTTTTACAGCTGAATAATATTTCACTGTAAGAATATGCCATGTGTTATCGTTGAGATCTAGAATGTTGCCCAAAAGACTCATGTGCTCAGAGGTGGGGCTTTTGGAAGGTGACTGGATCCTGGGGGACACTTCATCCATTGATGATCTTATAGCTGAATGGGCTGGTAAGTGGTGGGGCCTGGCTGTAGAAGTGTGCACTGGCACTGTGCCTCTGGAGGGTGTATCTCCCACCCCAACCCCTGCTCTCTCTGTGTTCCTTGGCTGCCATGAGGTGATTGCTTTCCTATGTCACATCCTTCTACCATAATGTTTCTGCTTTGGAGCCAACAAACAAAGTCCTCTGAACTGTGAGCCACATCAAACCTCTCCTCCTATAAATTGTGAGTGTTGAGTATTGTGTCCCAGCAAAGGAAAGCTGGATGATACACTGTGGTTTTCTTTCCTTTTCTTCTTTCTTTCTTTCTTTTCTTCTTTTCTCTTTCTTTCTTTCTTTCTTTCTTTCTTTCTTTCTTTCTTTCTTTCTTTCTTTCTTTCTCTCTTTCTCTCTTTCTCTCTTTCTCTCTTTCTCTCTTTCTCTCTTTCTTTCTTGGCACTGGGGATTGGATCAGAGCCTTTGTGTGGAGCTACATCCAAGCTCTTTTTAACTTTTATTTATTTATTTATTTTTATTTTGAAACATGGTCTTGCTAAGTCACTAAATTGCCCAGAAGGAGCTCAAATTTTTGATCCTTGTGTCTCAGCCTCCCAGGATGCTGCTATTACAGGAGGTATACAATGTTTTCTTTACCCATTCATTTATCAGTGGATTTGAGGGTTATTTCCATCTTTTAGCTATTAAAAATAATAGTGCTATGAACATGAGTACACACACACCTCTTTGACATTCAGCTTTCAATGGTTTCAGGTATATAACCAGAAATAGAAATGCTTGGATTGACTATGTTTCTTAATCTTTAATGCACATGCAAATAACCCCAGGATCTCATTAAGATACAGATTCTTAATAGGCCAGGGGTGATTACAGGAATCTGTATTTCTAACACGCTTCCTAGTGAGTCAGTGCAAGTGGTACAAAGACCATACTGTTAGACACAAGTGCACTGAGAAAGTAAAATAACTTGAAAGTGAAGAGACCTAGGTTCTATACAGTTCTAAATATAGCCAGAAATTGGGGATATGAACACAGTAAGTCATTTAAACTTCCTGGGTCTGCAACATCATTTATGATGGGCTAGATGACTTATAATGGGCTTGGGCTAGATGACTTATAAGGCCTTTCCCTTGTATAATATCCTGTCTTATAATGCCTAGTATACATTATATTTTTTTTACATCCTTACAATAAAATACATGGAAAACAATAACTCCAATATTGCAGATCTGGAAGGATTGCTGGTGGGTCTATAGAGCTGTGGAAATTAAATCAATAGCTACAAATTATTAGACCAATGAGGAAATCTGAGTAAATAGACTTGCATAGAAAGTGGATTCTTCTCAACTCTGTCAGTTCCTATTTATGAAGGTGCTTATCAACTTCACCCTGGGCTACTGAGGAAGCCATTTCTATTTAGGAGAAGGGGAAGCAGAGAAATGTCATGGGAAACTAACTGAATAAAAGACCTATCATCTGAAGCTGTAGTGAAAGGAGAGTGCTGCTGGTTACATAGAATTCCTGATTCAAGGACAAGCAAGGTGAAGGGAAACGGACTAAAGACTGGAGCAGCATTGTGCTGGTAAGTGACTCATAACCGGGTGGGGGAGTTGGGGGCAGCACTCTAGTATTTGCCAGTGTGCAAATCTTCCTATATATCCACTTTCCATTTACCAGTATGGTACGAATTGGTTAACAAAATTCTGAAATTTTAATAATCAGCCTTCATGAGCTAGTACCATTTAGCCATAACACACTGCTGAAAGTAAGTTTCCTACAACTGACATCAAGATTGGATGGAAGAAATTGCTCTGGAAAAATCTTCTCCCCTTTTGTGGCAGTGCTCACTCCTGACTGAATATTAAAATCACGAGGGTAACATTTTAAACACAGTTAAGGTCAGGCTCCCTTCCAACCCAATTAAATCAGAATTCTTAGGGGCAGAGGCACAGGGAAAAGACTCCCTCAGGGGTTTTAATGTGCAGCCATGGATAAAAGCAACAAGCTCCTTTCTACCGATGTGATGCCATCAAATGACTGGGTTGCATTCAATATTTCAAGTTCGGCCTCTTGCCAAGAAAACACTGAGTAAATGAGTAAAAGCTACAAAAAAGAAACTTTTTTGTAATAATGCTTTCCCAATCCATCAGATAAACTTTGCTTGGGATCCAGGCACTCTAGGTGCACCTAGAGATACTAACGTGTTGATTAGGCTACAGTTGACCGAGTGTGTCTTATTCTAAGGCTGAGCAACGAAAAGGAAGCAGAGGTTAAGAAAGGTAAAAACAGTTGAGGCTGGTGGCAGCCATGACTATTGAGTGGCAACTTTGCTTTCCTAAATCCTGCTTTCTAGCACTAGGCTTGGCAGATCTTTATGGAAACAGGGCAGTTAGGTTCGAAGGTGGGAGAAGCAGAAGGGAAGGCAGTTGCGATTAAAGAGGTGGAAGTTAGACTCAAAACTTCTAGCAAATAGTTTCATTCAGGAAATGAATCAGTGAAAACTGCAGCTGAATGTGTGGGCTGCTAGAGAAGGGTAGAGTCAGAGATCACTGGAGTCTGAGACATTCAACACATATGAGTAAGTAGAAGTCAACTCTGCATGATGACAAAGGACAGGTGGAGGAAGGAGGGGAACAAGACAGAGAATAACCTTCTAACTGGAAGTATTTCTTGAGCAATTTCCCTCTGCTAGGGATCTCAGGAGACACTTTGTATTTTCCCATTTAATTCTTGAGTATTCTTATGAGTCAGTGACTATTATAATTTTTATTTTATAGTTGAGAATTTAGGAGGCTTAGAAATGTTACCTTACCCCAAAATGCCTTATGTGTTGTAACTGTAACTAGTTTAAAAATCATTCTACTATCCGTTCTTGTGGGTGCTACACTATTTCTGTTTGTTGATCATCTACCATATAGTTGTGATTTTGCTAAGTGTATTATCTCCTTAAATCCCTAAAGAACTGAAATTTTATTGTCCTCATTTTGTAAATGACTAAAGCGCAGTTAAATGAATGCCCATGGCTAAAGTCAATAGAAAGAGCAGTTCTAAGTTTTAAATTTAATCATGGCTCCAAAGACCATGGTGGATGCAAAAGTCCTGGTGATAAAAATGGAAAAATATCAGGTAACTAGTTAAAATAATTTCACACATACAAAGCAAGATATAGCCATAGCAGAATATCTGGCATCAAATTTGCCCTTCTGTGGCAAGCAACTGTAAAACTGGAAGAAAAATGAGACGGCTGTTTTCTGTCCTCTGACTTTTGCAAGTAGGGCAGCACAGGAGGGCTACCCCATGCTTGCCTGACCTCTTTGTCTTGCCTCTCCTGATCATAAAACAAAGAAGTGGAATCAAAGCAAAGCATAATAGTTTGGTTGAGCTGTAGAGGCAGAAGGCAGAGAGCAGAATTTGAAGCTGTTGAATTAGTTGGAGAGAGAGAGAGAGACAGAGAGAGAAAGAGAGAGAAGGGAAGGCTTTGTGTGAAGATGTGCCATAGGTTCCTGGATTGTATTTGGGAAGTACAATAGTGTTGTACTTGGGAAGATTGAGATTACTCATGGCTTACAGAGAAGGGTTGAAATTGGGTTAAGAAAAGAATGAAAAAAGTAGAAGTAGAGGAGGGTATTAAGATATTAGGGAGCCTTGCCTCATCAGATTAGACAGATGTTCTAAAATTCAGACATTGTGGTAAACACCAGAAAGTTCATATTTTAGGAGCAGTGATTATACTGTAGGCTAATAGCTCCTCAAGAGCACTGTCTAAGAAAACCTAAAAATAAAGCCTAAAAAATTCCTAAGACAAATAATGATTGAGAACTACTGAGCAAGAGTAGCTTGAGTAATCATCTTAAGACTTCTCAAAACATGCTCCAGCAGAGTAAAACCAAGCCTGTACAAGTCTAGCATGAATATCCAATAACTGAGCAGAAGCTTTTCAATAGCCTGAAAAAATAAAGAGCAGCATACTTCAGAGCAAGGTAACAGATCTGAAATTTGCTGAAATGTATCTTCCATATTGTCCAGGATATAATTCAGATCACTAAAAATCATGGCAAAAATTATTAGATATGAAAATATGACCCATAGTCAAGATTAAAGCTTACTTAAAGAAAATTGAGCCCAGGATGGCCTACATTTTGCGGTATTTTGCATACAAAGCAGTTATTGGAGAACTTAATGGAAAACCCGATCTTAATGGATAAAAGGACAGTATCATCCAGAGAGCTTGAAACAATTTTTAAACCAAAAAATTCTTAAAATGAAAGAGAATCGCTCAGGAAAAATCCACTGGTAGGCTCAAGAGAAAAATTAAAAGTGTCAGAAGCCAAAGCTACTAATTCAAAAGGGAAAAAATTATCCACATAGAAGAAAAGAGAAAAACTTGACGGTTTATATTATCCCACAGGTTGCTGAAGTCTTCATTTTTCATGGTGAGAAGGGCCTTTTCTCTGTGTGGTGTTCCTCTCAAAAGCTCAGAACACCAGTCAAGTTCATAAGAAAGCATCGGACAAATCGAGATTGAGGGATGTCCTATGTGACAACACCTGGCCAACAGTGCTCACAAGTGTCAAGGCCATGAACAACAAGAAAAGACTGAGAAATTGCCCAAGATCAGAGGAGAATGGAGAGGAGATGGCTGAATTCAGTGCAGTATCCTGACTGAATCCTATGCAGAGAGTTCAGAGAGAGAACATTAGCTGATGCACTGGTCACATCCAAGTAAAGTCTGGAGTTTAGAGGTTTACCTAACAGGAACTTGCCACGGCCAGTTTCCCAGTTTTAACAAAAGTACCATCATGTAAGATGAGATGTTTACAAAGGTGGAAACTGGGTGAGTGACACATGGTAACTCGGTACTGTCTTTGTAACTTTTTCGTAAAACTCAAATTATTCAAAAATATGTTTCCAAATTCAATAACACAGACTACTGAACAACATTATCAAACAAATGGACTTAATTTACAATATAGGACGTTATACTGTTATATGACCTTTTTTATTATAATTATGAGTATGCATTAATTGTACAAGATAATGGGTTTCATTATGACATTTTCATATGTACATAAAACATGCTTTGGTCTACCCTCCCTCTTACCCCTATTACCATCTCTTACACTGCTTCCTCTTCCCACTTGTCCCCATTATCTTTCTCAAAAACCTTTCTATTTCTGTGTCATCCTCCTTCCACTCTGGATTCCATATGTGAGAGAAAATATGTTTTACTTAACATGATAATGGTTTCCAGTTCCCTCCATTTTCCTGAAAATGATATGGTTTCATTTTTCTTTATGATCTATTTGCCTATCTATCTATCATTTATATCACATTTTCTTTGAACATTCATACACTAATGGGCATATATGTTGAAATTCTATACCTTGACTAACTTTATAGTTAACATGGTTCTTCAGGCATCTCTAGCATATTAACTTGATTCCTTTAGGTATCTATTCAGAAAAGATACAGTCAGATCATATGATAGTTCTATTTCTGGGAACTTCCATATTCTTTTGCACATTGGCTCTACTAGTTTATATTCCCCATCAGTGGTATATAAGTGTTCCTTTTCCACTATTTTCTGTCTGGTATTTGGGTTTTTTGTTTGTTTGTTTGTTTGTTTTCTTTATAATGGCCATTTGGACTGGGATGGCAGAGAATCTCAAAGTTTTGATTTGCATTTCCCTAATGACTAAAGATGCTGAGCATATTTTGTATATTTATCAGTCATTTATATTTATTTTGAGGAATGTTTTCAGCTCATTTGCTAAGTTATTGATAGGATTATTATTCCTTTGGTGTTAAATTGTTTGAGTTATTTATACTTTCTGATTATTAATCTTCTGTCAGATGAAGAGCTGGTAAACATTTTCTTCCATTCTGTAGACCATTTCTTCACTCTGCTAATTGTTTCCTTTTCTGAGCAGAAACTTTTCAATTTGATGTAATCCCATTAGCAATTCTTTCTTTTCTTTTTTTCCTTTTATGGAAAAAAGGTAAAACACAAATTCATAACAAAATAATAGTTAATATGTTGCATGTTGTCGTCTTCAAAGTAGTTACTCAGAGTACAAGACATGGGCATAAAAAGTTCTCCAACTGATATTAGCACAAACCTTCCTTTTCAATGAACGAAAAGACACATAGTATAACTAACTTGCATTCTTTTCTCCCTTTTCCTTTCCTACCATTCCTCTTTCCCCCATCCTAGGTTCTTTTTCCTTTTAAACAATTTCTTCCCATTTCATAATATCTATTATACATTTTAGACTTTATTTACTCTTTCACTTTCTCACACCAGAAGACAGTAAAATATTTACACGTGTGAATCTGATTTTATTTCTCTTGTGAATATGGTCTCAAGTTGCATCCATTTACCTATAAATGTCTCAAATTCATCCTTCTTTATGGCTGAGAAGTATTCCATTGTATAAAAATACATCTTTTCTATCCATTCCTTGGTTGATGGGTATTTTGGTTGTTTCTAAGATTCAGCTATTGAAAATTGTGCTGCTTTAAACATGGGTGTGCATATATCACTGTGGTATGATAACTTTAATTCTTCCGGGAAGGTATCCAGAAGGGGAATAACTAGGTCAAATGGAACCTCTAATCCTAGCTTTTTGAGGAATTTCCAAACCGATTTCCACAGCGGTTGCATGAGTGTACACTTTTACCAACAGTGGAGAAGGGTTCCTTTTCCCCCCACAGCCCCTCCAGCATTTGTTATTGCTTGATTTCCGGATGATAGCCATTCTTTCTGGGGTGAGATGGAATATCAGTGTTGTTTAATGTGTATCACTCAGATACTGGTGATGTTGAATATTTTTTCATATATTTATTTTCTGTTTGTATTTCTTCATATGAGAAGTGTGTATTCATCTCAGATGCCCATTTTTGGATTGTGTCTTTGAATTTGGGGGGTCTGATTTTTTTCAATTCTTCATATACTGTGTGAGAGACAGTTGGCTAAAATTTTTCCCCATTCTATGGGTTATCTTTTCACTCTGTTGATGATTTATTTTGCCGTGAAAAACCTTTTAAATAAGATGAAGTTCTACTTGTTGATTCTTTTTGAAGTATTTCCTGTACAGTCGAAGTTTTGTTCATGAACTCTCTGCCTACACCTATGTCTTCAATAGCTAAATCTACTTTCATTTCCAATAGATTTAGTGTTTTTAATATGTATCTCTCTGATTCATTTTGACTTTAGTTTATTGCATGGTGATAAACATGGGTCTAGTTTTAGTCTTTGGCATATGGAGAGCCGGTTTTTCCAGCACCATTTATTAAAGAGGCTATCTTCCTTCAAGTGAACATATTTGGCCCCTTTACCAAAGGTAATGTTGCTGAGTGAGTTTGTATGTGTTTCTATCTTCTAATCTGTTCTACTGATCTTCAGATTGGATATTTTGGCCAGAACAATGCTGATTTTATCACAGTAGCTTTGTACTTTGATTTCAAGTCAGGGATTATGATGCCTTCTGCCTTGCCATTGTTGTCCAGGATTACCTTGGGTATTCTAGGTCTCTTCTGGTTCCAAATGAATTTTAGGAATGTTTTCTCTAGTTTTGTGAGGTATGCTAATGGTATTTGGGTCGAGATTGTGTTAAATCTGTATAACAATTTTGGGAGTATGACCATTTTCACTATGTTGGCTCTTGATATACATGAGCATGGGATATCTATTTGCTGATATCCTCTTCAATCTCCTTTTGCAGTGTACTGTAATTTTCAATATATCAACTTTTACTTCCTTTGTTAGAAAAACTCTTAATTATTTCAATTTTTTTTGATTCTATTGTGAAGGGTGTGATTTCCCTAATTTCTCTCTCAGTGAGGTTTTTGTTTGTGTACAGGAATGCTGTTGATTTTTG
>NW_004955420.1:15433400-15465537 GCF_000276665.1 Chinchilla lanigera | reverse complement strand
GCTGCCTGGGCGCAAGGCGCGGGGGGCTGGGGAGTGTATAATATTTTTGATGATTTGCTGCATTCTCTTTGCTAGTATCTGATTGAGGATATTTGTGTCTATGTTCATTAGGGAGATTGGCTTGTAGTTCTCTTTTTTGGTTGGGTTTTCCTCTGGGTTTTTTTTTGTATCAGGGTAAAACTTTCTCTTAGAAGGAGTTAGGGAGTACTGCTTCCCTTTCAATTTCATTCAAGAGTTTGATGAGTACAAGCATTACGTATTGTCTAAATATCTTGTGGAATTCAGTAGTGAATCCATCAGGATCTGAGATTTTCTTTGCTGATAAGTTTTTAATGACATTTTCCATTTCATTAACTGATATTGGGTTATCCAGAATTTTTATATCTTCTTGACTCAGTTTTGATAATTCATACATATCTAGGAATCTGTTCATTTCTTCTCTTTTCTGTCCTATAAGAGTAAAGATTTCTGAAGTAGTTATTGATGATCTTCTGAATTTCCACAGGGGCTTTAGTGATTTCATCCTTTTGATTCCTTATTGCATGAATTTGAATCTTTTCATTTCTTTTTTTATAAGGTTAACTAAAGACATCAATTTTGTCTATTTTTTCAAAGAACTAACTCTTCAATTCATTAGTTTTTTGTATTGTTTTTTAGTCTCAATTGCATTAATTTCTGCTCTGATCTTTATCATTTCCTCCCTTGTGTGGACTTTGAGCTTGACTTGTTCTGCTTTTTGTAGAAAATTGAGGGGCAATATTAGGTTGTTTAATTGTGCTTGCTCTGTTTTCCTCATGTGAAAATTCACCACTATAAATTTCCCTCTTAAGACTGCTTTCACTGAGTCTCACAGGTGCCTGTATGTTTTATCTGCATTTTCACTTAATGGTAAATATTGTTTAATTTCTTCTTTAATTTCATCTGAGACTCATTTGTTGTTCAGGAGGGTGTAATTTAATTTCCATGTGTTTATGAAGTTTTTGTGATTTCTTTTCCATTAATTTCGGTTTCACTGTATGATGGTATGGTAGCATACATAGTATAATTTCAATTTCTTTGCATTTACTTACACATGTTCTATGTGCTGGTATATGGTCTACTTTAGAGAATATCCCATGTGCAACTGAGAAGAAAGTGTATTCTGATGGTGTTGGGTGGAACACTTTGTAAATGTGTGCTATGTCCATTTGTTCACGTTTGGCTCAGTTCTAATATTTCTTTGATGATTTTTTGTCTAGTTAATCTGTCTCTTTGTGACAGTGGGGTATTAAGGTCCCCCATTATAATTGTGTTATTGTTTATTTGATACTTCATATCTATTAATATTTGCCTTACATATTTGGGGGCTCCTATATTTTGTGCATAAATATTTATAATTGTTATCTCTTCCTCTTGAAGTTTTCCCCAAACAAGTACATAGTGACCTTTTTCTCTCTTTATTTCATTCTTGATTTGAAATTTACATTTTTCACAAACAGAATAGCTACCTCTGCTTTTTTTCTGGGTTCCTGTAGCATTGAGTACTGTTTTGTATTCTTTGACTTTCTGTCTTGAATTTCTTTTTGAGTAAACTGTTGAGTAATTTCTTTTTTCAGAAAAAAAAAACAGTTTGAGTTTTTTTGAGTAAAAAAACAGTTTGAGTAAACCGTTGAGAATTTATTTTTGAGTAAACAATACAACATATTGTTAGATCTTGTTTCTTGATCCAGTCAGCTAATCTGTTTCTTTTGATTGGTGAATAGGGGCCATTTACATTGATGGTTTTAACTGACATGTATTGGCTTACCTTTTTCATGTTATTTTCTTTCTGTTGGTTCCCTGCTTTTCCCCTCTGTTTAATTGCTTGCCTTGCTTGGTTGTTTCTTCCTGTTGTTTTTCTTGGAATTGTGGTCACTTTTATCTCTGTCTAGAATACCTTTCAGTGTTCTTTGTAGGGTTGGTTTGGTGGTCAAGAATTTCTTTATTTGTTTTTTATCATGGAAGTGTATTATTTCTCCATTAATTTTGAAAGATAGTTTTGTAGGGTACATCAATCTGGGTTGGAAGTTGTTTTTTTTTTTTTTTTTTTTTCAGGACTAGAAATATTTCACTATGAGCTCTTCTTGATTTGAGGGTTTGTGGTGAGAAATCTACCATGATTCTGATGGGTTTTCCTGTGTAGGTAATCTGGTTTTTTTTTTTCTCTAACAGCTTTTAATATTCTGTTCTTGTGATGAATTTCTGGGATCTTGCTTATTACATGTCTGGGTATAGATTTACTTTGATCATGGCTATTTAGAGTTCTTTTTGCCTCACTTAACTGTATGTCAGATTCTGTTCCTATGCTTGGGAAATTTTCTGCTATTACAGTGATCCCTCACCTATCATGGGAGTTACATTACAGAGACTCCTGTGATAGGTGAAAATCTGTATAGTAGCAGTGTTATATTTATTTTATTATTTATATATTTTAAGGCTTTATAAATCCTTTCCGCACTACTATAAACCTTTCTCACTCTCTTATTAACCTTTTCCACACTCTTATAAACACTTCATTGCTCTTAAACATTTTCTACACTCTTAAACCTATGTAGTTTTCAGAACATGTAAAATTCTGTATGGGTACTTGATGTGAAATAGACAAAGAGAAATGCTGAATGTATGGGCACAGTGCAGGGCAGCAAACAGACCAATGCTATGGTCAAGGAGCCAATCAGCACCCAGGATACAGAACACAGCAGTGCTGTGGTTGGTTGCCTTCCATTCCATCAGCTAATACTGTGTTGTGTATAATCTTATGTTGGAAAACTTACTCAAGTGGTAGTGGCATACTACATTTCCATTGTGTACAGTATGATATTCATCCACTAATGAAATGCATACTGTACATTATTTCAATTTAGTATTCTTTTAATATGTTTGAATTAACTTTTTTTATACTTTATATTGTTTTAAAATTTTTAGGAAAAATAATTAAAATCATAAATAGTATGTAAATACCTATATACTGCAATATCCTGCAATATAGTGAAAACTTTGAGATACAGAATTAGATATATTTTTTAAAAACCTGTGAAGCAGTGAATTCACAATAAGTGAACCATGATATAGCAAGGGATAAGCTATACTTCTGCAAATAGTCTTTTTATGTCATTTGTGTTGACTCCTGCTTCTTCATTGACATCTATCAGTTTTATATTGTTTTCCTTTGCATCATCTTACAGCAGTTAAATTGTTATTTCCTAATCCCTTGTTATTTTTAAGAGATCTTTCCTTTCCTGATCATTAGCTGTAATCCTGTCTTCATGGTCTCAAAGTCTATCTTCAGTTTCCTTTAAGTGGTTTTGCCAGCATTTAATGCAATTTTTAATTTCCTGGATATATGTTTGAATCAATTTCATTCATTCTCTTTCTTTCCTATATTGGTCATTGAAGGTTACCATCATTTTCCTATCTTTCTCTTTTTTATCTGTGTCTACTCCAGATTTGCTGAGCAATATCTTCATTATTATTATCATTTCTTTTTTTACCTGAGAGATTATTTCTGATCTTATTTCCTTGATAGCCTCACAGATTTTTTTAGAAGTCCTTTGAGGGACAGCTGCCTAAAACTTTTTCCCAATTTATAGGTTTTTTTTTTTTTTTTTTTTTTACTTTGGTGCTATCTTCTCAGAAATATAAGGTGTGTGTTTGCTATTTTCCTCTATCTTGATGTCTCCTGGACTTGTTCTGGGTGGGTGGAAGTATGAGATTGCATTTTGTTTCTGTGTCCTGTCATTTTCTATTTTAAATTTTTTTGTTACGTTTTCTGTGTTGATCCTTGTAAGTTTTTGTGGTACATAGCTATATCACCAGCATCAAGGCCTTTCTAGGAAAAATATTTTCTTCATGGATGTCTTCTGTGTGTAAGAGGTTCTTGGTTTGTTTCTGTCCCAAGATTCTACTTTCCTAATTAATTGAGAGTGAGATGTTGGTATCTATTTAGCTTAGTCCAAAGTCCTTTGGTGCTGGACTGTGATGAAATTATTACTCCAGAACTTCCCAGTATTGTTATGGAAGGGAGAACAACTGATTACAACAGATATGACATCCTAGCTGAAGTAGTGTAATTAGCAATAACAATAGCATCAAGCACAGTTTAGAAACTTACAAACTGTGGTAACTATTAATTCTATACCTTAAACCACAGGAGCAAAATCTACAATTATATAACAGAAACAACAATAAATTGGGAGCTTGTATGCACAGTAGTTCCCCTTGGTAGAGTGTTTTTACCCTGTGATGGGGAAATTTAAGAAGGATGGTGGATAAAACAAAGATACCTGAAAAGAAAGTAGAAGCAAACTTGGAAGACAAAGGATGATCACACAAGCTTTGGGAAACTAGGGAATAGGGCAGAAGAGAAAGAATGAAGGAGTAAGCAAAGCGTTATCTGAACTTGGTCTCTGAGTTTTGGAGATGAGATTAGTTTTCTGTGGTTGAAGTTTCCCCAGCCATTTAGAAAAGAGAGAAAAAGGGGCTGGGGATTTAGCTCAGCGGCAAAAGCGCCTGCCTGGCAAGCGCAAGGTCATGAGTTCGGTTCCCGGTACCGGAGAAAAACCAAAAAAAAAAAAAAAAAAAAAAAAAAAGAAAAGAGAGAAAAGAAAAGAAAAAAGAAAAGAAAAATGAAAAAGAAGGGAAAAAAAGAAAAAAAGGGCAGTCTCATCTGCCTGCTTCTATTCTGTGTGTCTTTTCTCCATGCACAATGCTGGTTCACCTAACTTACCACCTGTTGGTTTGTATCATTACTGTTGCTTCAGACTTTTCCACTCTACTAGTCCCACCAGTCCATCATGTGAGTCCTAGTCACAGCTGTGCTGTGTTGCTAGTGTTCCTGCCAGTTGCCTGGTCCCACTGATGTACAGAGGAGGAGCAGGTCACCTGGATTCTTCCTGAGCTGGTACCTGGGTCCCACATTTGCAGTTCTCGCTGTTGATTCCTGAGCTATTGGAACCCTATTCAGGAAACTTGCTTACATCAATACCCTGAAGTGTTTCTGCTAAACTTTCCTCTAGTAGTTTCAGAGTTTCAGTTCTTTCATTGATGTCTTTAATTCATCTTGAGTTTATTGTTGTACAACTAAGAGATAGAGATCTAGCTTCAATCATCTGCAGATAGATGTCCAGTTTTCTTGACACCATTTGTTGAATAAGCTGTCTTTTCTCAAATGTATGTGTTTGGTTCCATTGTTGAGGTGGTTATAGATGTGGAGGTTTGTTTCTCTGTTCTATTCCATTGTTCTGCATGTCTTTTTTTATGCAAAAGTAACAGTTTTGTTTTTGTTACAGTAGCTCCACACTATATTTTAAAATTGTTGTGCATTCAGCATTGTTATTTTTGTTCAGTAATCCTTTGGCTATTTGAACTTCATAGGAATTTAGGATTGTAAAATTTACATTGTTTTTACATTTCAGAATATGGAACAGTCTCCAAGACAGACAATAAATTAAGTCTCCAATTTAATTAAATCTCCAAAAATATGAAAAGTTCAAAATTTTATGAATGTTTTCTGACCATAAAGAACTTATATTAGAATTGAATAAAGTTGTCTTTAAAAACTCCATACTGCTTAACAAGTAAATACCACACTTCCAAATAATCAACAGCTCTAACAAGAAAATCAAAAGGGAAATTAAAAATTACTCTGAGCAATGTAGTTGAGGATAGCAATATGTAATGTAACAAGCTCTGTTGATTTGCATTATTTTGTCTTGAGACTGTATCACCTTGAAAGTTTTTGATTTGTTTATGTTTGTGATACTGGTACGCTGCTACTGTTCTATTTCTTTGTTTGTTTATCATTTACTACTCTCTTTAAAATAAAAAAATACTCTAAACTAAATGATAAGGAAAATAAAAACAAACGCATTAAAAACTTTTAGATGCACCTAAAGATGCACTTAGAAGAAAATTTATAACTTTAAGTTCTTTTATTAGATAAGTAAACAGGTTTAATATCAGTCATTTACTTGTCAATTTAAGAAAATAGGCAGGAGAGGTGAGAGGAGAAAACCAGGGTAGGATGATACTTCAAGTGCTCTGTATTTATTGTGCCCTTTATTTCTATTACTACATTGTAATGCGGGAGTGCCTGCAAATGTTAATCTATACATACTCCCCAGCACTAGCATCACCACCTCAGCTCCACTGCAGATCATCAGGTATTCCATTCTCATAAGGAGCACACAACCTAGATCCTTTACATGTACATTTTGCAGTATGTTTCTGCTCGTATGAGAACTTAATGCCCTGGCTGATGTGACAGGAAGTGGAGCTCAGATGGTAATATTAGTGATAGGGTGCAGCTGCAATTATAGAAGCTCCCCTTGTTTGCCTGACATTCATTTTCTACTGTGCTGCCTGGTTACTAACAGATCATGGACTGTGGCCTGGTGGTTGGGGATCCCTATTCTACAGGATAAACAGATAATACATTAATATTATAGACAGCCTTAAAGGCTGTTTTATCATAAAATTATGTCTATAAATTCTATAACTTCAATGAAATAATCAAGTTTCTTTATTTGAAACCCTATATCATTTTTATTGTTTTTGTGTTTTGTTTTTGTCTATATTGTTATTATTTTGTTATTGTATTTTCATTCTCTTTAAAATAAAAAAAAAATCACAGCTTGCTAAAACTGACTCTAAAGGAAAGAGGAGAAATCTAATGCATCCCATCCTATGAAAAGAAGTACATTTACAATCCTGAACCTTCCCACACACAGAACTACATGAACAGATGTTTAAGTGGTAGAATTTATTTAACATTTAAGGAATAAAAATCGACCTCGCAATCTGTTTGGGAAACTAGAGAGGAGGAAATGCTTACCAATTTATTTTCTAAGTAATGAAAGAAAGAAAAGAATGGAGAAAGCAAGAGAAGGAGTGAGACAAAGAAAAACAATAAAAAGAAATAAACTAAAATTAGATTTTATCAAAAGTAAAAACTTCTCAAAAGGCATTTTAAAACACTGAAAAAAGTCACACCTGGGAGAAAATATTTGCATAGATTTATGACAAGGAACTTGTATCCAATATACAAAAAGTTACTATAACTCAATAAAAAAGTCGAGCAACCCAATAAAAATGTATAAAAGGCTTGAATAAATATCTTATAAAAGAAGATGTACAAATAGTTGATATATCTATATATGAATTGATAAATATAATTAGATATCATGGGAAAAATTAAAATCTGTATGAAATATTTCTTTATATCTATATATTGTTTATACAACAACTTTTTTCATAATAACCAATACATGATCTAGCTCTAATATCCATCCACAGGTGAATGAACAAACTGTGGTATATCTATATGTTGAGCTATTATTCAGCAACAAAATGTCATGAACCGCTAATACATATTCTAACACAGGTGAACCTCAAAAAATTATATGGTACTAAAGAAGTTCAGTGCAAGAGTATGAACTATATAATTCCAATGATAAATTTTCTGTCAGTCTCTTAGGGAACCATCACTACTACTGAGGTCATGAACACACACCTGACTGTGCAAAGTTCCTTATGTCCTTTTGTCATTTCCTCCCTATCATTGCTGGCCTTTCACTTTCCTCAATAATGACTCATCTTTCTGTCATTATAGATTAATTTGCATTCTTTAGAATTTTTGATGAATGGAATCATATAATATGTACTCCATTTTTTGGGCTTCTTTTTAGCCTAATCCTCGCTTTACATTTATCTGTGCTGTTGCGTGTATTAATAAATTTGTTCTTTTGTATCCATGAGTAGTATACCATTGCATGACTACACCTGTTTTTTGACACTGTCAGTATTCAAATCTCAGCAAAGGCTTCCATTCAGTTGAAAGCTGAATTGTTAAACAAGCCTTCTATTTTTGTTTCGGTATTTATAGTGCTGGCAACAACATTAATGACTGGAAGTTCTGTATTCTGGTTATATAGAGCTATAGATTGCTGCTTGTGAGTTGCTCATAAAAGTGTATGCTTCTGCTTTTAAACCAGCATCCCCTAACCCCTCTGAATGGTCAGGTAAAACCAGTCAACTTTGGACTAGGACTCTGTAGTCCTAAATTGTAATTCCAATATTATCTTTAATAAGCAGTTTGACCTTGAACAATTTTCATAGCCTGTTTAAGCCTCAGATTTTCTCTTTATAAAATAGTTTGAGGTAGTCAGAGTAATAAGCTTGAATTTCCTGTCCAAGGCAAAGAGCCTTTATTTCTAATTGGTATCATATGTCACATATGTCAATCTTTTTGATGTAGCTTGTGAAAAGTGAGGATTCTAGTCATCTCAGTTCTCCTGTGAACTAAGCCTAACAGTCTTTGAAGGACACAGGGTAATTCAGTCCATCCTTGTTTCCTCCACTTTCTTCTGCTGTCCGCAAGAAATCGTGGTTTATGATAGCTTTTACCTCCAGGGTCCTCCAGGGATGGAAACAGGATAGGCCAGAGTGAGCAGAAATGATCTCTTTTGTGACTGCTTTATTGAGAATGACTGGCTTTTCATTTGTCTTTGTTGAAAGAGCCAATCAGCTGACTTAAGACCCTGGCCTCTCTTACATTCTCTCATGGCTGATCAGTGATTCATAGAGTCCATTAAAATGCCTGGATGACCAAGAGCTCAGTTTTCCCAGATGAAGCATTCTTGGCAGGGAAGAGGCTATTTCTCCTCTTTAGCTACCACTGAAGAGTCAGCATTTGGGGCCATAGGGGGAGTACATCTTGGCACGTTGTGTTAACCACACTGGCACTGTTCTTTGGTCCTGGTCCAGCCCAGCATTAGGGTTTATGATTGTTCTGGCCCTGATGAGTGACTGTGCATGGTCAGGCATGCTTGAGGAGGGCATTATGACTTCAGGGCGCTCTGGAAGAACACGTGGGGGTTATTTTTGTTGAGTCCTTTCCTACAGGTTGGAGGTCTGGGAAATTATCATTCCCTTTCCTAATACATAATTAGAAGTACAGTGAGGTGATTTCTAAAATATGAGGGATGTAAAACTTATATGTCAGAGATGTTTTTGGGTTATTCATGTTTCCAAACAGTGGGACAGAAGGCTATTGCCTGGATTTCAGTGGGTCTGTCTCCCCATGAACTCATAGATATGCAGGTGCTTTGTAACCTGTGAAGCTCCCACATAAGGAGTCAATAGTATTGCCAACTTCCCTAGTTTCCTTTATTCCCTAATTTCTAATTTTGTTAAGGAAGATGCTCTTTTTAACGTTTTCTGTTGCTCAGTATCTGACCCAATTCCATTCCTGCTGTTTCATGAATTCTGCTGCAGCCTCTCCTTTATCCCTATTCCCCACCCCCACTTTAACAACCGCCATCCACCTGTAGAGGGAAGCTTCCAAGGGCTCTGTTCTCCAGTGTTCTCTGTGACCTTCACCTGTTCTTGAGTATGAGAACATCAGAATCAGATTTGTCATGGCTGACTTGTTCCAGGTCAGTCCCAGCCATGTAATAATAATAATAGTAATAATAACAAAAACAACAACAACAACATCAAAAAGTGCTGCTACTGTTAACTGTAGCACCTACCATTGCTCAGAACTATGTATTCATTCCCTCCAAACTCTACACCACCACAAGGTGTGTACTCTTATTATAGTTATTGCGTGACTCAGGAAACAAAAACAAAAAAGCTAATGTTCCCCAGGATTAAAAATAAGTGGCAGAGCCAGAATTCTGCCCAGAATTCACTTGCCTCCAGAGCCCATTGAATTTTTATTACATCAAAATGTTTCTTTTGGAGGTAGATGTGTTAGTTAGCATTCTTATTGCTGGAACACAGTACCCAACACCCACAACTTAGAGGAGGAGAGATTTGACTTAGCTCATGTTTCAGGGAATTCAGTCCATGGTCAGCTGGCTCCAAGAACTCACAGCAGAAACTCTGGGTGGAACAAAGCTGTGTAGTTCATGGCAGCTGGGAAGTAAAGGAGGGAAGATGAACCAGAGAAAAATGAGCAATGGACCAGACATAGACCCTCCAAGGCCATCTCTCCATGCCCCATCCAGATACCCCTAGACATGAGCTTCACCAATCCCATGGGTGGATCCCAAAGCCAATCAAATGGACATTTCATCCTAACCACCACAGTGGGAATTTCATAATTCACAGGTTACTAAACAAGTATCCACATAGGGCAAGTAAGAATATGTCAGGGAGAAGGAATCATGATGTTGAAATATCTTCCCAATGGAGATAAGTTTATTTTGTGAGCATAGTTTAACAGGCCATAAAGGATATTCCTGTACAGTAAGTGAAGAAAGCTGGAGTTTCCTTAAATTATCTGCAATGTAATTCTTGCCTGTTAAATAGAAAATTAACCTGTACATAAATTATAGCTTTTGTAAGGTAAGTCTTTGAGAAGAAACTTTCATATATAAGTCATCTCATAAAACTATAATAATAATGCATGTATGTAATCAGATTAAAGGATTAGTATATATGGGACAATCAATATCATTCAACAAGGGAAAATATTTCTAATCATAGTTCAACAAAAGGCAGAAAAAGATTTGAAAAAAAGACAAATAAATCTCAAGTGCAGCTCAGTGCTACATTCCTATCTAGTATGTGAGGCTCTGTTTGGTCCCCAGTAAGAAACAACAAACACAACAATAAATAAACAAATATAGGTGTATTTTCATCATTTTAATAAGAATCACCAAATGCCTTGGTCAAGGAACCAAATGCCTTGGTCAAAACTGTGACCTTAAGATGACATGCTATATTTTATTCAGTGATTCAAGGGGACCTTAACCTCCTGTCTAGATTTTGCATACACAAAGTGTCTCAGAAATACGCTATTAATAGCTAATGGAAGGGCAATGATAATGAAATCTACATAACTATTTTTATGGCAGCTTTCACAAAGGCAGTTTTGTTTTCTTAGAAGAGTTATTATTCAGAATATTCTGGGATAGGTCAAACTGTCTCGTCAAAAGGGCTTTCAGAGGTGACCCGTTCAGTGGGAAAGTTTACTGATGAGTTTCTTTCTGACAGAGATTTGACATTACGCTGTAACCTTGATTTCTGAATCCACAAGACAAACTTTCTTGGGAAGATGCACTGTTTAGTAGATAATAAAAGAATGTTTATATATTTCATGGTGCATACTATCTAATAGCGTGAAGTATTTGCTTCTCCTGCTTCTGTTATCCAATGGGTACTTCCCATAAGGTTGGTAATAACATTCTAGGAGCTCCTTTTGACTGTTTTATACATATACATATTTTGGATTCTTTTACCTTATTTATTGCTTCAACCCTGGATACAGAGCACAAACACATTTTTCTTTACTCCTTAACTCTTAAGGCTCTTTAATTAAAAGGAGAACAAATCTGCTTCTTAGATATTTTAAAAGATTCAAATCAGAATTTTAGAAAATTTAGCTAACCTCTTATCTCCACTACTTTGCTCAAAGGCACTTTAAATTGACTTAAAATTCTAGTTAAGATAGTGTTCGCTATGTAAATTCAGCATCAAGACTAAGATTAAAAAGCCATTTTGATATGATATAAATTTTAGAGCTGCTAGCAATCAAGTCATATCAGACGCATTTATTCTTTTGGAAAGCTTATTAACATTAATTTACTAAGAATGTGCCCTTCACTTATAGTCAACAATATATTTGAAGATGGAAGTAATGATATAGTATCTAAAAAATAAAAATATATCTAAGGTAGTAAGGCAGAGTTGGCACTTTTGCCGCTGAGCTAAATCCCCAGCCCCAGGGCAGAGTTTTAAATTATTCTTTAATCACTTTACCCTGCCATTGAAGGTAGCTGATTCCAATCTCAATTTCTAGAAATACTTTCCATATTACCACACATTCTATACTCCAGTTTTCTAGATTAACCCATCATTCCTATGGCTATGACCACTCTATTCCTTCCAGCCATATCAGTTTGTATCCACCTTCCACCAGTAACTGGAGCACTTCCAAATCTGTATCAAATTGCTCCCATCCTACAGACACTGTCAATTGAAATTAAATGCTTCTTTCATTGGGTTTGTTGGTCATTTCTATTCATTGTTTGTAACTTATTAAGTTAATTTTCTCAGGACACCAGCTAACATAATTTGTCACTCAATAATAAATTCATTGAAGACAAGGAAAAATAAATTCATCAAAGACAGCCTCTTTATTCTACCCAGGCCCTGGTATGGATCAGTTAGACTAAGCTGAATGCAAATTTTATTTTAATAAAATTCCATTAAGAAAAATTTGCAGACAAGTATTTGCAACTTGTAGTGTGATCAAATTCCACTAAATGTTACATAAGAGTTGGGTAGATTACCCTTGGTTTGTTAGTCACTTTACTTTTTTTTTTTTTTTTTTTTTTTTGGTTTTTTTCCGGTACTGGGAACTGAACTCACAACCTTGTGCTTGCCAGGCAGACGCTTTTGCCACTGAGCTAAATCCCCAGCCCCCAGTCACTTTACTTTGTATAAACCACAAAATCTATAAAGCCAGCTTTTGGCATTTGAAAATTCTGCAGTAAATATGATACTTACATAATCCAAATTGGCCTGTCATTGAAAAGGTTACTTCTGAAAATGAAACTTTTATCATAATTAGCACTAATAAGAGTTTTTCTAAAGTTATTGCCTTCTTTGATTTACTCTCTCTTTAAGTTGCAATCACTTTATTAAAAATACAGGTATGATAGATATTGTGAAATGATAGGAAAACACTGAAGGGTAAAGGGCAATAGGGATGTGGGAAAAGAGAAGGGAAAGGAGAAATTTTGTATATGTGTATATACAAGATAGTTAACATGGTTGTTCTACTGTCTTCTATTTCTTTGCTGAAAGAAACTGTCAATGAGTCTTTGGTTGATCAGTATTGCATTTCTATATCTGTTTTCATGAGAAACCACTTTGAAGATATCAATATGTAATACAACAAGCATTGTTAATTTCCTACCACTTTGTGTGTAACTCTGTATTGTCTGTACTGTTCTTTTGCTATTTTGTAAAAGGTTGTCTGTCTGTTAATATTTTCCTCCTTTTATTTTTAAAATAAAAAAATACAGTGTGGCTCTAACACTGTATACAGATGGAAGCCTTTCATTAGCAACACTGCTTCTTAACCCAATTAGGGCTAAAAGAGACTTCAATTATTGTTTTACTAGGCAGGGTGATAGATTTGTGGAGGTTAAGAAACATAGTGCCTGAAGTTTTATTTTCCCCTTTTCCTTTGATATCATTTTAAAAGACAATTTTCAATCATTTTTCCTTAATTCACTTGGATCTTTCTTCTGTTTCAATGATTCCCAGCTGAGAATAATTTTACCTGAGCTCTGTCATCTCTGGAGTTCTGCCCCAGCCTCTCCATTCTTTCTCCCTAAGTTCCTTTTGACCACTCTGTTTAACTACTTGATAGGTATAGCTTCTATGCACTCTCCACTCTGAGTGTCCTCAGACTTCTGGAGAAAGTTTTGATGGTCATGATGAGGTAATATTTCTGACATCTCATAGGCAGAGTCCAGGATTTCTATGCATGCAGCCTACCATCCTTAGGACAGCTATCCCAACCAAAATGGTTTAAATCCTAAATGTCAGTAATTCTGCTCTAGTCACACTTTCACTGACAGTAGGAACAATTCAGTTTTCTATATACTTGCTTTATAACAACCATTGTATGTGACTATTCCTATCTGTCTTTCTGTCCAAGTGCTTAATTTTCTTATTAGCATTTCTAATAAAAGGGATAGCTTCCTAATTCTTGACTACCTGAAAGGTAAAGCTTAGGTTCTATTGTTAGTATCTGTACCATTTTGTTTTCTTATATTTTGACATTTCCTCACAGTAGATTCTTCAAAGGTAAAAATAACAATCACAATAGTGTGCCACTTAAATAAATGCTACTTCCTATCTAGAGAGCAATTGTGATACCATTTTCATAAGCTAACAAGTCGTTGCAGTTGCCCTTTAGTTTCACTGGATTTTCCAAAGAAATCTTTCTCATTCCGCATTTTGAAGTCAGTCTTAGTACATTGTCTTTTGCTAATAACACAATACCACAGCTTGTGTAAATTGAAAGAAAAGCATTTTTTCTGGCTCATGGTTTTAGAGTGGCAAGGTCAAGGGACTGCATTTGGTGATGGCCTTCTGCCTGGCAGAAGCTCATAGTGGTACAGGGCATCACACCGCAGAAAAAAGGGCAGCAAATGTATGGTGTATCTTCTGGCCCCGTTTTTCTTATAAGGCTGCCAGCATCATTATTTTTTAGGCAAAGAGCCAAGGCTGAGGTCAGCTTCTCTACATGGACAACTTGGACTCTGCTTTATCTGATCTCCAGAATAAAATAAAAAAGAAAATTCAGTTTCATTGTACTTTTACTGACTCTATCTTATTTTTGTGAATCACTTTTGTAAATTTTGCATAATTAGCACTTGACACCTCACAAAAGCTTAGGATAATTTTTGAATGCAATTTATTTAATAGCAGAAACAAGAGTGATTTCCCTTACTATTAAGCTCTATTTCATAAGATGATGGGCAATGTAGAGACACCTTCTAGGATTCCTAAAGGGAAACAGAACCATGTGGATGCTTTTGGAGGGTCCAGGATTTGGAATATTGCAACTTGTGCTGTCAGGGCTACAGTATACAACTTTAGTTTCCCCAAAGATCCTTTTTATTATATCTTCTCACTGACCTATGTCCCATTCATAATGTCCAGTTCCTTTGAAGATTATCACCTTCCTTTTCTTCCTATTTTTGAGAATTCTCCTTGGGTTTCAGCTTTATGCATGTATATTATACTTATCTTGATTGAATATCATAGCTCTATTTAATCAGTGGCTTGATGTTTTCATTAATTTTCAAAAGTTCTCATTCACTATCTCTTCAAATAGTTCATTTGTTTCATTTTTATTCTCTTTTCTGCACTTTTGATTACCTCTGTATTAGGCATTAAACACTTCTCATATTTCCTTAGATTCTTTTCTTCTGCTTTCCATCTCTTTGATTCTTTGAGGTATGGGTAGATATTTTACTTAAATCTGTTTCCAATTAATTGAAACTTCTATGGTTTCTTACCTATTTAATTCCATCTCTGAGTACGAATTTTAATTGACATATTTTAGTTCCACAGTTGTCCTTTTTTAAGGTTTGCAGTTAGCTGCTCAACTGTCCCTTTTCTTTTCTTATGCACTTGAATAATCATTCAAATAATTTTAAAATACACATCTGGTAAATACAGTCTCTGAATTCTCTGTTGCTGCTGACTGTTCAACCTTTTGAATTCATTTTTCTAAGGGATTTGGAAAAGATTTATTTTTGTTCCACGTTCAGCCTTTTAAATGGGACATAGATTTGCTTAGAATAAAGCTGATTTTAAGAGCCCACAAGGGCTGAGCACAAAGGACAAGGTTAAATCCAGCAACTCAGAGTGATGAAGCATAAAGTAGATTGAGTAGGTGTCTGTGGGAAAACTGATCATTTCAAGGTGATTACCCACACATTCAAGGTTAAAGCCCTTACAAAGCAAAAACTAGACTGGTTTAGGGTAGGAAATATGCAGTGGGGTTTATAGCTACCTTTATTATAGCGTTATCATTCAGATCCAATATTCCCCCCAAAGTCTCATGTGTTTGAAAGATGATTGGAACATGGGGCACTATACTCCTCAGTGAGTTCATCTATTTGGGAGCTCAGTAGCTGAAGTTGGAGGTAGGCCCTGGAGAGTGTGTGTGGTAACAGTGTGTTCTTGCTCTGGCAGCGCCCTTCCCTCTCTGCTTCCTGGTTGCCAAGGGATGAGCTGCCATCTTCCTCTCTGGACCTTCTGCTATGCTGTTTCTGTCTTGGAGCCAGCGAACCATAGACTGAATCATCTAAACTATGAACCAAAATAAGCCTCTCTCCCTTTAACTTATGGATATTGAGTATTTTGTCCCAAATGGGAAACAGACTAGTACATAGGGTAAGTACAGTCTTTACTAGATGACCTGCATCTATTTTAAATAAACACAGAATTGTTTTCTATTATAGTGTGGAGTAGGTTTCTTAAAAACTAACTCTTTAGTGATTTTATTGGCATGTTCTTGGGCATCTTGATCTTTTTCTTTTACAATTCCTTTTTCCCCTCCTCCCTTCCTCAGATTCCTTTCCCCATCTATAAAAATCTATCTCCCTGTTTTCTACCATCTTTCTTTTACATTATTTTAAAAATGTGTTTATACTTTGTATTTCTCACAGAAGAGAAACTATGTGACATGTAAGCTTCTGTGTCTGATTTATTTCACTTAATATTAGGATCGGAAAATCCAGTCATTTTCCTGCAAATGACATGAATTCATTCTTTAGTCTGAAAAAATTCCACTGTGAATATATAGCACATTTTCTTTGTCTATTCGTCTGCCCTCTTCACTTTTTTATTGTTTGCTGGTACAGTTTAGAGATACATAATGATCGTATGCATCATAGGGAATTTATACCTGTGTATGATATATCATGATCCTCTTTTACTCCCAATCCCCTCCCCTCCCTTCAACCCCACTACCCTTCCTTATTTACAAAGTTTGTTTACATTTTACCCTTCTTTTATCATTTTTTTCTTTTGCATTCCTTCCTTTCCCCTTTTTCTCTCCCTAGTTCCTCCTTCCTTTACAATGACTTTGTCCCCCTTTACAATATTTATTGTACATTTTGGTCCTTTTGGTTTCTCACACCAGAAACATAATGACTGTTTACAAATGTATCTGATTTATTTCACTGGACTCAAGGTGCATCCATTTACCTAAAAATGTCTCAAGTTTGTCCTTTATGGCTGAATAGCACTCCACTATATTAAAAAAATCTTCTTCCATTCCTCAGTTGATAGGCATTTTGGATTGTTTCCAAGATTTATCTATTACAAACTGCTGCTATAAACATGGGTGTGCATAGTTCACTGTGGTATGATAGTTTTAATTCTTCCAGGAAGATACTCAGAAGGAGAATAGCTGGGTCAAATGGGACCTCTAATCCTAGTCTTTTGAGGAATCTCCTCACTGATTTCCGTAGTGGATTCACCAGTCTACACTCCCACCAACAGTGCAGAAGGGTTATTTTTCTCTACAGTTTCCTTTTTCTCCCAGTATTTGTTATTGGTTGATTTCTTGATGAGAGACATTCATTTTGGAGTGAGAAGGAATCTCAACATTGTTTTAACTTGCATTTCTCAAATGATTGATGAATACTCTGGTTTCTCTTCAGATTGTACAAATCTTTCACATTTTCAGATGACTGGTGATGTTTAACATTTTTCCATATATTTATTTGCCATTTGTATTTCTTCATCTGAGAAGTGTGTATTCATCTCAGATGCCCATTTTTGGATTGGGTCTTTAAATTTGGGGCTATGATGTTTTTTCATTTCTGTGTATGTTCTTGATATAAATTCTTTGTCTGAGGGACAACTGGCTATAATTTTTTCCTACTCTGTGGGTTGTCTTTTCAACTTATTGGTGATTTCTTTTGCTATGTAAAAACTTTTTAATAGGATGCGATCCTAGTTGTTGATTCTCTGTAGTATTTCCCATGGAGAACCCATCAGGATTCAGCAGTGAATACATCAGGACCTATGCTTTCCTTTATTGGTAAGTTTTTAAATTATATTTTCAATTGCATTGACTGATATTGGGTTATTTAGAATGTTTATATCTTCTTGATTCAGTTTTGGCAATTCATATGTATCTTTGAATCTGTCCATTTCATCTGTGTTTTCCACCTTACTAGAGTACAGATTCTCTAAGCAGGCATTGATGACCATCTGGATTTCCACAGGGTTCACTGTGATTTCACCCTTTTCATTCTTGAATTTGAGTCTTTTCTTTCCTCTTTGTATAAGAGTCACAAAGGCTTTATCAATTAATTTCATCTTCTAAAGAACCAACTCTTAGATTCATTGATTCTTTGTAGTGTTTTCTTAGTTTTAATTGCATTCATTTCTGCTATAAGAGCAGAAATTACCTCCCTTCATAGTTACCTCCCTCATGTGAGTTTTTGTTTGATTTGTTCTCTTTCTAGAAGTTTGAGGTTTAACATTAGGATGTATATTTTAGCTCATTCTGTTCTCTGATATGAGAATTTACTGCTATAAAGTTCCCTCTTTGGACTGCTTTCATTGCATCCCAGAAGTTCTGGTATGTTGTATCAGCATAATCATTTAACTGTAGATAATGTTTAATTTTTTCTTTAATATCTGTTCAGCACCTATTTTTTGGTACTGTACTATGGTGATGCTTATGACCCAGGATAATCATAATGTTGTCATACAAGGAAGAAAAACTGATTACAACATGTATGACATCCTGGTTAAAGTAGTACAATTAGCAATAACAATGGCATCAAGCATTGCCTAGAAACTGACAAAGTATGGTAACTTAATTTGGTACCTTTAATCATAGGAGCAAGCTCTACAGTTATATAATAAAATCCAGCGTATACCAGGGACTTGTATGCAATGAATTTCTGCTTAGTAGGGTGACTTTACCATGAGTGTGGGGGGATTTAAGAGGGATAGGGGACAAAACAGATTGATGAGTGAAGAGAAATATAGTAAAAGCAAGGTTAGAGGGCAAAGGATGATCTTTCAAGTTATGGGAAATCAAAGAGCACAGGGGAGAAAGAATGCAAGAGAAAGCAAAAGAACATTGAAGCAAACTAGAAAGAGAAGCAGCAATTTTCACTCACATGAAAATATCATAAAATCAAGAGCAATAGCTCAGGGAAGAGAGAAAGAAGATGAATAGAACAAAACAAAGATAAAGGTACAAAGCCTAAATAGTAAAACAAACAAATAACTCCAACCAGAGAGTCCAAGGAAAACCAGTCAGACAACCAGGAAAATGTAAAATAATAAAATTCTTCTGGTCTCCACAGTTCTGTGGTAGTGTTTGAGTTGGATCCCAGTAATGTGCTGTGTAATCCTGTGAAGTTTGCAGTAGGATTTGTGCTGGGTATGGGCTGTATTGGCCTCTGGATGTGGGGACTGGGACTGATCTTCAGCTGACAACATTCTGGATGTCCACTGCTTACCATAATTTTGTCTACAGCACTCTCCCTGTTGCCTTAGTGCCTTTGGTATGGAAAGCCCGGAACTGCTCCCAGACCCATGTACCATTGGCTCTTTCTGGACTTTGCACAACTTCCTCTGTTCTACACCACTAACTCTTCTTGCACACTGGTCCTAGGACCTATTCCAATATAGGCCAAGGCTGCTTGCCAGCTTGTATTACTGGGCCAAGGACACTGTGCTGGTTACAGACCAGAGGGACACTTCCAGTCCTTTTTATTTAGAGGTAAGACTAGGTTTTGGCAGCCACAGGAGTGGAGTCTTGGTTGTCCCAGCACCTCCCTCTCAACAGTCTGCTTCTCAACAGCCTGCCTACCTCTTCCCTCTAGTCTGCTTCCCAACTACTTGCAGTCTACTGTGACTGACTGGCTCTTCACTCATTCCACGCTGGGGCACTGGCAGTGAAGTGACTCAGGACTGTTCTGCTGCTCGAGTTCTCCTGGAACCATTTGAAATAAAATGGCAGCCCTGCCCACCTGCTTCTGCTCTGTGTGTCTGTGTGCCAGAGCACAGCTCAGGTTCACCTCGCTCTTCAGTCACTGGCTCTGTGGGGCTCCTCAGGAAACAGTGTCTCAGTTTTGCTTGTTTCTGGTGTTTGTCTCCCCACCATCCACCATGCCACCGGGCTGTCTGCCACATCTTTACTGATTTGAATGGCAAGTTTTGTTCATTCTTTGTAAATAAAAAGAATTTACACTGAGCTGATTACAGAAAACTTCACAAATATCACATACATCCATAATGAGCATATTAAAATTATTTATAGTAGAGAGTCATATCTAATATCCAAACAAAATTTACTCCCAAATTGTTACAGTAGATATTAATCAGTCCAACATGCTTATTAATTGATCCCATAGGTATAATTATAGGTCAGCCTGATTTTAGTGTCTGTTGTTTGGTTTAACTAAATTAGAAACACAGCACTTACAGAATAAATAAATCCCAGTGGTGCAGCCACTCAAGCATGGGCATAGCTCTTCAGTTAGCTACATCACAATTCATCACAAGCTCAAATCTCAATTCCCACTGTGAGAATAGAGTTCATTGTTCATCCAAATGTGCTGGTGGAGGTTGTCAGATGCCTGGTTGTCAGATGCCTTTCAGTAAAGACTTCCAATCCAGTGGCCAGCAGAGAGACAGCAGCAGAGATGGAAGAAAAATCTTTAGTAATTCTGCTAAGAAAATGCCTCCTTTCTTCAGAATGCTAAAATTTCTCATCCTAAAAGTTATCTATGAACTTTCAGTGTTTAAAGATGAGCTCCTTAGGCAGAAGTTTTCTGAACTACTTGGCCAATCTCATAACCAATCAGATTGTTTTGAACTTAGGAGAACTTTTCTTGGAAATAAGGAGAACGAGAATAGCTCAAGGATTTCCAGGAAGAGCCCCAAATAGGGTGGCTTCACAGCTCCCAATCTAGAGTTAATTTTAGGTAAACAGAGCACAGAAGTTACTCAGTTATTTAGTGGTCACCTATCACAGGTGGCAATGTGCATCTAAAATGACTAGTTAGAACTTAGGCTTTTAACCCAGCTTTTTGACAGGTAGCATTTTCAGGAAACTGGGATCTCAGAAGCAACTGGTTATTTTAAAGTATAATTTCCTCAAAATTCAGGAACTTACTGGAAGTGGCTGCACCTCCCTTTAGTAGATGCTAGATTGCATTCCACATTGCCAGAAGCAATTCATCCTTTGTCCATAATCATAATTCACTGTCTATTCTTCATTTTTATCAATTTGACTGCTCACCCTACTCCATCTCAGGCCTTTCCACCAGCTAGCTGCCTTACTCATAAGCTAACTAAACAAATGATTTTCTGCATTTCTCCCCTCTAGAGAAGTATCCTTAATAACTGTTAAAGGAAAGCAGTTAAAGACTAAATCTAGCTGCTTCATGATGAGAAGGGTAGAAGTAAGGGAGACAGCAGTCAGCAAATTTATCCAGAGAGCTAATCCAAGGGGCCTTGGGTAGAAGTCATGTTGAGATTTAGCAGTTATGGACCCCCCTCAGGGGATAATCTTTTGGAATATGACAGTGTCTAGGTAAGAAGAAACAAATTTTGCCAAAAGAGTAAGGATGCATGGTCCAAACCTAAGAACTAGAATAAAAAAAATTGGGAAGCAACCAAAGTAGACACTATTTTTAAGGCACTATAACCTTATGGAGGTTTTGTATAAGTCTATATTTCTCTTAAGATAGTTTTCATCTGATATGAATTATTTATCTAATGACAACAAATTATAAAAGAAGATGGGGAGCTCTCTGGTTTTGAAAGATAATTCTAGCTACAGAATTTAAAAACTGTTTTTGAACTTATATGGCTGTTACTGGGGCTTTCTAGCCTTACTGGGCCATAACAGTGTTTAATTACAAGTGTATCTGGAGACTGTCATCAGGGACCAATGTAGTGATCAGAGCCTCTTTTCTATGTCTAGCCTATATTGCTTTCATTCTTTTATATATCTTTTGGTTATACTTTTCTGTTGGGTATTTAAGACAAGTTAAAGTGAGATCTGAGTTGATCAAAATTTTATATATAATATATACTTATATATATGTGTGTGTATATATATTTATATATATGTGTGTGTGTATATATATATATGTGTATATATATACACATACATATCCATTAGGTGTCTTTACAGGTTACTTTTGGAACCCTGTATACAACCTCTTAGCTCCTCTGTCAGTGTGATCTACCAGAATGGGTCAGAGTCTTGTTTGACCAAGTGGGTTCCTATAGAAGCACAGATGTTTTTCTCTTTGGTGAACCTCCTTTGAGCACAATATACACTGGTTGACTCCTGTTCCCTAGGGTCTAACTGTGTGACACACCAGAGTTGTGAAGTCTTCTAGAAAGGTAACCTCACATCTTGGGTCCTAGTTGACTTTAGAAGGCCAGGGCCAAAATATTGGTTAGCCTAGTTATCTTTTTTTAGTTTTGTCTCCAAACCTCGGTTGTTGCACACCCAGATCAGTTACACCAGTACTGCAATAGAAGCAGCAGATTGAACTATCATATCTAGATCTCAAGCACCTTGAAATATAAAATATGCCCAGAGAATTGTATGTATGTATGTATTTATTTAATTTTTACCAACTATGATCATCTTAGAAGTGTAATTTTTATAGAATGTTAACTGGTTAACAATTATAAAATTTCATGGAGAAGATTTGAGATTGAGGACAATATAGCATTTAGCATGACAATCATGATGACATTATTATATTAGAACCACTAGGTTTTGCTATTATTTTTGAAACATTTAAATCTTGATTTAGTATAAATAACTTTTAGTCAGTTACCTTTATCTAATTACAAACTATCAAATGAGGTAGAGAAACCTTTATCTAAATTTGTTATCTTGTAATCAGTCATCTTGTTACCAGAGTGAAATTTAAGTAGAATATACTTATTCATGGATGTATTTTATAGGTTATTCATGCTTGATCGTTAATCATTAGAATGGCATTGTCTGCAATGCACCATGTTTAGGTACCTCCAAGTGTTATAACACAATTAAGTAACAATCACACAAGCATAAGCCTGAAAATGTATCTGCGTCATCTGGCTAGCTCTCTCATATTGGATTGGCATGCACATTGCATCAAAGGTAGCTGGAAAACAAGGGAAAGCCAGATGTTTGAACCTGACATAAGATGCTTCTCTTGATGTAAGAAACTAGCCTAAAAATCATCAGTATGATAAGATGTTTTTAAACCTTTGCATCTTTGAAGACCTGTACATTTGGGAAACATGAATACATGTAACATATCATAAAGATAGCCATAAATAGTGTCACAGCTATATAGAGATCTTTGTACATATTTACTTAGCTTTTACTCTTAAAGCAATATTTAGATTCCTTTACCAAGTTTTACAGTGTGAAACTATAAGGACAAAAATTAAAAGATATCTTTAGAGCTCTTGTAAATTTAGGAAATGGTATTTGTGACAATGAATAGACATTACCTAGTACATCAGTGTAGTTCTATAAAGCATAGATTCACAGTATATCTTGTTTTTAGGTATATCTCTAGTCCCACATATATAGATTATATCATAAACTGAGATAATAGTTGTTAATTTGTCCAATCATAGACTGATTATTGAAAAACATTTTACAAGCCAACATTTAAGTGCTTTTAAACCAATCATAATGTTTCAGTTGAACTTCTTTCCTTCTCTTGACATAATCTTCCTAAGACTCAGAGCTATTTCCTTTTTCCTCCACCACTTTGTTGCCCATTGTAGAAGCCTGTCCATATCTTCTGGTGTCTGAGAATTAGGTGGAGAGTGAGAACCCTTGGAGCCATTCAGATTTGTGCTGGGCATCCAGCAGTCTTTTTCCCTTATCAGAATTATAAACAGAAACTGAGGCTGGACAGTGGTTCATTCCTATCATTGCTAGAGTGCAGTTCTTACTAGGAGCCCTTCAGGCCCTCCATTGGCCAAGATACAGCCCTGTACTCTGCAGCCTGGTGTCATGACAGGTGCTTCAGGGCCTTGAGGGGCTGTGCACTGGGCTCTGAAGAGATAGGTTCTGAGTGGAGGCTGAAGCTTTTGGCTTTTAAATGAAAGTAACTTTCCTCTGTGCTTTGATTTTACATTCTTAAACTAGCACCACTCACCTAATTTGACAGATTGTATATTCTTAAATTAGTAGAGATAGTTTAAAGCCTACAATATACTTTCTTCCTCTAAAGTTCTTCAGGGTGTGTGGTGGGTGGTTGGAGATGTCAGAAATCTGAGAAGTCTGGTCTTTAAACCCTGAGAAGTCTGGTCTGTTTCAATTTCCCTGGAATGTAGTCCGTGAGGGTTCCAACCCAAATCTTGGGACACGCTTGTTGGGGGTTCTCATTCTTTATGGTCCTTTAAACTTCTCCTTTCATAACTATAGCCTTAAAAGTCCTTCAAAATATCTGCCTATCTTCTCAAATGGCTCTTTGGGAATTAAAGATATGTTTGAGAGGGGAAATGACCAAACCATGGTACAATTCAGTTATGCTGCTACATGTGCAAGCCCATCACAAGTCAACAGGATGGCTTTGCCCCGATAGTCCTTCAAGGACTTAGAAAAATGGGGCCTTCATTTTGCTGTTTCTGTGGTCTTTTGCATTACAAAAGGGGTGTGATGAATTCTACACTCATTTTAAAGCTTGTACGTAAAAATGACAGCCATCACCTCTGTCTTCCATTCTTTGGGAGAAAAGCAAGTCACAGGCTCACAGAAAATTTCAAGTAGATGAGGAATTACAACTGCACAATATACTCAGAAAGTGGAGGTCCAAAAAATATTGGTGAATGGCACAAATGAATACTAGAATAAGATATGCTACATTTGGTTTAACCTGTCCACAAAGATTTAGAAAGAGGTTGCCAGTTCTTTTTTACTATGTCTGATATGCTGCAACAAAATATCTTTGTACACTTATGCCAAATTTTTTCTAAAATACTTGTTATATGTTAAATTGAAAAACGATAATCTTTAGCTGTGTTATTTGATGTTGCCAAATTGTTTTCTAAAATCCTTGCATTGTTGTATATGCCAATGAGCCATGTTTAGAATTCTGATTTCTCCATATTCTCATTAAAATTTCATGTTATAAAAGATTTTAACTTTCTAATCAAATAGATGTCATGAGCTATTTTTATTTTAATTTGCATTTTCCTGATTATTACTAACTCAGGCATACTTTCTTACATTTATTGGCCATTCAAGGTTCCTTTGCTGTGAATTACATGTTTTATGCATAACAGCTATCCTTTTCCTCTTTGTTGGCCTGTTCAGGGGGCACAAGAGAGATTTTCAAGGGTCAGGTTCAAAGGTTAAAGAATGCATGTGTGCAAGACATTAGCAACAACAGCCACCAGCATGGAGCAGAGCAGAGCTCAAGGGTGCAAAAGCACAAGAGCAACAGAACAACAGCAAGAGCAAGAACTGCCTGTGTCTTTATTGCATAATTCTTATACAGGTTGTTATCTCATATTTACATTCTTACATAGTGCTGCAACCAGCACATGTGTGTTTACCTGTGTTAAGTCATGGTTATATAACTGAATCCCATTGTGCACCTGCACTAAACAAGCAGGTCATGTCCTCATGTGTCCTTAGAGGTCCCTGAGCTTTGAAGCAGTCTGAGTGGTTCCCTACACTCTTATATGAGAAACCCAAGGTAAAAATAATTTAAACAGCAAAATAAAGGATGGAAAATAGGAATCAGGGAGTTAGATCTTCTGCAGATGGGAAAAAGACCAAGAGATGGAGGGAGGAAAAAAGAAGGGGAAATAAGAAATTGAACTATGCTAGGTGCATACACTAACGAACTCCCACAATCAATTTAATCACTATGTATTGCAAATGTGTACTAATAAATATTAAAACAAATTAATAAATCTTACTGCAGTATAATCTGAATGTTTCTTCATATCTATTTTCCAATACATTTTGTGTGTGTAACAGGCTGTTTCAACCATTTATGAACTTTGAAGTGTTCAATTACTTTTAATTCTTTTTGTCATTTTATATCCAAAACTCATTTTTATAATAGCCTGTTATTTTGTCATAGTTCATGATTCTTCATTTAGCTTTTTAAAGCTTTAAAAAATATTTTATGGTCTATTTCACATTTTTCTGTTAGATCAAAGTCTTCTTGTGTTTGCTAGTGTCATCTTTCATGGTAAAATTTTCCTTTTCTATTTAAAACATTTTATCAACTCTTTTTCAGTGTTTTGTTATTTGCTGTGAAAGTCTATGTTTGCTTCTGCGGGCACTGTGGTGGACTAACTAGTGGTCAGCTTGAGTGGGAACACCCAGTTGAACTGAGTCAGCATGGTTCTGGAAGCAGAAGAGCCACTTGAGGATTGTTGTCAAAGTGACATAAAGGGAGAAAATGGAAGGGAAAATAAACTCGGCTGATTTCCCAGGACAAGCTTTGTGGTGGTTGCTTTTCCTAATACAAACTCAGCTGTTCTCATTGCAGGAGGAGCTTGGGTCTTCCATGGGGATGGCTGCTATTTGTTTTGGGGGAACTCTAGTCTTTACCTTTGTCTTGAATGTCACTTCCTGGCTCCAGTGCAGATCTCTTGGCCTTCTGCTACAGACCTTCTAGCTTCCGCCACTGGCCTTGGACCTTTTCACTGAATACTACATGAAACATTGTGGAGGGCTCTAGGCCTTCAAATGGGCTCATGCAGGACATTACTATCAGATCCAGGCTCTCAGATTGACTCTTTAGGTCTCTAGCATGAGGACAGATCTTTTGTACTCTTCTGCATTTGACTTTTTGGCTGAATATCATAAGATAATCCTATAAATTCATGTGTCCTTATTATGGCTTATGTTTAGATGTTCCCACCCCAAGCCTCAGGTGGGTCTTTTTCAGAGGTGGCTGAATCTAGAGTGTGTGAAACTGGAATTTATTCATGGTGCAATACTAGGATCAAGGGCACTAGAGTTAATGGTATGAGTTCTATCTGCTCTAAATAGCATGAATAAGCTATAAGGGATAGAAAGAGAGATGGTTGTCCTTTATTGCTTTGATACCTTCTGACAACCATGAACTATTTCTCTTCTATGATGCCTATCTGACATGCCGTCCTGCTTTGGAGCCAGCTGATTATGGATTGAAACCTTTACAAACTATGAAGTAAATAAACCTTTCTTTCTTTAAATTTGGATATCAAGTATTTTGTTTTAGCAATGAGATATTTTATTAACTATCTCCTGTATTAAATCTGTATTAAATTATTAAAGACAGTCCTATGTTAAATTTATTCCCTTGTAAACCATGACTAAAACAATCACTAAAGGTGTTTCTGTTGCAATTTTCCAACTTATTCTGGGCATGTGGCTTTCCCTATATTTGGCATTAATAACCTAGTCTCAAGCAATTGCAGTGTGCAGATTATATTCTACTTTGCAATTTTCTTCCTAAATTTGCATATACTCACTGGTCAAATGAGCTAATATCACTTCTGTTCAATGTTTAAGATTATGTAAAATGTAAATTTGTGTTTAACCAGATTGAATCATTATTTTGGCAAAGTTTATTTCAATAGTAATTATGTTTTATAGCACATAGCTTGAAGATAATTTCCAATATCTTTGAGTAATTTAAAATGTTGGACTGATACTAAATTAAATTGAGTTAATTAATGGATATTCATTAAATACTTAAATTGTTTCTAAGTAAGAGGATTGAATCATTAATTCCTAAACATATTTTAAACTTATGCTTTCTGTCTTTCTGTTTTATAGGGTATACGGAAGCTATATAGATTTGAGTCTGTTAATGAAAGTATTCATTTTACCACTCTGAGCTGTTCTATGAGATGTATCTCAACACAGAAAGTAGCTAAAGGTTTGTCGAGTGAGAACTTCATTATGTTCAAAGTGAAGGCTTGATGCACTTATAAATTTCCAAAATGAGCTTACATTATCAGATATTTTACTGATGCAATGTAAGAATAATTTTGTTTTCTATCTTTTGCAGTCACCTCTTATGTAAAGTATTGGTCTGTTTTACTAACAGGTTATAAAAGGCTATTCATCTTTTACATATTATATCTGGAAAGCTAAATGTCATTTTGCAATAATCCAATGATCCCATCTTAATTAAGCTTAAATTTGACAGTTTTAGAATTTTTGCCTTTCAAGAACTGAATTCTAACTAACTGTAACTAAAATTATCTTTGAAATTGCTTTTAGAAAGCTCCTGGAATGTCATGAAGGATTTTCTTCCAATTTATAAAAAGGGAGTCAGGAAATAATTAGGTTTATTTGATATGCTATTATTGACAATTTGCATGGAAAGAGTTGTCAAATCGGTAGAGAAGTGGATCTTTTTGGGGGTTAAATTTATATGAGAAAAAAGTTATGAATAAAATATCTCAGAATATTGTATGCAGTGTGGGAAGTTTCTAGAGATTTGTGAGTGCCTTCATTGCACCTAAGTTTCTGTTTGTTGCAGTTCTCCTATGGCTTTCCTTGATATAATACAACAACAATGCAACACCATTTGTCATGACTTCAATTCATTTTTTAAACGTTGACTTGACTGCAATTTTTCTTTACTTGAAAACGAGTATTGTCCTTATACCAAAACCAAACAGGGATCCAACCAAAAAGGAGAATTACAGGCCAATCTCCCTAGGGAACATAGAAACAAAAATCCTCAATAAAATACTGGGAAAGCCAATGCAAATCATCAAAAAGCAAATCATCAAAAAGATTACACACCATGACTAAGTAGTATTCTACACAGATGGTTCAACATATGCAAATCAATAAATATACCATATCAAAAAAACCAAGGACAAAAATCACATGGTCACCTCAATAGATAAAGAAAAAGTACTTGACAAAGTCCAACACCCATGCATGATAGAAACCCTACAGAAAATTGGAAAAGATGATCTTTATCTCAATCTGAGAGCTGTCTATGACAAACCAACAGGCACCATCATACTGAATGGTAAAAAATTGAAAGCTTTTGCTCTAAAATTGGAAACAAGACAAGGATATCCACTATCATCATTCATATTAAATATAGCTCTGGAAACATTAGCTAGAGCAATTAGATGAGAGAAAGGAATAAAAACAGGAAAGGCGTTAAATTAGCATTATTTGTAGATTACATGGTACTCTACATAGAAGACTCCAAAAACTCCACCAAAAGACTTCTAGATTTAATAACTAAATTCAGTCTTGTAGCTGGATACAAAGTCAACACTCAAAAATCAGTAGCATTACTGTTCAAATAACAAACTCACAGAGAAAACTTAGGGCAATCACACCTTTCACAATTGCATCTAAAAAATGAACTACTTAAGAATCATTTTAACAAAAGAAGTAAGAGATCTTTACAATGAAAACGATAGCACTCTGAAAAAGGAGATCAAAGAGGATATCAGAAAGTGTAAAGATATCACTTGCTCTTGGGTAGAAAGAGCCAACATAGTAAACATGACCATATTTTCAAAATTGTTGTAAAGATATAATATAATCCTCATCAAAATGCTAATAATGAACCTCACAGAACCAGCAAAAACATTTCTAAAATACATTTGGAACCAGAACAGACCTTAAATAGCACAAACTATACTAGGCAACAAAGGCAGGAGAGAGGACATCAGAACCCTTGACTTGAAATTATACTATAAAGCTACTATGATAAAAACAGCATGGTACTGGAAAAAAAAAACCCTCAAAAACAAACAAACAAAAAACACCAGACTTGAGGATCAATGGAACAGATTAGAAAATGCATGAACAACTCCAAAAACACTCAGCCATCTTATTTTTGACAAAGGGATCAACATGTTCACTGGAAGAAAAAAGCCTCTTAATAAATGATACTGGAAAAACTGGCTTTCCACATACCAAAGAAGAAAATAGGACCTATGTTTCTCAGCATGCACTAAAGAGAGAATCAAAACTGATCAAAGATCTAAATACTAAAACTGAAGAGAGAATACATAGTACCTTTGAAGATATTCACATTGTTTCACTGGTGTGAGAAACTAAAAGTATAAAGGTGTAGGCAAAGATTTCATGAACAAAATCCCCAGCATATGGGAAATATCACAAAGAATCAACAACTGGGATCTCATCTTATTAAAAAGCTTTTGCACAGGAGAAAAAATAACCAAAAGAGTGAAGAGACAGCTCACAGAGTGGGAAAAAATTTGCTAGGTCTTCCTCAGACAAATGACTAATATCTAGAATATATAATCAACGCAAAAAAAAATTAGACACCCCCCAAGTTTAAAGACCCAATTAAAAATGGGTATCTGAAATGAATAGACATTTTTCAGATGAAGAAGTTGAAATGGCAAATAAATAAAAATATGAAAAATCTTCAACAGCACTGGTCATTCAAGAGATGCAAATTAAACAATGCTGAGATTCTATCTCACCCCAAAGAGAAGAGCTATCATCAAGAAATCAACCAATAAGAAGCACTATCAGGGCTGCACAGAAAAGGAACCATTCTCCACTTGTGGCGGGAGTGTAGCCTGGTGCAACCACGGTGGAAATCAGTGTGGGGATTCCTCAAAAACTAGGATTAGAGGTCCCATTTGACCCAGCTATTCCCCTTCTGTGTATCTTCCTGGAAGAATTAAAAACATCATACCACAGCAATGCATACACACCCATGTTTAGAGCAGCATAGTTTGTAATAGCTGAATCTTGGAAAGAACCCAAATGCCCACCAACCAAGGAATCAAGAAAGAAGATGTGTTATTTTTAATGCAGTGGAGTGCTACTCAGACACAAAGAAGGATAAACTTGAGAAGTTTGTAGGTAAATGGATGCACCTTCAGACCGTAATCTTAAGTGAAATAAATCAGGCACACATGTGTAAATATCACATTGTTTCACTGATGTGAGAAACTGAAAGTGTAAAAAATAAACAAAATATATAGCAGATGTTGTGAAATAGGAAGAAAATGTTCAAATGGGAAGGGGAACTAGGGAGGGGAAGAGGCAAAGAAAGGGAAAAGAAAAAAACAAGAAAAGGATAAAATAGAAACAAAGCTTATGTGGCATAAGGAAGGGAAGAAGGACTGAAGGGAGGGGAAGGGAACTGGAAGAAAGAATCAAGCTATACCATGTACAGGAACAAATTCTGTATGACGAGTTATAGATACACTGTTCTCATTCTTCCCAGGTATACTAGAACACATTAGTTGTGCAATCAAGGCCATATCTGGCATATCATACTTGAGAGTGATGCTCACTCACAACCAGATGTTCACATATCACCGGATACTTTTAAGAAACTAAGGTTGAAACCATGGAGGCAATGCTCATAATGCCTTCTGGGAGACTCTACTGCAGAACTTGATTTACAGAGTTCTCAAACTCAGTGATGACTAAAGTGCATTTGTGAAAGATTTGGGATTCTTAGGTTGTTTGGAGACCTTCAAGAAGAGAAAAATTTTCCCAAATTTATAGGTACCTGGTTGAAAGCTAATTGTGAGCTCTAGATCTGAGTTGGTGGTCTCAAAGGGTTTTTAAAATTTCAGCCTAGAGCCTGGGATGTAGCTTTGAGGCACAGCATCTGCCTGGCAAGTGCAAGGTCCTGAGTTTGATTCCCAGTACAAATAAAATAAAATAAAATAAAATAAAATAAAATAAAATAAAATAAAATAAAATTTCAGCCTTATATTCCCTCCTGAAGACTTCTAGAAGGCAAATTTAAGAAGTACCATGAGATAAATTACTATTCTTACCTCCCTTATGTCAGTAATAAAGTCAAATGAAATGATATCAGTTTTACTTTGTGACTAACAATAATCTTTTGTGACTTTTTTTTAGTCCAAAGACGGGTGGTTGTAGGGAGAAATTTTGCATTTCAGTGAAAAGAATTGTCTACAACATAATTAGGTTGTTAAATTCTGGCTCAATTCACTGTCTTTGAGACATTGTGCACAACTTTAAAATTGTGATAGCTGATGGGTAAGAAAATTGTCTTGTCATCTTGTCTGATAAAGACTTATCTCCTTGACCTGCTCCTCATGAATGAACGTTTTCTCTATTGCAATCACCTGAATAAAATTCTCCTCTTAATTGGTGCATTTTTTTGATACCTGTTTGATTTAAAATTCTGTTTTCTGAATGTTGGTAAGCATACATTTCCCACCCAGTCCAGCTATAAGTCTTAAACAATATATTTATGTAATTTTATTTTACACTTTTAGCAGGAGGAAGGTCTTCACCAACCCTGTTCTCCTTGCTGTAGGGAAGGGATGTGATCTCTGCTCTAGTTTCAGTCTTTTGGTGGTAGATGAGTTTTATGCTCAGCCCATTTTGGGGCTTTGCCTTTTGATTAACAAAATCCTCTTTTTCCCTTTACAGTAAAAGGCCTCAAGCTTAGGCTTTCATAATTTTTCTTCTCAAGTGGGCATTAAGAACTTTTGATAGAACTCAAAATCTGCCCACCAAATCTACTGGCCTTTCTTTTTTTTTTTATTTTAAAGATAAAAGGAGGGAAACATTAACAGACATACAACATTTTACAACATATCACAAGCACAATAC
>NW_004955420.1:15336700-15427424 GCF_000276665.1 Chinchilla lanigera | reverse complement strand
GCTCCCGGAGAACTCGCTGCCTGGGAGCAAGGCGCGGGGGGCTGGGGGCTACTGGCCTTTCTATAAATTGTCTCAATCTGTTCCCTGGAAGAGATGTTTCTGGATGAATAAAGGGATGGTTATTTTTTATGAGTAAATGTAAAAGAAAAGGCACTACAATTAATTTCAAGAAGTTATCCAATATAGTCTCTATTACTTATCCCTGCTACCCAGAATAATCTACTTCCTGAAGCTGCAGGGGCTTCCTCCCCGTCTGCACAGAACCATAGTGTTATGGTTTGTGTCTGGGTGTCTTCCCCAAGCCTCATGCGGTCATGCAGCAGGTTTTTAGAGTTTGGTTGATTATGGGTGTGAAAACTACACTGCTGTGGGGTGGATAATTTTCATACGTAAGGGAGAGGAAGAGGCTGCTTGCGGCATTCCTCCTTTCGGTGGTTGTTGCATTTGCTGTGTTCTGCCGCCATGAGCTGTAGCCCTCTGCCATGTGCCACTCTGCCTTGTAACCTGCCAAGTATGGACTGAAACCTCCACAAATTGTAAACGAAATAAACCTTTCCTTCCTTAATTTTGGGCATCAAGTATTTTGTCCCAGCAATGAGAGAAAAGTAACCAAGACACATAGGGAACTGTTTAAAGGAAATTCACTACCCACGTAATAAGTGATCACTGTAGATGTGTTACAAGGTGGAAGAGGAAAATATTTTTTAGAAAAACCAAAATTAAAATAAAGACATTGTTTTCATGTACAACATCCTACATTTTAATTATGCATCTAAGTGTATGTATGTATGTATGTATATAATTTGGAAGAGACTATAATTTTAGACATTTGGTTCTCCCTAATTTTTGCTGTTATAAAAATTTTAATGATAATCATTCCTGTTGCCAGTTTTTGCTATGCATGTTTTGATGCTTAATATATATATATATACACACTTCTATATTACTTTACATGAATATAAAGCAATCATTATACACATTACTTGTTATAAAAAAGTTATTGATAAACATTTTTTGGAGAACTTTGTAGGGGACTTGCTAATACTTTTAAAAGATTATTTCTGCTAAACTTTCATACTAATTCTATGAGAGAGCTTCTAGTATTATCTGTATCTTACAGATGAAAAAATTAGATCTTCAGAGCCATTGTTCATTTGTTTATTTACTTTTGGATAGGGTCTCACTTTGTAGTCCAGACTGGCCTGAAATTCTAAGTAGCTCAGGCTGCCCTCAAACTAAGGTTGAAACCATGGAGGCAATGTTTATAATGCCTTCTGGGAGACTCTAGTGCAGAACTTGATTTACAGAGTTCTCAAACTCAGTGATGACTAAAGTGCATTTGTGAAAGATTTGGGATTCTTAGGTTGTTTGGAGACCTTTAAGAAGAGAAAAATTTCCCCAAATTTATAGGTACCTGGTTGAAAGCTAAGTGATTCTCCTGCCTCATTTCTCCTGAATGCTGAAATCCTAGATGTGCATCTCCACCAGTTAGTTCCTCAGGAAGCTGAATAGTGATGAATCATTTAAAGTTTGACATAATTCAAAAACTTCTAATGACCAATCATCTAAAGTTGGCAAACACTCTAGCCCAGACCAGTTGAAATAAGATCACTAAGGACTGAGACTGTTCTACTCTCATGGATCACATGACATAGAAAATTTTTAAATAGTGTGACAGATGTGAGAGTATCTAACAAGTTCCAAATTTTCTCATAGTTACTACATTGGCATTTCTCTATAAAAACAAACATTTAAATTTTCAAAGAGAACACTTTTGTGTTTTTCACACCCCCGAGATATTGTTTTATTGTTATGGTCTCTATTTACTCAGGGTACTTGAGTCTGCATGTGATGTAGCCCACATCAGGCAGAGGCACAGTCACTGGCAGTACTTTAGAGACAATCAGATGTGGGGAAGAACACATCCCCTAACCTGAGTTGCTCAGGTCACACAAAGTGGAGGTGAAATCACATAGAGCTTCCTTCTTTCCTGCCCAGTGCAAATGTATTGCACAAATGGATATCAGACAAGACTGGGTGTGTTCAGGCTGGTATAGCTGTAGACATACAGATGGACATCAGTTCATGACATATTTATTAAGGGCCATCAACATGATAGGTACAGAAGTGGAGAGTTTTAAAACTTTTATAGAAATCTGACATTGTCCTGCTAGCTAAGCATATGACCAGTGGACCAATCTCAGTCAGGACCAGTTGCCTACCTCTATGGCAAGTAGCCTGTAGCATGAGCTGTTTTTGGCCATGCACAACCATTTCACCATTTCATGCATCACTCTGTGGTGGACTGGGAAAGGGAACGGGGTTGCCACATAACATACAGGATTCCCTGTTAAATTTGAAGTGCAGATAACAATAAATAATATTTGGTGCAACTATGTCGCAAATGTTTGGTGGGACAATATTCTACTAAAATATTTTTGAGATTTACCTGAAATTCAAGTTTCATTTGGTCCCTTATATTTTTAGTTGCTAAATCTGGAAACCCTACAAGATGATGGGTGTAGGCTGAGGCCAGATTTTTGCTATGATACTGTTTTATCTATTGCTCATGTGAGTTCATCCTATTCGGGCTCCCATTTGGTAATCTTATTTTTCAAATCTAAAATTCACAGTGATACTGTTTCTTTTCTCTGCCTCAGAAGAGTAAGTGTTTCTGAGTAAGATTTCTGCACCCTTTGAGACTTAATGAGCTAACGCCTAACAGCACTTTAAAGAATGCAAAAATGCCTTTTTCACAGTTCACTACACGATACGATGTCTTGAGTGCATCACATTGTCGCCTAAGTTGTTTTGCCATATTTTCTGCTATTAAGCCAGTCCATTTTGAAAATTCTCCACTTAAAGATTTACGACACGTTACCTACTGTACCTTGTCCAGAAATTTGTATACAAGCGAAATGCACATGTCCTGCTTAAAAAGAACATTAGCGGCAGCTTGCAAAGGTGAATGACCTCAATTTCCTCATTTATAAAATCAGGTTGTTGGGCTGGGTGATCTTGGATTGCTTTGGCAGCTGTAGTATTCTGTGATTTTAAAAATCCTTGCAGAAAGCCAAAGACAGTGTGGAAAGGACCACAGATCACACACTCCCTTGCTGATGGGAGAGGAGTGACAGGCTGGTAAGTGCCCCTGAGCACCACCTGGCAGAGATACTGTCCTCTGAACATGCCTCCCAGAGTACTAGACCCCATCAGGTCCCTCACTGGGGCAGCAGGTACCAGACTGGGAGGCAGGAGGATTGGATTCGAGTCTTGTCTTTGCCTCTTACTAGTCATGTGGTTTGGAAGCAATTCTTAAACCAAACATCTATAGCTACTCCTGACCTCCAGTGAAGGGCCACAACCTATATTCAGATGCATAAACCCTGTGGAGTAAATCATCCTGAATATTTCAGTAGGCCTCTCTGCTTAGGAAAACAGAGTGGTCTTTGCTAGTTTAGGTGAAACAGGCTCTTCTCAAAGAGGCTATTGTAGTTTGTCCGGGCTGCTACAACAACGTTACCATTAATTAGGAAGCTTATAAATGACAGAATTTTATTTCTCCCAGTTTGAGAGGCCTGGAAGGCCTAGATTTTCAGTACCTGGTGACATTTCCTGGTTTGCAGATGACACCACCTTGCCATGTCCTCAGACAGTGGAAGGATCTCACTAGCTTTCTGGATTCTCTTTGAAGAGCACTATTCCAGGTATTCCCCACAAAAAATTCCCTCCTGCCTCTATAAGGATTACAGTGTAAGAATTTCGGGGGACATATTGGCTGTAGCAGACAAAAACATTTTTCAAACTAAAAGATAGGAACTCTAGAGAAAGGGCTTGATCCTTTGGAAAAAGGGAAAGAAACAATGTAGAGCAAAATTGGAAAGCCTTTCCAGCCCATGGTGGTAGGAAAGGTGGAAGAAAGATGGCACCGGTGGAGGACAGAAACTCACTTCATACTCGGAGATCAGTATGTCAGATCTCCCAGTCCTTTAAGAGAAGCCAAAAAAAGAGAAAAATCTGAAAACAGCCCATTGTGAAATGTTGGAAACTAATTAAACTTTTATTTACTCTGCTGGCTGTACAGAATATGACTGTGGACTCTCTTTGCCCCACTGTTTGCCATTTTAGAATATTTTATCTAGAGAGACAAGGGTCTGAGGGAGGAAGTAAAAACCAACTTTAGTAGGTAAGCATTTTCTGAGCTGACCTCTCCGTTTTTACCATACAAATCTTTGGGTACCTCAAATGCATCCAAATAAATGCACCCTGTAAAAATACGATAGACACAACAGCTTCAATTAGTGATTTGAGAAACTGTAAAAAGATTGTTTTCCAGTTGGATAATGTGGTATAAAAAGGATGTAGGCATTGCAGGAGGGAGATAAGATTAAGAATTGAGACTTCAGTAGAAGCAAAAATTCAGAAGAGATGAACAAGGAAAGCAAAGTCTCCCCTAAATACTGAGAAAAACGTACACCTCTTCCTTAGTAAGATTCTTGGTGTGCAGTGCTGGGATTTCAGAGCAAATGGAATGAAGATTGAACATTTTCAGTTTAATATAAAAGGAAAGGATGACACCAAAAAGCCAGAGAACTTGGAGATATCCAGTGGATGATATGCAATTTACAAAAGGAATAAGGTGATATACAACTCCTCAAAGAGTGAGATGCTGGACACGAGCAATATTTGCTGTTGGATGCCCTGGGTATGGCAGGCTGGAAGCAAAAGGAAGAGGTTACTCCTGAGAAGGTGAAGACTGGTGCGAGAACCTCTGGGGACCCTGAACAGAGTGGCCAGGGAGGAGCAAGAAGACCAGTCCCACTGCAACAGCGAAGGGTGCTGCGCCATTCAAGGACTGCCCTGATTAGGGACAGGTTCATATCCACCAGAGAAAAACTTACAATGACCAGGAGAGAGGTTTGAAGAACTTTGGAAAGGGGATTGGGGAGGAGACCCAGAGGAAATCTCAGGGTCTCCATGGTTTCAGGAAAACCATAATATTTTATTTTTGTTTTGGGTTGAGGTGTATGTATGTGCAGATAAATGTTTGCATCTTGGACAGTCTATAAAACTGAGGCATGTGCATATGAACAGATGGAACATTTCTTTCTTCAAGCCTGTTTTAGGAATTGTGTCACTCCTAAATCAACTTGGTCCCCTGTGCTCTCTTTCCTATTCTGAAGCACACGGGCGTAGCATCATTAACACTCCCAAAGCCATCGTAGATTTTCCCTTTTCATGCTGTGTGTATTTCAGCCCCATCAAGCCAGGAAGTATTTTCATGGGGAGCAACTTCAGAGAAATCAGCATACTTACTCCCCACGGCAGCATCGGGGTTCTGAATGAGCTATGGAAGTGCTGTCTTACTCAGCACTACATGAATGTGGAGAGACAAAAGTGTGTTTGCTGCTTTTTCCATGTGACTCTCTCACTACCGGGGAGGACACCATTGGCTACAGCATCTCAGCTGGTCACCATGGTAATCACCATGGACTGCGTAGCAGAAGTGGGTTCTGCACTGCTCGAGGGCACTGGAGGCAGAGTGCCCTGCTTGGCTGGTGGCCATCTAACAAAGTGAGACAGCAGAAGGGATAAGGGGCCAGAGTCACAGGGAAGCTTGTATTTAGAGCTAACACTTGTGAAACCCAGCATGCACATTTTACATACATTATCTCAATTTTTTCTGCCCCCAATCTCAATGAGATAGATGATGATTATGATTAGCATCCTGCAGCTGAGAAAATGAGGCTACTAAAGTTGAAGTACAATGCCTCGGGCCACACAGCTGGTCAGTGGCAGTGCTCAAAGGAATGCAGGTGTCTCTGATCCATAGCCCAGATATGTAAGTCCCTGGCAATACCACGGAATGGCCACTGACTTGTGTGTGGCTGGGATTATTGGATTCATGTCTCTGTAGCTGTTCTAAAGCCAAACCCACAAAAGCACAGCTTTGAAAACAAATGCTCTTACATTATAAATAGGTCATCAAAACCAACATAATTCTGGAGCCAGGCTATTATCAAATGATCTGAACTCCTGTGGGACACTTCCTTATAACTTTTTCCAGAAACAGAGAATTAGATTGTCTTCTATCTTGCAAGAACACCCAGATTTGAATCTCAGGATGAGCCCCGGAGTGAACAAGAGTAAGAATGTGTCATATCCTTAGCTACACTCCTGACACACTTTACCTTGACTGCTTACATCCTGAAGTCTCTCTAGCCTGATGCTGAGCTGCACTGAACACATTCTATGAGGGAGGAGAGAGACCCTAGAAATGTGACATTCAGGGTTAAAGCAACCGTGCTACACGGGGCAGGGGACCACTGGAATTTCCTTTGTGATGTCTTCATCCCCAAGTGGCTCTGCTTTCATTTTTCAATATCTCCACTACCAAGTGATGTTTTTTAAAAATAGTTTTAAACTACTATAATTAATTATTACTTTTATCATGCTCTCAGTTAAGACAAAACAAAATAATACTGATATAGTTTTCATGAAAACCAGTGGCCTCCTGTCCCAGAGCTCAGTACTTCCCAAAGGAACCGGGCTTTGTCATTTGTGTTTCCTCGCATAGCTGTCTTTCTATGTGTAAATATGTCAGTACTGTGTATTTCTTAGTTTTTCTTTTTTAGACATTATTAACTCCCGGCTTTGTTATTGTACACAGGCTCTCATTCTTCATATCCTCACAGCATTGTCTTTTTAATGTAATTTTATTATGAGTTATGATCTTAAAAGTCTCTAAATTTTGACTGTACACATTAAAAAAATTTACGCCTCCAACATCTGCCACCGTTGTGCGGGAGAAGGAGAGGGAGTGGCATCTTCTGTTCAGTTGTAGTCTGCTGTCCTCCCATACCTACTTCTTCTCCTGGAGACCTCTGCTCTGGATGACTCCATCTTCCCACTCCAGGGTGGCTTGTTTGCCCTCTGGGTCCACCACACTGCCGTCATCCTGGGCCCTGCCCCACTCCGTTCCTAGTTCTTGTGTTTTCCTTTCTCTTTCTTCAGTGTTTTCCACTGCTCGGCTGTATGGCATCCTGCAGTCACTCACAGAAGTATTAAAGAGAAGAGCATAGAGTCCACCTTTCAGTTCTAACCCAGACTCCTCCAGTGCCAGAGAAGTTAACCCACTCCTGTTGGAGGGACAGTCTGGCTAGTGCATCCCAGTGTTACAATGTGTTTCATTCATTCAAAATACTAAGGCATGTCTAGCCATCTTCTATTCAGATTCTTGTCTCTGTGCCCCCAATTTCCTAGTGTCTATTACCTAGTTTTCTTTTTATTTTAATTTTTTTACTTTAAAGATAGCAAAAAATAAAAATGATACAGAATTCTAAAACAAGGTGATAGGAAATTAACAATGGTTATTATAGTGCATATTGTTATCCGCAAAGTAGTTGCTCAGATTACCAGACGTGCATATGTAAGATGGGTCAAACAATATAAACACTAACTGCTCCTCTCAATGAACTGGTAGAAATTAGTAGTACAATTATCTTAGCTCACTTGTATTCCTTCCTTCTTTTCTCCTTTCCCCCATCCCAGTTCTTTCTTTTTGAGCACTTTCTTTCACTTTCACAATATCTATTTTTCACATAATATTTAAATGAAAAGGCTTCAGTTTCAGCCAGAATGTTGTGTACAGGTGGAGACACTCCTTGGCCAGCTGTACCCTGGGAGTTCTGTACTGCCAGGCTTTGCTCACCCCCTTGATAATGAATTTCAGCTTTTCTGCTGTCTACCACATTTCCTCATGTAGGAGTATTTAAGCGGCAGCAGACCAACAGCCTTCCTTCTGTGGATTAGTGGACTTGGAACCAGTCTCACCAAGCCAGTTTAGCAGCACTCTAAAGTGAGAATCCACCCTGCTCCACAAGTCCCATACTTTCTTCGGCCATAGTCCCCTGAATATTCAGATTTTCTCCATTTCCTCCAAAATCTATCCTCTGCCTAGGGCAACTGTCAGGCCTTCCACTGTCAACTTGCTGCGGAGTACAGTCCCATCTTTACCATTTTCATATTTAAATGGCATCCTCTTCTGCCCTACCATCTTCCTTTGTCTAAATTCCTCTTAATTCTTGCCTCATGTCTTGAATCATGATTGTTATGGTTGATGCATTGTGTCAACTTGACAGGTTTCAGCTAACTAAGTAACTCCGCGGGGGGCCAGGGTCCTTACTGTGTAAACATTCTGAGCCCATTCAGGAGGAAGTCATGGAGATGGTGTAGGTGTAAAGGGCCCCACCCCAAGGCCAGTATGCTGCATACAATAAATGGGAAATGAGGAAGGACTGATTGTTGGTTCTTCGGAGGAGCTCCAGTCTTCACCTTCAGCTTGGTCATCTCCTGGCTTCTGGTGTAGACTTCATCATAGATTCTGCAGCATTCCCTAGTAGACCCATCAGCCTACTGATATGGACTTGCATGGACACTGCAGTGAGCTCCAAACCTTGGACTGGACTCTTGGACACCTTCTGCACGCTTTCTCATCCAACTCTGTGACTGACCGTTGTAAGCCAAACATGTAATTTCTGATATACCTGTATATCTTGTGTTATATTTGTTTCTCTAGTAAATCCTGACCGATACGATGATGTTGGACATAATCAACAAAATTGATATTTCCATTTCCTGATTGTTGCTTTGTGTTTCAAACCTTCTGGCTCCTCTCTTCTAGTAATTCATAAAATATATAATAGATTGCTATGAACTTCTCACTGTTCTACAGAACACTGGAACTTGCTATTTCTATCTAAATGTCTTGCAGACCGCTTCTCCAACCTCCCAGTAATATAGTACCCTTTTTCTCAGCCTCTAATAATCGCTATGTGTAATCCAGTTGGCTATTTTAAAAACATCTGCATATGAAAGAGAACATACAGTATTTATATTTCTGCATCTGACATTTCATATCCTATTTCATCCATTTTGCTGCAAGTAATAGGATACTATTTTTTATGGATGCATAATATTCTATTATGTATATCTACCGTATTTTATCTAGTCATCTATTGATGGCAATCTAAGATATTCTGTATCTCTGTTGTTTTAAATAGTACAATAACAAACATGGATATGCTATATCTTTTTGGTATGCTGGTATCATTTCCTTTGAGTGTATATGCCCAGCAGTGACATAACCAGACCACATAGATTTTCAGGAAAACTATGAGAATATAGGTAAAGTATATAGTATGGGTTTTGAGTACCAGAAAAAGAACTCTAGCCAAAGAAGTGTTACCTACTCAGTATTCCTGGTTTCCCAAACCTCAAATCTTTAACCAGACAGTGATTCTTAGCCTTGGCTGAGATTCTGAAACACCTGGCGGTGTTTTAAGCAGTGCCAATGCTCAGCTCCACCCACTGAGTTTTGAAATTAATGAGTCGTGATGGGACTTGGGCATCAGGATTTTTAGAAGGATTTTTAGACTATTGTAATTCACAGTCAGGGCTGTGAATCACTGCCGTGTAGGATGAGAATGACGCTTACAGGTGTAAATCTCTCTTGGAGAAAGCACACTGCCAGCAATGCTCAGGTCCAAGAGATTGATGTGTGTTCTGACTGAGCGTAGGTAGTGTGTCAAGTGGAGGGAAACAGAACAGAAAAAATCACCAAGAATGAAGTTTGCGGAGATGAGTCGTAGTCTCTACCTAGAAAACAAAACACAACAAAATTTCTTAACTATCGCAACATGTAAGGGCTCTAATACCAGCTTGTTAGGACTTCAACAATGGCCAAGGGAGAAAAAAACGTCTTAGGACAGGGATAGGAGCAAATATGGCCTTAGGGCTGCACCTTTGGGCAAGAGGGCCTGGGCAGCCAGGTGTGACAAGCCGTGTATAAGTGTGACTTTTTTTTTAAACCAGAACATCTGATCTGCAGCTGATAAACTGTGCTCATGTGGAGGGGGTGGAAGTGTTGATTTTGACTCCCACAAATAAGATATTTTATGTAGCATGGTTCTAATACTGATTAAAAGATGTAGCCGAGTCTACTGTGCTCTGAGGATAGCACAGTTGAGATCCTTCACTACATGTACCTACTTCCTCACCAGTAATTGCGCTATCCCTGAACTCCAGCCTACTTGGTGTCAGCTCTCTGCCTCAGTTGCTTCAGAAAGGCTGCTATGTCCAGTAAATGTCTTAACCTCCTTCAAATGTGCCATTCTGAGAGTTGGAGTATTAGCAAGCCATGACACAGGCAGAGGAAAGGTCACAGTCGTCATCAGTCCTGACTGCTCAGAGATTTCTCCCATTTGACTATAATTTGTTATTATCTATTTTTAAAGCCATTGGTAGTCTTTTAATAAACCATATAATGCAATAGAAATGACTTTATTATACATTTTGTTGGAGAAGCATCAGCAACTTTGGTTTTCTAATTCAGGAAAGAAAGCTAAACAGTCAAAAGACCAATGAATCATAATTAATTGCAAAAAAGACAAATTCTCAGTCAGAAAGGTGATCTCACCCTCCTCTGGGAAAAGTCACAAGATGCTGGAAAGTGAGTTAGGCAAGAAAGAGGAAGAGAACCAATTATGTTTTACTTTTTATCATAACTATCCAATCATATTAATTATATAAATTAATGGGTTTCACTGTGATATTTCTATACATGTTAATATTGATAAATTGTGCTTGGACCTCTTTCACTCTCCTAACTACCCTCTCCTGCCATATCCCTGCCCCTGTACCCATTCCTTTCCTCATGTTCCATGTTCTATTAGGAAACCAATTTTAGAGGAAGGATTTTTCTAAGTGGTGACATTAGTTGATGATTATGGAAGATAATGAGACCCTTCCTTGGCATATGGAATTTAAACAAGGACCAAATCTTTATTCTTTCTCCAATATTTCTGAAGATCATAAAGTCCGAGTAGAAACCTATCATATTCTTAGGGAGATAAAGCAAAACACAAATCATACTTTTTTCTTCACCTGCAATGCTTTTTCACAGATGGAATTAGGTTAAAGGAAAAACACAAAAGCAGTTATAGAGCTGATGAGTCTAAGAGATAAGAAAAGATCACTAGGTTGTGAAAGCCTTCAGGTCTCAGACCATATGACACTGATATGCCCAACACATCACACAGAAATCAGAGCCAGGCATGGTGGTGCACGCCTGTAATCCCAGCACTCAAGAGGCTGAGGCAGGATGATCATCATGAGTTTGAGACCAGCTTGGGCTACAAAGTGAGCTCAAGGCCAACTTGAACTGCACAGAGAGATCCTGTTTCAAAAAAGACAAAGAAAAAAGAAATCAGTCAACGCAGTAAACATTCCATGAATGAATAAATAAATGAATGTGGGAATGAATGATTCCATGCAATTTTCATTAGAGGAGAGGGAGAAGGAGGAAAAGATAGCCCATAGTGACATAATGGTTGATGTAGCAATGACTTAGGTTATAGGACATGAGCTAAAAGACTATTTTTATGTTACCCATATTGATACATTACCATAGGATACAAACAGAAGTCAAGAAAAATCTTGTTACTTGATTCTGTGATAGGTCTTCATTCTCCAGTCTGGCATTCACTGCCTACCTTCCCAAAGTGATCCAGCAGGCAAGTTAGAGTTTGGGGAAATTCAATGAAGATAAATATTCAGTAGTCACTTTAATAGAATGTTTGTTTTAAACCTGAGCTAAAAAGCCCTCAAAGATTTAGAATCATTTTCCAAATGCACCCAGATAATAAGACTTTTCATCATAAGTGAGATCCTGCATCTGCCGAAGTAAATTTATAACTCATGGGATTGTTACACGGTGTTGTACATTTTTCCACATTGGGGGTTTGCTTCCATTTCTGTTTTCAGTAGATAAGGGAAAAAGTTTGGACTAGAATCCTAAAAACTGGAGTTCTGCTTTTTGTGTGTCTTTGGGGGAAATCCCCCAAATCTCCAAATTTTCTGATTTTTTTAAAACAAAAATAACACCTTAGGGATTATTGTAGGAATGAAAATTTCCTAAAGTCTTGCAAAGTCATGTCATACCAGTTAGAATGTAGTCCTCACAGGTGGCCTAAAGACCCCTTTGCTTGTAGCTCCGGCCCTCTTTTCAGTCTTGTCTTTCATTTTTCACCATCGTTCATTCAGTTGCTGTTACAAGGCCTTCCCTAGTTTGCTCAAATATTGCCATCTCTTACATCGGCACCATCATGATCTTCCCCCAGCACTTCCTGCTTGCTTGCTCTTTGCCATGCAGGTCTCAGCTCATATCATGTCTTTTGTCACAGAAGCTTTTTCCATTCACCTCATCAAATATTTCACACTTGAATATTCCACTCCTTCCGTCAACTGGCCATAGTCTATCACATTATTCTCTCATTTTCTTGATGATAATGGTCACTATTTAAACTTATTGTGTGTTTGTTTGCCTGCTGGCTCTTTGCTTGCTGCCTTCCAAGCAATGATATAAATGCTGATAGAGAAGAGAACTTACATCATCACTTGTCACTGTGATAATGTCCGGCAGGCACATAGTAGATGAGCAGTAAACATTTTAATTAAAGTAGCGGGTTGAATATATATTTGAATTGAAATGATTGAGTGCAATGAAGGTATAAACTCTGATGCACTGTGCACAGGTTAGGGTAGTAGCTACTTCTGTGGAGAGGGTACTATATGGGAAAGAACAGAAGGTAAGGCATAAAGAATAGAGGATTTAAAATTTATATGTAGTGCTTTTTAGCAGAACAAGTTACTCCTTTGCTTCTCTGTATATTGATCTCTTTATGTGTAAAATGTGAAAAATGATGTTCATTTCATAGGATTATTTTTGAGAGTGAGCTGTAACCCAGACATTTTATAAATTGTGCATTTAATACAGGCATATTGTCATGCTACATATGATAAATTGCTCATATCATTTTCTATTTTTTTCTTACATATGCTAGTAAGCAGACTAAGGAAACTCTTAACATCACTTTATTTCAAAAGAGCAAGAGTTTAGGGTGGCATTGTTGCAAACCTGCGGAGGGCGTTTATTTGACCAAAGCTTTCCCCAAATCATTGAAATTCTGTGGCCCATGATTTCATTTGCATGAGTATATTTGCATGTCCTAATTAAAACTACCGGCAAGAATCCCCAGGAAAGAACTTAGCCTTTTGCCCCCAAGAAAGAAGTTAATTCTTTCGAACGCAGCTACCTAATTGTTTATGCTACAGAAGATAGGCAGCAAAGGCATTAATTTTGCTTACAGAAATTAGACCGAGAGTCGGATTTAGAGTCGGATTAACATCAATTTACAAATGAAGCAGGATAAGCCATTTCAAATAAAGTACTTTACATTTTATTTAGCAAAAACTCCTTGCCCCTTGTAAGTCTGTTAATGACAACAGAGGTTCTCAATGCTGCTATGAAGAGAACTGGCTCAAAAGGAAGAAAGAAGGTAAGTGTGCCCATACTTGACCTGAGCACGTGTAGTTCTTTTCCTCCGAGGTCCAGGCTGCAAAGGTTACACCAGTGCAACCCACACTTCCAGCTCCACCCTTGACTCTAGAGAAAATGTAAGGCTGAATGGGTGCACAGCTTTGTAGCTCAGGCTAAACCACAACATTGGTTGTGGGTGGTGAGTCTGCCATTTATGACTCATGTGAGTCCTTGAGCTAGCCACTTTACATTCGCTTGGCCTTTAATCCCACTGCTGAAAAATGCAGATAAAGGGGATATAACTTATGGATAGGGATGGTAAGGATTAAATACAATTCTATGTGGGCAAAACCTTTTGTGTAGGGCAAAGTCCTATATGAATGTTACATTGTAAATCCTCTCCTCCTTTGCCCCCTGAATATTTGGCCTAAGGAATTCTTACGCTGTTTCTTTGGGCAGATGGGTTGTAACACTCCAGGCTTTGGGAGCTCATGGGGAAAGTAAACACAAGATCCACACGCATGTTCCTCTTTCCTGAACCCACAGCCAACACCATCAATCAATCACAAGTTCAGACCAGCCTCACCACTGCTTTCTAGCAGCTGCAATGCTCGGAGTTGGCATGGGAGAGAAAACTGTCTGGCCAACTTTATGAGCCCCTAAGACTTGTGACCAGTGTCTCACACTGTTTTCCCTTGTCCAACCTAAGAAACAGGGAACGTAACTGGCATGGAGAGACGACATCCTGCAGCGGCAGAACCACTTCGAAGTCAACACACACATGCACAAGCAGAGCTGGCTGAAGCATTGTTAAGTCTAAGTTAATTTCATAGTGGAAAAAAGACAAATGCTCAGGGAAATGTTGGCAACAGTGCAATTTATGATAAATCAAATTGCCTGAAGAGATGTAGAAAAGGATTTTGCAGAGAACAAAGGCTCTGGGACTGAGCGGTGAATGTCAAGTTAGCAATGTAGCTGGTGGGAGCGTGTACACCGTGTAAGTGGATCAGTCTCTTAATTGCTCTATGTTTTTCTATCAAATAGGATAATTAAAAGACATTTTGATTCTCAGTTGAATCAATTCTTTTCTTTAGCTTTAAGAAGAACTGTGTCTTACAGAGAAGTCAAATGTTGATATTGAAATTTTTTCTTTCTTAGGTTTTGAAAATGGTTTAATTCCATTTTCGAAAGGATGTGACAGGTCCTTTCTTGGCAACCCAGATGCCAGGTAGCAGTCCTAAATGTACAAAAGTTGACCCACACACCTCCAGCATTCCTACCTATAAATAAAACCTATTTCTTTTACTCAGTCCTGGTGTGAATTTTGTCCCACACAAAGTGACCCAATGTATAATTTTACCAAAGACAAGGAATTTCACATTTCATGGGAAACTGCACTTGCTCATTAGCCAAGCTGTAATAAAGAGCCAGCTTTCTGCTTTGTACCATCAGAAATCTGACAAAAGGAAGACTTCAGTATAAACATGTTTCCTTATAAGAAGAAGAAAATTTACTTATATGCAGAAAATAATAAAAATCTTACATCTTCACCTGCCTAGTTTTCTAAGAGACAAATTAGAATTTTCATGTTAATAAATATTTCTTTTAATCCTAGACGCTTAAAAGCTCATAATAAATAATGCCAAGAACAAATGTGGCAAAAATTCTCCTGTGCCTGGAGATTATTACTTTACTCTAAGGGTCTAGCATCAGGGAGAACTCAAGAAATACATCTTAGGAAAGATGGGTTTTTATTTTGGAGGAGAGAGATTATAGTTTCTTTTATCACCTACTGACCCATTACTAGCTGTCTTTTATTTCAGTGTTGAGTAGTTAACAATGCCCTTGTAGTTTATAAAGCACTTAAAAATTTTTATGTATCTCATTTGATACTCACAGGATAGTTTTAGCAATATAAACTCCAATTTCCCCATGAAATATGGAGACTAAGATGGAAAGCACAAAGAAGTTGGACTTCAAAACTAGATAAAAGGATTTCTAGAACGGTGCTCTTTATTGTAATACACCTTCTAAAGAGTGATTTAAAATAGGATTATATGTTCTGTGATTCCTAAATAGAACAGGATATAGCTTCTCTAAAGAAATACCTGGGGCCAAGAGAGTAGACCAAAATAGAATCGACATGAGAAGTAAATATTTCAGAAAACAAATCCAAAGGAGCCAAAGATGTGAAGTTTGGGGTTGGGTGGCAGTGATGCCAAGACAAAAGCAGCTGGGAAGAAACAAGATGGCATTCTCTGCAAATGATTTGCATATCACCTGATATTTGCAGTATACCTTGGAAATGAGCAGTTTTGTGATGACTGAGTAAATGAGTTATTCAAGAGGCCAAAAGTCTTCCAATGTTAGTGGAAAGAAAGTGCCTAAAACCCTTCCAGGACTTGTCCTGGTCCTCCAGCTTTGCTGCAGTAGCACAGATAACATTTCTAAAGAGCTAGACAGACCAAGGTCTGCTACCAAAGCAGAGTGTATGGATGACACATTTTGTTTTGCTATTTTCAACAACACAGAATGTCATCACAATTAAATTGGACCTTACATAGGAATGGGAACTGGTTATCTAAGACCAGACATCTTTAAGAACAAAAGGACCACACATTACCGGTGGCGGAGGACAGAACGAAGTCGTAAGGCAAAGTCACTGACAAAACAAAACACTGGGAGTAACAGATTACTGCACCCAACCCATGGAGAAAGCCAGCCATGGAAGAGCCCAGAAGGTTCTGCAGGCTAGGTTCCAAGACTGAGCTTGTCAGTCATAATAATAATTGTAATTTAATGTACACTCATCATGCATTAGGTGTATATAAATGATATAAATATTCCTTCAGTAATCTTCAAAAACTATCAACTGCTTATTTCTAAGAACATTTTTATAGCTGAAAAGTAGTGGTTCAGAGTCAGTGACTTATTCAAGACCAGACAGCTAGTAGAAAGCAAGCCAAGGTTGAACAAGCTGCCTGGTTCCAAAGCTGATGCACTTAGCCAGCCTGCGAAACCTTCCCTTCACTGCACATAAAGGTTGGACAAAAGTTGATTACATGAGCCACATTTCTATAGCTTTACTCAAAATCTTTTCATTGATGTCAACAACATACAGTGGACTATGGTGAATGTTTATTTTTTTCCATTGCTCTAAGGGCTTTCAGAGCCATTGACAAAAATTTCTTTCCTTTCATCTCGAGCTTTAACCACCTCCATTCAGCAGTAGTTTGTCAACTCCCTGGAGTACCAGTGTCTAGCAAACTTCCATCATCTCCAGAGATTTTATTGAGGATATTAGTGGTCACTGAGCATCAGGGAAGGAGGTAGTTTAATGTCCCAAGCACAACTCTAAGGAGCAAGCTTTCAGGAATAGGCATGCAGACTATTATTTCTCTTATAGTATTGTTCATATGCTTTTCCTGTACATTCTGTTCCTTCCACCACAGCAGTCTACAATTCATGAAAAGCAGTTGAGGGCAGAGATGAAAGAAAAGGGACAAACCTTCAAACGCAACCTTAATGGATGGCCAATTTAATGGTGGGGGTCTTGGGGTCTTGTTTTGATCTGTGAGTGCCTTTCAGGCCTCTAACGTCACATCTTGAATAAAATCCTAGATCTATCTGTGGGTTTTTTCCACTTTGGAACAAAAAATGTCTTGGTTCACTATAGTCCAACAAGTTTAGTTTTACAAATAAACTAAGGCTCTTCTAGCTATGCCCCCAAAGGAAAAATGTAATCTGTTTTAAGACAAAATGTATTTCAATATCATAAAAAATATAGCTTTCCCATTGAAAAACAAGAGGAAGGGGAGCATAGCCCAACATGGACAAAGTGCTTTAAGTTCAACTCTTCATATCGTTCCCTCTAATTCTTTCTGATTAACTCCAACTTTCCTCCAGTGAGAATGTAGCTGTGGCTTAAAAGCATTCTGTTACAGCTCAGTAAGTATTTTAGAATTACTCAGTGTTTTGGGTTTTAAGCAATATCAACTGAATCTGTCTGATTTCAGTAGAGAAGTAATTCATTAAAAACATATTGGAAAGTTACCAGGAAGATTGGAAAAGCTGATTCAAATGCCCATGCAAGAGAGTATGATTGGGCAGCCTGGGGTGTATATGTATACTCTAGATACAAAGGAGGCTAGAAAACTGCTATGTGACCTTGTTGGCTTACATGATGGAAGGTTAGTTCTGTTCCCTTCAAAAATTACCCCCCAAATAGAGATAAAGGTGTTAAAATTTCATTGGCTAAAAAAATGACATTTTTTTGGTCTATGCTACAGCCAAACTTTCCAAATAATGTCATCTTTTTCAGCCTCTAACATAACCTTGTGTTTTAAAGACCATAACTTTAGCTTTTTCAGGCCTTTCAACAATCCTTAATGTTCAAAATTATTCTCACAGTATTCTTAAAATATATTCAAAGATTATTTTTCTGGGCAACCAGCAAACCTTTAAAACTAGGAGAAAATTCTGAACTTGATATGCTTTATTTTAGTTTTGAGCTCAAAAGGACTCTTTTAGAGCAGTTTAACCAGTCAGAATATCTATGCTTGCTAAAAAAGAAAAAAATAAAATTTCAAACAGATAAAATTGATGGGATTCCAATTAAATAACAAATGTCTGCTAAATAGATACGCCTTTGTTTTGAATTGCAGCTTGCAGTAAATGGTACACAAATAAAAATTTCAACATAAATTTCAGGAAGAAGTCACTACTTAGCATATAAGTGTTCCAAGCAAATAACCAAAAGAATCATTTAGACTATACCACTATTTGTTCATCTCTATGAAATATCATTAGAATCAAGCTGATGATTAAACATCTTCAATAGAAAACTTGATTCTCTGTGCCTAACTATGTACACTTTGACACAAAAATCTGTTTATTAGGTAGACAAAATGAATCTGTCTCTGTCTCTGTCTTTGTTTCTCTCTCTCCCTTCATATATGTGTGTATGAATATAAAAATTTTTTTTTCAGCTAAAAAGTCTTTTTTTTTTTTTTTCCCCTCTGGTACCGGGAATTGAACTCACGACCTTGCACTTGCCAGGCAGGTGCTGTGCTGCTGAGCTAAATCCCCAGCCCCTCAGCTAAAAAGTCTTGTTCATCATGTGTAGACACTGGTCATGTAGCATTTCTTATGAATAAGACTCAATCATACAATTGAGTTAAAACCCAGTTGGTAAAATTTATAGGTGTAAATTTATAATTAAGGTATAAACATATACACCTACATGCACTCTTTCTTGAAACTAAAAATAAAAGACAAAAAGTTTACAAACTTAAAAAACATACAGAATTAGAAAAGAGACAGCTACGGATAAATTTGTGGAATCTTGAAGTTGAGTAAGTTTCTGATTCAGAAAGGCAGAAAAGCTGAAACTTATACTAGCAGGGCTGTGTCAAAAGGATAGAAGCTGGCCTGTCTGCATTGTAAAATTTTAAGATGTTTCAGGCAGAAAAAAATGTTAAGAATTTTTGAAAACAGACTTACAAATTGGAGCTGAAAAAGAATGGCTGAAAATTTTTGTGAAGACCACTTGGAACTCCGAATACTCCTACCCTTCCTTAGCAAGAGACCAGAGGCTTATGTTCTGGAGAGCATGACCTATACAGGCTACGGGATACAGACTTTCAGGCATAACAAGGGGCAAGAGAGATGGGGTGACACATAAAATAATGGAATTAAGGGAAAGGGGCACAGTGAATGTGAACATCCGTTCCCTCCCGACATAGTTGGCAGGTGGTTTCTATAGTATATGGGAAGTACTCAGCAGTCAGTATACCATGCTCACTGTGGTTAGAGCTGCGATCCTAGTGGGTGCAGCCATACTTGCTGGGGCTGGATCATGGTGGAGTGAGGAGTCTAAGCTTCTGGCATGCATGCAAACATTTTAAAATTTGCCATGGCTGACTACTGAAGAGAACCGCTGCTTATACCTCCTAGTAGAAAAAAAGTTAATTGCTTTGTGGGTTATTGGGCTAGTCTAATAAAGACAAGCACAGATACTGACATTTAAAGTCTCTCCCATATGGCTAGATCTCTGCCTGGTCAGTTTACATGCTGCCAGGCATGTAACAGACAAGCTTTTATCATGCTTGTCTTTACCAATTTGTATTTTAGATTCTTATTGTTATTTGAATTCCCAAGCATATTCAGGCATTAGATAAACACCTCTATCTATCTTTAAATAATCCATGTGAAACATGAAAAGTTTTTCTTTTTAAAAAAAGAAAAGAACATATTTAAAAAGTTGACTTCCTGTTCTGACAAACATTTGTTCATTAAAAATTTTATGAAGCATGGTAACAAATACTCTTGTAAGTAATAGAGTTATATTCAACAACACAGACAAGGATAATTTCCCTGTGGACCTTATATGTACACTATATTATATCTCACTATAGCTACCATACTAGAATCAGATTCCATAGTGCTAAAGACAACGAGGAAAACACAGAAGATGAAGGGAGAGTGGTGGGAAAGGTGGCAGGGATCAAGGAGGGCTATTTTATATGGTATGTAATGAAATGCTGGAATAAAGAATGTTATTTAAAACTATGGATATGAATAAGACCACACAAGAGGAAAATGCCCTAAGTACCGTGATATTTAGAGGCTGAAGAGAAGAAAAGTAGATGGAAGAGGAAAAAGAAATTCTTAAAAAAGAGGAATATGAAGAGCATAAAAGAAGGGTCTTTTGTAATTAAAATTGGTAGCAGAAATAAGGAGTTCAATATAGGACTGGGAGACAAAGTTTAAGAACTCCAGGAAAGGGGAACCAAAGAGAGAAATATAAAATAGAGGGAAATATCAAAAAATTTAGAAGATCAGAGTAATGGTTTCTTATTCAGCTATCAGGAGTTTCAGAAGAGGAAATTATGAAATGGAAGAGAAGTTAATAAAGACAGAATGAAATAAAATTTCCCAGAAGTGAATGACATCAGTTCTTAGACGGATGGAGTCTGCTGAGTGTTTAGCATGGTGAATATGAAATATGTTTATACTGAAGGAAAATATCTCTGAAGTACAGGAATCAAAATGGTATTGACTGTCTCAGTAATAAACTGAAAGGTGAAAAATGGAGCAGTGCCTTCAGAATTCTGAGGGAACATAAAATATGCAAAGCTAAACTATCCATAGAGTGTGAGGAGAAGAGTAATAATATCTTCTGAAATATAAGGCCTCAAAAATGTTACCTTCCTTATGAGCTACATGTTACAGTTGAATTATGAGGTGTTCCTCACAGCCTTATGTATGAAGCGGTTGATCCACAAGGCAGCAATGCTCAGAAGTGGGGCCTAGAGGTGACTGGATCATAAAGGTGTAACCTTGCCAACAGATTATCTGTCCATGAGCTCATAGCCACATGACCTAGATGGAGGAAGTTTGTCACCAAGAGGGTGCCTTCGGAGGGTGTATCTAGTCACTAGCCCCTTTTCTGTCTCTCTGCTTCTTGGTTGCCGTCATGTGAGTGACTTTCCCCTGCTACATCCTCCTACTGAGATGTTTCTACCTTGTCAGGCCTAACAGTAATGGGGCCAGCAGACTATGAGCCATAGTAAACCTTTCCTTTTGAAAGATGTTATTCTTGGGAATTTTTCCACAATGACAGAAAGCTGACTAACAGCTTACTGGAGGTATTATTCCAACAAAATGCGAATACATCTATGAAAGTGGAAGACATTGGATTTAGGAACCAGATAACCATAAATAAAAAGCAATGGACAATTTCAATATCACAGTGAGGAGAGATTCCAAAGAACAGATCTGAGCAGTTCTAGAAAGCCACAAGTTGAGATTAAAGAAAGAGGAAACATGCTGCACAGTGGTGTATCCAAGGAAGAAAAGAAGTCTAATAGAAAGCCTAATATGTTTTAACAGAGAAGAGATTTAGAATTCTGTCAAATTAATTAGCAATAGAATAAATGACAAGTAAAAGTAAGAAAATAAAGAAAATGCTAAATTATACAAGGAAATGTAACTTAGAACAATATACAGCAGCACTACTAATATTATTTACTTAGTCTTAAAAATATAGACATCATCATTGATTATACCAGACCAATTTGTATGATCCAGACGTGGTCAGCCACATCTGCTCTTCACACCTCAGAACTTTGGGCCTTGCTCAGCAGAAAGTATTGGCCACGAGGCCGTCCACCTGTCTCAGCCCCTGCTAGGGTGAGGACTGGACATCAGTATGCCTTCCCCACATTCCTCCCAGAGGAGCCCCAAAGATACAGCCCACATCCACACAAACTCCACGGTGGTTGGCTAGAGAACCAAGTAACAAAACCTACAAGTATGGAATACTTAAGGCTCCATGGGGCAAACTGATGACTCACAAAAAACAAGATATGGGAAGGAGCTGACAAGTTAGTTTTTCTTCCTCCTCCAGACAAGACAGTTCTGAAGGAAGTTAAGTGACTCTAGTTACCTGTTCTGGAGGCTTCCTATACAGCCAAGTGATTGGCCAGTTCTTTCTGAGGCTACAGCTCCTCAGTCCTTTTCAGTATGTGTCATTTTTTAAAAAAAAAAATTCTGACCTTATTTTATTCTTCTGCATCTTCTTGTGTTTGAGGGGGTAACACCATTAGATAAACAGCATTAAAATTTGCCTTAGGCTTTTTTTTAAGAGTGGTAGCTAAGACATTGATTGAAGCAAAGAATCATATAACTACATGGAGAAGCTGAAGAGAGATTAAAATACAAAAATGGAGAAAGATTTTGTGTTTGTGGGGAGAGAAAGAGTGAGAGAGAGAGGGAAAGAGAGAGAGAGGAAAGCAGAGGAAGAAGGAGAAGGAAGAGGAGGAGATAATAAATTTTCCATCTTGTAAGAAATCAACATGTCATAGCTAAAAACAAAATCAAGAAATATAAAATGATCATTTGATCACAACTGAGAAAAATGGCAATATGTATGAGAAATATCTAAAAATTTAAGGAATGGTTCCCTCTGAATAGTAAGTGTATGGAGAGGTATCTTGGAAACCTGTGGTTTTTGTTATAAAACTAATGATGTTATTTTACTTTTTAAAGTATGAATGTTGAAAAACATTAAACATAAGAAAACTATTCACAGTATGCTGCAAGTGTTTATGTATCTTGATATAATATAGATATAATGTAGATGAATGTCAGAAAACAGCATGTAGTGAAATTCAGTTTTATCTATATTTTTATTTGTATACATTAATGTAGAAGGTTATATGAAAACTTCTAATAGTTACTAGCCTTGAGATTTTTTTCTTTTCTGAAGGTCTTTGAATGTTTGAACAGCCCTTCGATTGTATTTATAAATAAATTCAATAAGAAAGCTATTATTGAATTTAAAAAAATTTCAAATGACTCAAGTGATGATTACAGCTCATAACCTGATAAAGACGTTTAGCATATGTTAGAGTATTAAAATGCACTCTAAAATAAAACTATGATACTCACCTAACATAGAAGAAACTACCTTGTATTAATTTTTCAGTTGCATGTATCCAATCTCCCCACCTGCTATGTAAGCTACTTTGGAGACTCTGATGCCCCTACACACACACACACACACACACACACACACACACATATACACACACACAGATTATATGGGAAGGCCATGTTGCAAGTTAGATATCAGCTTAAATTGAATAACTGTCAATGAAATGAATTTTCTAAAGATGGAAAGAATAATGAAATCCTGTGTTAGTTACTTTTCTCCCATTGGTGAAATAAAATACCTGACACCCTAAATGAAAAGAAGAAAGGTTTATTACAGTGTGCAGAGTTTCAGTCTATAATCAGCTGGATCCAAGGCAGTGTGGCATGGCAGAGGGCAACCATTCAGCAAAAGATACCAAAAGCAACAAGAGCAAAAGGGATGAGCAAGCCTTTTCCTCCCCTATAACGTATGCAGGCTACCTGCCCTAGGTAGAATGAATCACAAACTCTAGATTCAACTGCCTCTGAAAAGACACCCCCCATGACCGCATGAGGCTTTTGTGGGGATATCCAAACCATAGCATTTTACAAAGACTCATGTACATCCCTTTATGCAACAGGCATTTAGTCCATCCCTAAGAGGTGCCAAAGTTTTAACAGTTTCAACAGTGCCGAAAAGTCTAAGTCCCAAGTCTTCTCGGAGCTGTAAGGCAAACTCTTAGCTGTAAGCCCCTGTATGAATGAAAAGAAAGTTATACACTTCCAACATTTAATGGCACAGGATAAACACTTGCATTCCAAAACTTACAAACGGTGGGATACAAAGGAATAGGATCAAAGCAAATCCAAAATCCAGCAAGGCAAACATTAAGTCCTGTAGTTCTATGTGCAGCATCCAAAGTAATCTATGGCAAGTTATGTGCTCCAAATGACTTGGGTGGCTCCACATCTATGGTACTTCTGGTGGTTATAGCTTCCATGGCTTCTCTCTTGGGCTAGTTTTGTTCCTTCCTTGCAGATATCCTTAGATGATCCATGTTCCTCACTTTTCCAAACTTTGCAGGTTTCCACTGCACCTTTGGCTTCTTTTTCACAGATTCATACAGTGTCTTCTCAGGGGCACACTGCATGGCCTCCCAAGCCTTCTGAAACCTGGGTGGAAGCTTTAACCCCACAACTCTTGCATTCTGCATGCATCTAAAAGCCATGCCATGTTAATAATGCCAAGATCTGCTGCCAGCTGGAGCAGTAGCCAGCCTTCCCTCTCTCTTGGCTGTAGGATTCGAGTGCCTGGATCACTGAGCACTCTGTATCCAGTTCTGAGGAATAAATTATGTAGGCTGCCACCATTCCAGCACATGGTAGAGCTGCTGTCACTCTAGGAAATGATGTTCCATGCCTTTCTTCTCAAAGCAAAGTCTTTCACTTTGGTCACTTTGAGGTTGCCAAAGGTGGGGTACTGTTCCTTCTTGTGATAGCCTCAGGTCACCTTTTCTATTCTTCTGTTTCTTTTCAGTAATCAAGATCTCCTCTGCTCTATTTTTGCAGTCCACTGCTTTACTGGAGCTTACTTCCTGGCCAAGCTCACAATGTTTTAAATTATTCTGCTGGGTGATTTGCTCTTGCTTTTTATCACTGATCTGGCTAAAAACCCCCAACAGTAGCCATGCCACCACCTCAACATTCAATTGCCTTGAAATTTCTTCTGCCAGATTAATTAGCTTGCTGTCTTAATCTCAGTCTCAGGCAAAGTCTCTGGACACAAAGCAAAATGCAGACAAACTTTCTGCCAAGTCATAACAAACATTGTCTGGAGTCCAACAGCAATACATTCCTTCTTCCCAATAGAACTCCCCACCTTCCCAGCCTGGTCTTTACCTGCAGGATTTCTATCAGCCTACTGGTCTTCTGAACTCTGACCGGAATCTCCCATACAGAGCAGCCTAAGGCATTTCAGCTTTACTTTTTCAGCAAGCATCTGTGAGCTTTCCATTCTCTTTCCACAAGCCATTTCCAAAGGTTCCTGAACCACATGGTTGGGGATAGTCAGCAAGGACCCCACTCCTGGTGCCAAATTCTGTGTTAATTACTTTTCTCTCATTGCTGAGATAAAATACCCACTGACCCAAATTAAGGGAGGAAGGTTTATTTAGCTCATAGTTTGTAGAGGTTTCAGTCCATAATCACTTGACTCCAAGGAAGTGTGGCATGGAAGAGGGGCAGCCATTCATGGTGACAGATGATACCCAAAACAAGAGCAAAAGGAGGATCAAGCCTCTTTCCCTCCCTTATACTGCATGCAGGTTACCTGCTCCAGGGAGGGTGCAGCACTCACACCCCCAATCCAAGCACTAGACAGTGAACCAATCACAAACTCTAGATTCAGCCACCTCCAGAACACCCACTCCCCCATGACCACATGAGGCTTTTAGGGGGATGTCCAGATATAAACCATAATACACAGATATAGACACCCCCACACACACATACAGTATTTGGGAAGGCTATGTTGAAAGTTATCAGCTTAAATTGAAGAATTGTCAATGAAATGATTTCTTGTAAGTATGGAAGGAGTCATGAAATCACGTCTGTGAGAGCTGACTTTACATGTCAACTTGACTGAGCACCCAGGGTGCCAGATCAAACATTATTCTGGGTGTACCTGGGAGGGTATTTTTGTGTTTCTGGATGAGATTAACATTTGAATTGGTAGACTGAGTAAAGTAAACTGGCCTCCCTAATGTGGGCAGCCCCATCCAATCAGATGTATTCCTGAACAGAACAAAAATGTTGACCCTTTGCAATAAGAGAACCCTCCTTCTGCCTGCCTGCTTGGCAGAGCTGAGCTGGTTTGTTGGTGTTTTTCTGTCTTTGGTCTTTAATTGAAACTTTGGCTCTGTTTGGGTCTCAAACCCACCAGCTTGTGGATTGGAACTTACATCATCAGCCTTCCTGGGTCTCTAGTTGGCCAATAGCAGATTTGGAGACTTGGCCTCCAATAATGAGAGCCAATTCCATACATTTATATTATTTAAATCTCTCTATAAAATATATGAAATGATGTCATGTTGTGCCTTAGTATTTTCTTCACTGTAACTTGGTATTTTACTCAGGTAAAAAATTTGGTTCAGGTACAGAGACAATAAGAGAAAGTTGACCAAGTCTAAACACAAGCAAATAAAAATGGTAAGCACATACAAACAAAATGAAACATGCTGAATGCTGTTGGGTTTTTTTTAACCTTTGTTTGGTTCCCGGTGATTTCCAATTAGAGTTAAAGTACCTCTTTGACTTAAGGATGAATCTACAAATATGTATGCACCCAGAGCCCCAACCCCAGCAGCACTAACAAGCTGCTCCACCTGTAACACAATAACGGGAAAAAAATAAGTCAGTTTGGGGAATTTCCATTTCCATTAGTGAGGTTGTTTCCACATCTGTCTTCCTTTTGCAACCAAATTATAGACCATCACTCTCCAAATATAGACATGACAACAAATCTTTGTTCCTGGATTTTCAATTTTAATGTGCATTTTTATGTACAGGAAGGCAATCAACACAATAAGGCTCTCCAGTAATCATTATCTGGGCATATTGAAAAATAGATAGCTTTTCCCCTACATTTTTAGCAAATGGATTTTTTTCTTTAATAAATAATAAATAATATGACTATAACTCTTGACAGTGCATGGCTGTCATCCAATCAATGCCGTTAGCATTAATATTTGTGCAAAGAACACTTCACGCACAAGGTAATCTCAATTTTCAGTAGACCTGAAAGTGAGCATCATTTATTTATATATATAATTCTGCATGCATGTGTCTCCAGTACCTTAGTATTAGATCAAATCTTTATGAATGTAAATAAATAGAGATAAATACATACATATGATATCTATGTACCTACTTGAGTGAGAACAAAAGCATGCCTGACCTGATAGAGATTTCCAAGGGCCAAAAATTTTTCTTCATGTTCTTTTGGAGGATCAAGAGATATTAGCAATAGTAATGAATACTTTTCCTTGTGTGTTGTCATTTTTGAGATAAGCTTTATGCTAGAGTTTTGGTTATTTCTTTTGATCCTCTTCACTAAAGTCCTAAATCCGAAGGAATCTTCTCTTTTTCTTATGGTGCATATCTAATTATAGGTACTGTGTGCAGAGCACACTGTATGATTCTGAAACAGATCCTTTGCACTTCTATTTCTTCCTTTACTTATGCACTGAAACAGGTAACTCCTAACTCCTTGCATTACTCTGAGGCTTGAATGGGTCTATGCGAGTGCTTTGTATATGTTAAACAAGTTCTCATACAGCTCTTTGACTCATACCTCTTTGACTTAAGCTTTGAGTTTTGTGAAATGGAAGAGGTCTGGAGATTATGATTAATATTCATAATGGTAAGTCATCTTGATGGTTACTTATTGTCCAGATCATTCTTGAAAACAGCCTCCTATTTTAAGTAGTGGAGACTGTGTAAGATAAGCAGTGAAACAGTGGTTTAGAATAATAAACTTAAAAAAACAGGGGATCAAAGAGACGTGTCTTTTCTATTAAGTATCTTTTGGTCTAGAATGATGAGTGGATGGTTGAGGATAGGTTCTGGCCTAAAATCTAGATGGCAAAATTTGTACTCACTTTGACAATATGTATGCACAGTTGTTATAAAATGTTATCAGTTTTTGTTTCATTCTTTAGATAAAACTGTTATTGAACAAATAGCCTCATGCCTCCTCTTCTGGTCCACCTACCTGATTTCACCCCTCTGTGTAAGAGCAGCTGGATGTTTCTTCACCTTCAAGAGAATATTGATATTGATTCAAATCTAGTACAACTTTTCAATGTTATGGCATGATCATGCTTAATTTTTGTTTGGAATGACAGTGTCCCCCAAACGTCCATATGAAAAGAATTCGTTCCTGGTCTGGGAGGTACTGCAGGATGGTGAACCTTCAAGAAGTAGGGCCATACGAGAAGTATTTATATAGTTCATTGTGGATGCTCCCTCAGTAAAGATTGTGGGATTCCAGTCATTTCCTTATTCTCTTTGATTCCTGACCATGAGGGGAGCAGTGTATTCACTCGCCAACATTGCCATTCAGTCCACCTGATCTTGAGTTGGAACTTCTAGCAGCGTGCTAAACAAAACTTTTCTCTTATAAGTTAGTTATCTCAGGTATCTGAGAATAGTAATACAAAGTGGACTAATCCAGTGGGTGAGAAAAATTAGTACATAATTAGTAAATAACACTGAGTAAGATTACAGTTAGAAAATTGTGCTAGTGAAATATTAAAAAATCTATCCATTGTCAAAAATAGGTGTGTAGTAGAGCTTGTATACTTGTATCAATTTATAACTCCACTACCAGGTCCTTGTTGTATTATTGTGGTCTTAGTTTTCTGACTTATAACAGTATTAATTTCTTTCTAGCAGTACCTTTCTGACAAAGTTGCCATGAGGATTAAGTGTATTAATATATGTAAAGCACTAAGAACACTGTCATGGTAAGTGGTAGCTATTAATCACCATCACCATCACCATATTTCTCTTTTTATAAAGATAAATCTTTTTCAATCCCCTACATACAGACTAGTCATTTTATTGGACATTTAATCTGCATTTGTTTCTATAAACTGAAGGTTAACCTCAACCAAATAATCTTTCATATAAATAAGTAGTAATTTCAAGCATAGTAACACAGCTATTGATATCTGATTCACCATGTTCCTCCACACTGAGAAATCAGAGTAAGGAATTTGGCTTCTTAATCTGGATTATATTTTTAAAAACTCCAAAGCAATGCCTGTCTTCAACTAACAAAGTCATTTATTTAGAGGATGTTGCTAAGGAATAGGACTTAGCAAGTGAAAACTGGAGTAGTAGGCAGGAGCAGAGGTAAAAATTTAAGTGTATTCCTGGTTCTATACTAAGCTAACATTAAGAATTGTAAGAAGAGTTGAAATTAGGGGATACCATAAATGGATACCAGAGCTTATCCCTGGACTTTGATTTTGGGTAATCCCTAATGTATTGTGAGTTTGGGTATTCCATACCAAGTCTGATAGGTCACTGCACAGCCCCCTACTTTCTTTGGTTTTGTGTCCCTAGCCAGCTGTGCTGGAAAAGAGTTTAATATTATACCAGAGATAATTTTACTCCACACTGGAAAATCTTAGTGGCAAACATTCCCTTCTATAGATTTTCAGAAAAATGCTAAAACAAATAATAAGTTCAATCCAATATTGAAGCTAAATAGGACACCATCACTAGGATGACTAACTTATTCTCATTTGCCTAGGACTTTGCTGAGTTTAGCATCCAAATCCAATGCCTGGGAATCCTGTCAGTCCCAAGCAAATGAGGATAATTAGTCAATCTAGTATAGAGTAAATATTTAGATATAGCAAAACCTGAAATGCTATAAAAATTGTACAAGTTACACATTTCAGGGATCAAGATTTAAAAGTTGGAACTGGTGGGAGAACATTGAGCTAGCAGCCTGCTCAGCTTCCGTGATTGGACATGTGGTCTCTAAGCAGCACGTTGGGATGTGAACAGATGTTTATGCTCAACTGAAGCAAGTGGAGGAACAAGGTCTTTTTGATCGGTGCCAGTGTAGATAACTGGTCAACCCACATGGCGGACAAGATGTTAAACTTGCTGTATTTTCTTACAGTGATGACTGAAATAAAGGCTTAGTTCCTCTTTAACTTCTGGGCTTGACAATTTAGTCAGTGGTGGTAACAAATTTCACCAAGGCAATCCCACCAACCAGAAAGTTCTCTTTGTATTATTTGAGAAATCTTCAATTATTTTTACATAGAAAATGAAGGGTTCACAATCAACACTAATTATCATAGCATTTTACTCTAAAATTCCTGAACACATATTTATATTTCAACTGACAGAATGTCAGAAACTAATGCATACAGGGAGATTTTAAGCTGCCTTTAAACCTGCATCTAACATTCTAACCCATATTTTGAAGTGTATATTATGACAATAACAACATGTCCAAATGACAGGATCCTATTTCAATTTTTGATGTTGATACATTTTTAAGATATGAGGGCAACTCATGCCGTATCATGTTCATTGATCACACACTGCCGTAAGGCATTGAGCTATTTGGCTTTCCAAATTATGAGACTGGAGCCAAAGCTGAAGGGCTAAATTGGCTAAATTCTGACACCCAAATCATAGGTTGGTACATGTCCTTCAGGAGACCACTAGACATGAGGTGGAAGAGAATTCTGAAGCCAAAGCCCTGTGAGCTGAACTCATTTGGCTGCTGTTAGTGCTGCATTTAAATTGACTGACCCCTACACTCCACATGGCCTACCTGAGTGCCTTCAGGAGGGAATCCCCAAGGACCAGGCTAAATGAGCCAGTGGCCTTCTGAGCACAAATTCCAGCTCTAAGTTGATTATTGGGTTACACAAGCTGCTATGATTTGGCTGTGACTTGTCTCCTATGGGTTCATATGTTAAAGACATGTTCCTCAGTGTGGTAATGGGAGAGGCAGGGAGATTTTTGTGAAAAAAGGGCACTGAGGAAGTCCTCAGGTCACTGGGGGTACTGCTCCTGAAAGGGATTAAGATTGTTTCTTGTGGGACCATGAATTAGTTTCTGCAAAAAATCTGTTATAAGTAAGCCTGTACACCTTTGCTTTGGCTTCTTATTTAGAATACAATCTTTTCCTCCCACAGCCACCTGATGTTAGATACTCACTAAGATAATGGGGGTCCACTGGATCATAGATTAGAAATACCAGATTTATTTGAGTGAAATAAATCTCTTTATAATGTTAGCCTACCTCAAGTGTTTTCTTATAGTAACGAAAAATGGACTAATATACATGCTAGGAGCAGCACACATGTAATTTCTGTATGTGTGTATGTGTTATGTATGTGTGATGGCTAAATTTAAGTGTCAGTTTGGCTAGATTAAGTGATACCCAAATAGCTGGTAAAACGTTACTTTTGAATTTGTCTTTGAAGATATTTCCAGAAGAGACTAGCGTTTGAGTTAATAGACTGAGTCAAGAAAATTGCCCTCCCAATGTGGGCAGGCATCATTTAATCATTTGAGGGTGGGGTTTACAAATTCAGTGCCCCTTTTCTCCATGCCTTTGGTCTCAGGCTGAATTCTTGGCCCTTTCCACTGTAGGGCTTCCTGGTTCTCCAGCTTACAGGCAGCATATTGTGGGACCTGTTGGCCTCCAAATCATGTAAGTCAATTCCTCTAAATATCTTCTTATATAGCTATATCTGCATATAGCTTATTGGTCCTATTTCTCTGATTAATACTGCATGTAACAGACATTTGAAAATATCAAACAATTCAGTCAATAAACAAATTTGATTACTTGTAGAGCCCATTCACCTATTGTTAGTCTTAAGACTAGGTATTTACAAGACATTGAGCAATGCTTACTTTCCCCAACTCTGAAGTCTTCTACCCTTCACAAGTAGATTCAATAAATTGTCTCATTCTATACACTCAGGTATGGTCTTTTCTAATAGGAAACAGAAGTATGTTAGCATCTCTGCCATTCACTCCTCCACATACCCACTCGTTCCCAATTTACTTTTTTCTCTCTTTTTAAATCATTCAAAAATACACATAACATTAAACTCACCATGTCAACTATTTTTATAGGTATAGTTTAGGGATATTAAGTCCAATAACAGTCATCATCCCATCCATTTCCATAATTTTTTTGCCTTCTCAAATGGAAATTCTGTACGCATTATTCCATTTTCCCCACCCTCCAGCACTGGACAGTACCATTCTACTTTCCATCCCTATGAATTTGACTTCTGTAGGTATTTCATGTAAGTGGAATCATGCTGTGTTGGTCATTTTGTGACTGACTTACCTCCCTTACTCCAGTGCCCTCAAAGTTCTTCTGTATTGTACAACATGTTAGAATTTCCATCTTATTAAAGCTGGATGACATTTCATGATCTGTGTATACAAAATATAGTTTATATATTCATCCGGTGGTGGACACTTGGGTTTCTCCCATATTTTATCAAGCATAAATAATGTGAAAATGGGTGAACAAATATTTATTTAATTCCCTGCTTTCAATTATTTTGTCTGTACACTTATTTGGATCATCTGATCAAACTCAATTTTATTGCAGCCTGGGATTGACAGTCTCCTCAAGTCTAATAAATGGGAACACCAAGAAGATCAATGGCCTTATACTTTGCTTAAATATCTTTCATGGAAGAATCTGATATTCTCAAAAGCAATCTAGTTCCAATTTCAACTCCTTTTACCTTCCCTGTGTCTCCTCGCCAGTGGTTCCATCTGCAAAACCAAATACTTTAAAGGTCTAAATTTTTATTTACTAAAGGTTCTGAAAGCCTGCTCTTAAATTTTTCTTCTAAGAATGGAGCTCCTTCGATATGATTTAAACATAGACGGCCCTCCAAGTTCATGTTGGAACTCAATCCTCCAGATGACAGTATTAAGAAGTAGGGCGTTTTGGAAAATGATTAAGTCATAAGGATGCCGCCTTCATGAATACATTGATGCTGTTATAAAAAAGTGGTACCCCAATTACTTTTACCCTTTTCTTCATCTACCATGGAAAGACATAATTTTGATCTGCTCTTTAAACACAGCAAATCTGCCTTATCAGATATCAAATCTTCCTTGAGTTCAGACCTGTGAGAAACAAATTCCTATTATTTTTAAATTACCTAATCAAAATATTATAGCCACAGGAATGGACTAAGACATTCACCCCACATAGCTTGGATTGATTCACTTCTCTGATTCTACTGGTGAATCAGGCAGGAGTGACAGAACTAAAAGTCTGTACTTTTGTGCGGTTCTGAGGACCATATTGAAGTAAGTAGTGTGCTTTTCTAAATTGATAAAATCAAATTGCAATCAAGAAAAGAGTTATCCTTCAGAGTAAGAGCAGAAAAAAAATCAGAATTAAAATATGAAGCAAAACCATGCAGAAAATGATCCAAGGTACTAAAAAACAATATAATCAACTAGTTGATGGTATAACAAGGAAAAGTTTTCATGAGTCTTATTTTCTTTGCTGACCCCAAGACCTGTTTCATAACCCATTTCCGCTGTTGGATGTAGGGAATTTTAATACTGTGAATGCAGAGAATTCAGAACAACAGCTGTTTGCTGTTTGATCCAAAACTGCAACCACTGCCTGACACTGCTGTTTCCTTAAAGTGTGGAAGGGAGTAATCTACCTAGGAAAATATATCTTTTTCAAACTTGATTCTGGTGGAAATAAGGATGCCCTGAGCATTAACAACCAGGCACTGGCATTTACTGCTTGAGATTTGTGCTGTATGTGTAGTCTAGACACATTCACTTCAAGCTAAGAGATTAAATATAAAATTAGTCCAGATTTAGAATACCATGGTGCACACTGCAGAAATAAATGCAAACTCTAGACCACTCATGATTCCCATCACCATCAGATGATGTCCAAAGAAATAATGGCTAAGAAACTACAGGAATTGATAAAGGCATTTCTGACTCACAAAGAGCAGTGGTATTTTTCACCATGGTGGTAAAGTGTTCACATACAATTCCTACAAATAATTCTTAAAATATAATCACAACAGAAAGATTAAAACAGACAAACATATCTTTTCCAGAAAGAGTAGTTATAATGTCCTTTTTATTTTTGTTATTGACAAATTGAACCAAACTCCTTGCTTAATTAAAGTTGTTAGTTTATTTGTTCATATCAAGTAACAGTAATATCTGCTAATTCAGTGCTCTTCTGTGTGTATCTGCATGTGTGTGTGTGTGTGTGTGTGTGTGTGTGTGTGTAATGTTTTGTACTTTACACTGGTTTCCATACCGTAAAATTTTGGAAAGGTGAAGAGAAGAAATCATGAAGAAAGAGGAATGGCTGAGTGAGACTGCTACTCTTACTATTTCTGCCCTTCTCATTCTTAGGGCCCTGAAAATTCTGCAACTAGGAGTTGGAGCTACACCGCTGGGCTTCAGCAGTTCCTTCTACATGTGGTTCCTACCAGGCATCCCAAATTACCTCATTCTGGCACCCCTTATTACTTCTTCTCTCAGTGCTGACTCTTGCTTCAATTCTTCAGTTGGATTTTCTATATGTATTTTTGTATTGGTTTTAGATGTTCTTTTCCAGACAACTCTGAGGAATGTTTTTTAGTATCTCCTGCCTAAGCTCAGGACACTGACTTCTAGGTGTTTGTCAAGAATTTTAAAATAACGAAACAAAAATTGACCTAATGAATAGGAAAACTGATTACCTGCTTGGTATGTTCTTAAAACTAACATATTTGCAGAGTTACTGATGTGATTATTATGATCAAAGGCACCTAAAATGACAAAGGAAGCTACAACTGTATTACGACAGCCATAGACGAAGAGAACAGATCACTCTGCGGAATGAGAAATAGCACCCAATTCAGCTGTGATCGCTTCTTATTGAAATCCTCCTCGGAAAGGAGGGGGCTGCCACTGATGTTCACCCGAGTGAGGAGAGTCTACATCATGGGGAAGCAAGCCGCTGTAGAACACCAGATGTTGCTAATTATTTTCAAATGAAATTGACTAGACAGAGTTTTAAGCAAAGATAATATGGGAGGGTAAAATAAAGCTCATTCTCGCCTTGACTTACAAGTAGAAGTAATAAATCCATCTAAAGTACTTCTCCTGGCCTCTGTGCTCAGCCTGACTTCCAGTTCTCAAGCCTTAGATCTTGGTCTTTCCTTGACACTGAGATCATATTGTGGCAGTCAAGCTTAAACCAACTGGACTGACATGCGTAGTTCAGTGTACCTACTGTTAGGGGCTTGGGCTTAATTGGAGGTGGGCAACTGGGGTGTGCTTTGAAGGGTGGATCTCTTGTCAACACTCTTCCCCTGTGCTCTGCTTCCTGGCTGCCATGAAATGAGCAGCTTTGCTCCACCACACTCTTCCACCATGATGTTTCTTCCTTGGAGTCAGCCATCCATGGACTGAAGCCTCTGAAACTGTAAGCCAAATTAAACATCTCCTCCTTTAAGTAGTTGATGTTGAATACTTTGCCTCAGCACCAAGAAAGCTAATGCACATATTCAGTGTACCATAGCTGGGTGCTGGTAAGCCCAGGAGTTCTCCAGACGCCTGACTCTCCTATCTCTCCTCTCATCTCTCCTTCTGTCTGACTGTTCCACATCTTAGTGTAGTCGCTCACCTTGGCCTGTGTGGCTTGAATCTGGTGTGAAGAGACTAGGACATCCACCAGTGTCTGAAGACTTGATGACGTGTCACAGCGCACCACATCTTCAGGAGTCTTAGAGCTTACTGGAATCTGAAAGTCCCTTTCTGCAGAAGGATTAGGCAAAAAACAGTGATTTGCAAGAATATCCCTTTACTCCTCTTGAGACAGGAACTTATTCTGGAAAATTGTAAGCCCTTCTGTTTAGAGAAGGAAAAATAAGTTAAAAAAAAAAAACAAACAAACAAAGAGAGAGAACATGGGTAAAATTAAAGCTGCAATTTAAAGGAAATGAGCCACACAGAGGAATAAGATCACTCTCCATTAAAACAGAATGAGAGAAACAGACATATTAAGAAATGATTTTATCTTCTTAATAAAATTCAAAAGGGTGTTTCCCTCCCTCCCTTCCTCCTTCCCTCCTTCCTTCCTTCTTTCTTTCCTTCCTTCCTTTCCTTTTTCCCTTTCTCTTCTTCCTCCTCCTCCTCTTTCCTTTCTTCCTTTATTTTTGCAGTACTGGGAATTAAACACAGGACTTTCACACTGAACTACATCCCCAGTCCTTTTTTTATGTTGAGACGGGGTCTCACTAAGTTGTTAAGTTAAGTAAGGGTCTGATACTCTGCTTAAACCTGCAAGCTTTTTACCTCAATATCCCACAGTGCTAGGATTAGAGGCATGAGCCACTGTGCCCAGCTATAAAGGTGCTCTATTTTTAAAACTAAAGTAAAAGGAATCATCTAATGACAGGTAGAATTTTACAGAGGTATAAATAAAATTTCCAAGTTAAAAACTTACAGAAACAGCAATGTAAAATAGATCTTTCTAAACACTGCATTTCTGAAATACTAAAGGCAAATACAGGAATGTCTTCCTCTTGACCTCATCATTGCTTGGCATGGCATAGAATTCCAGAGATAAAATATTTCCTTTTCACAACTTTGCTGACATTTTCCCAAAAGGTTAATATCCTTGATATATAAAACTGTCATAACAAACAATTAAAAAAAACCCAACAAAATAAAAAAGTATACCCAAGGAGCAGTTAACAGATGTCTTTGAATGCAGAAGCTGGGATGGGACTTTTATGCAAGTCAACTATTTGCAGGCAAGGGTGTGGGTGGAAACACAGAAGTGAGGATCTCTAACAGTATGAGTGGGGAGGAGATGAAGCCACTACAGGGTGTGTGACCAAGTTGGCCTCCAGCGTGGGCAAGAGGGATGTACAGAGACTGCTACAGGATTGGTAGGGAGAAGCATCTCCTCATTGTCTTCCATACCTGTTGCTCTATGGCTGTGCTTGCCAGCGCTGCTCAGCTATGTACATAGTGGTGCTCAAGAAGCCGTGGCAGCAGAAACCCTAGAGAATCCTCGTGCCAAGTGAGTCACCTGCTGTGACTGGAGTCAAGGTGAGGTCGAGAGGCGTCTGGTGAAAGTAAGCGACAGAATCATGTGTGAAGAAAACAATCCCTGAAAAGTGTGCCCTTCACAGCTATAAAGGAATGCAAACCACCCCAGTGTTGAATATCTGTTCTTCTGATACATTTAAAGTGATTTTTAAAAAATTATAATTGTGAATGCTTTAGAGATGCAATGAGAGAAATATTCTCTCCAAACATACACTGCTAATAGAAAAACATTTTACTACCTTTCCAAGACCAAACCCATGCTTTGAATTGCTATGGCTTAATTATGTGCCTGAAAATTCATATGTTGAAGCCCTAACCCCCAGTACTTTGGAATTTGACTATACTTGGAGATAAGCATTTTTAAAGAGGTGATTAAGTTAAAACGAGGTTGGTAGAGTGGGCTCACATGCAATGTGAGTGGAGTCCTCCTAGGAAGAGGAAATTGGAACACAGAGCTCTGCCAGGACCAGGCATCCACAGAAGAGAGACCATGTGAGGCCATAGTAGAAAGACAACTATTTGCAAGTTAAGGAAAGGGCCCCAGAAGATACCACTCCTGCTAACACCATCAAGTTAGACTTTCAGCCTCTAAATGTGGAAGAGAACAGTTTTCTTTTGTTTAGCCATCTAGCCATCTAGCTACTTTGGTACAACAGACCTAGCGGATTGATGTAAGATCATAAATCTTAAATATCTTCATACACTGTGGCCAGTGCAGCTAGTTCCTCTTGGTAGCTATTTCCTCTCCTTCCACACTATTTAAACCCAGGTTGTTTGTTTGCTTGTCTGTTTTGGTAGTTGAGATAGTATGACAGCAATGTGCCCAGCACTAGGCTAGGGTTGGTCTAAGTCAGATTTGAAATTTCTTTTTGTTTTCCCAGCTTCTTTCAAAGGTAAAGGTGACTGCATGACCTACTTCTGGCATCACAATCAAAGGAATGAGGCTGGTGAGTCTTTGCAGTGAAACCTTTCCTTTCCTGATAGAACCTGGAAAGGGCGATACGCATACATCCCTTCCTGCTAATTTATGCCTCAGACACAGATGTAATGTGATTCCTATCTGTGCAAAGCTCCAGCTTTACATTCAACTAGGTTAGCAATTTTACTTCATTAGGGGGTATTCTGTCCAATAATTTTCATACACCCCTTGCAATCAGTCTCAATGGTCTAACTTACATACTTTAACTGTTCATAGCTGAGCCAATCATGAGGGTCAGAGGTAAAAAATGCTGTGATTGGCCAGCCCTGACCAAGGATGTGACCCTTGGAGTATGAGGCTGATGTTGCCTTAGGCAAAACCCGTTGAAAATGAGAAAGGTGAAGTGGTGTAAAGGAAGATAAAGATACTGATATCGGAAGACTGAACAATGAATGCTAATCAGGCAAAAGCAGCTACTGATTAACTCATATATCTCTTCTTTATATTAGCTATTAATTCTGCTGTGACATATTCCTGTTCCCCTTACTGTCATCAGTTTTAAAGCAGTTGTTGCCTTTATCCTTCTATCCCATACCACCCTGTGCTTTCTCTCTCACAGTACTTTTACATTTTGGGTGATTGCCTGCTTGCTTCTCTCTATTCCTGATTGCGCTATGAAAAGCTATTAAAGTAGAAAGCTTTGTTCTTTTATCCATCATTGCATCTCTAGTGTCTACCAGAGTGTCTAACACATAAAGACACTTGATAAATATTTGCTAAAGGAATGAAAATCCACTACTAAATACACATCTCAGAAGAAAAGTATAACTGAAAGTGTTTTCCAATGCAAGAGCATGATAGGTACTATAGAGAGAATGGATATGTTGCTCTACTCCTGTCATATCTATACTCTTGGGTTTTTTGTTTGTTTGTTTTTTGTCTTTTTGAGTCAGGGTCTTGTTATGCAGCTCAGGCTGGCCTTGAGCTCACTTTGTAGCCCAAGCTGGTCTGGAACTCGCAACGATCCTCCTGCCTCAACCTCTCGAGCTGGGATTACAGGAGTGCACCATCACTCCCAGCTTATACTCTTGTTAACTACCCTTTTAAGGCAGGAAGAATTGGTACATAGGTCAGAATATAGAAGATTCACTGCTACATTTAACAGTAGTCCTTAAAAACCAGCAACCATGACTATTTCCATCTTTCTTTCTGCAGGTATAGACGGGGTCTATTTCTTTGGTACGGATCTAACCAGGTTGTTTTGTTTCTTTTTTTCCATCTCATTTAAGTCTGAATCTGAATAGTAAGTCACGTCAGGGTTTCTCTTGCCAATCCCTCTACCTGAAAATGCATACTGAGTCCTAGAATGCAGGGAGAATGTACAAATTAGAAGCCCCGTGCTTATCTCATGTTAAATCAGGTGCCACAGCACAACTTACCAGAATGCCCCAAATGGAGATGCTGAACTCTTACACGACTCCTAGAAAACCTGGGTTTTCTTTCCCATCTGCTGATCTCTGTATGAAGTTTTCCTCTTTGAAGAAACCTATAGGGACAAGTGTCACGGTGGTATAGGGTTTAGGTGTTTTTCACTTTAGGCTATGAGAAATGCCACCCTAACTGTACAAATGTTACCTACCCTCTCATTGGTACACACAGTTCTTGAAAGACACCAGTTCACATAACTCTTTCCATTCCTTCACACAATCCTTAAACCAGCATGAATGAAATTTCTCTAGGCTGACTGGGTCTGTCCTGAAAAAGAGGTGGTCCAATTCCTATAGGGTACTGGTTACCCTCAGTTTATTTTGTTATGACAAATGCAGCCCTTTTCATGACAGCCAGGTGGTCCTTCTACTGAAATGCAGAGAGCACCATAAGACTCGTCTCTGCTGCACAGAGATGACAGGCATGGGTGGGAAATTCTCTGTGTGAAATTTTTTGGAACAGTTTTGGCATTTCTTTAGCAATATGTCATTATTTCTGGGTAGAGATCTGAAAGGTATTGAAAATTTTTAGACACTTAATAGGTATTATTATTATTATTATTTCAACAAATATTTACTGAGAACATCCCACCGACCAGGTCCCTGGTAGAATGGAGGGTGAAAAGTAAAGAAGCCAGGAATCTGATCCTGGAGAAGAGAGATGCAGAAAACTAGCTATGATATATGACGCTGGGAATACATTCAAATTTGCACTTGCCAGGATACGCTTGCTTTGTAACATTCTGAAAATCTCCTAAGGCCAACTCAAATCTTGCTTTCTTCAAGAATCCCTAAGTACTCTGTTCAATAAAAAAAAAACCCTGGTCTCTCCAGTTCACATATTAATTAATATTTATACATTAACCCTTCCAAATATTAAAAAAGTGCTTATGATTGTGTTTATTTTTCCCACCTGATTTTATATTCTTGAAAGACAGAACCTGTTCCTCAGCCACCATAATATTCTTCGATTTGGCCAGCAAACACAATATTAGTTGAATTAAAATGAACTTTATTGCATTAATCAAATTAGTTCTCGTGTAATTTCCAAATACATGGTTTCTGTAGTGTAGAACAGAAAAGAAAAGAGATGCAGCATATTTTTAGTGTATGGTCTTAATTAAGATCCTGGGTCCACAAGAAGAGTATCTAAGGGTTTTAACTGAAATATCATTACATTAAGCATATGTTGTTTCCATTGAAAATGTGGAAAATATGAAGATTTTTAGGCATTATTTATCACTTGAAATTTAGAAAGAGATTGAATATACATACAAGTTGGATTCAAGTTATCCTGTAATGTTAGTGAATGGAACATTTCTTCCAAATTTTTTATGATTGGCTGTATTGGGGAAGGATTAGATGCGGGTCACATTGTAGCAAAGCAGGAATGTCAGGAATAAATGTTCAGATGAAGGAAAATCGATGTACTAGTAGAGCTAGTAGCTGAGATCATGTAAAGAAATGTTAGAAATATGGAAACTGCTAAGTACATGAAGAGAGCTCTGAATGAAAGGAAGAATCCAGCACCTGACATAAAGCAGGACAGGGGCCCATTGCAAGTTCTTGGTAGAGGTGTAGCTGTACCATCTACAGCCCTGAAGCTCACCTCTCTGGGTCTGTATTTAAAGTGAAGTTTAACATGAGACAGTCCCATGAAAGATTGTGAAAGTTGTTTTTCTTTTAAATTAAGATTAACAGTTTTTAAAAATAAAATAATAAAAATGCATTTCCAGAAAGTAAGGTGTAAATCTTGTTAAAGAAAGAGATCACAGAGATAGGTTATCCAGTTAGAAGCAGCTAGATGTATTTGTCCCAGAAAGGGGAGAGGAAAGGAAAGATAAATGAAGATGGGACAGGAAGTGAGACCTACAAACAGGAAGTGAGACTTACAAACAGGAAGTGAGACTTAAAGATAACTGAGTCCCCTCCATCTGCCAAGATGTCAGGTTACCTCTGAAAGCCTTTCCTTTACCAGTGACTCATTCTGTTTTGAGCTTTCTTTGGACTTCATTTTCCACGTGTTATTACTGATTACGATAATAAAGGACTGATTTAGCACCCTCGCCATATGTTAGGGCCTTGAAAACAAACGAAAATGACAAAGATGTTTCTTTGAAAAGTTCTTTGTGATTTTAATTTTGACACACTCATGAAATATATCTGAAAGGGACGGTGATGAAGATAATTTTGCATTATTGTTTTTCTCCATGCTCCTTATTTTGATGTGGAGTTCAGTGAAAATTCAGAGTACTGGGGTGTGAAAGATTTCTTCAGTACTGTGTAATAGTTTGCACAGAATGGTTGGAAAACATACTCATGAGCTTGAGCCAAAGCTTTTAATCTTTTGCCCAGAAAAGTGAATTTCTAATATAAAGTAGTACCTGAAAAACTGGTATTACCTTTTAATTAAAAAGAAACAGTAAGTATTAAAGTTTTTTGTTGTACTCTGTAAATTTCACTATTTTGGTAGCAGACAGAGTTAACTTGCTAGGAATTTCTCAAACTAAAGTTCATTTGAGGTAACATCTGTGGGTGTATTTCATTGTAGTCTATTCCTTAGTTTACAGAAAACAAAAGATATCGAAACACATGAATAAAGAGAATATTCAGACAACAATTAAAACAACCAACCAGCTGCTTTCCATTTTGGAATTAAGATTTTTAAAAAAAGACAAGCACTTAACTTCTGTTCTTCTAGTCTAATGTGGTAGGGGAAAAAAGACCCTATCTATTAAATCCAGAACAAAAATATTTTCAAAAATTATTATTGCACAATTCATAGTCCACTGAAAATATGCTTGGTACCTAACATTTCTCTTGTAGCAGAAGTTGATATGGTACCATTTAGGAAAACACAACCTTGAGAAACATGAACAAAGATATTTGCTTTGTCATTGATGATTCTATATCTTGCAACAATAAATTTCACCCAGCAAATGTCATTTACCAAGGCTCATAAGAGCAGATGTCTACTATTTTGCTTGAGTAGCTAACAACTCACCTAAAGTACAAAAACTGATGTATACAATCCTATACCTTAAAGGGGATACAGTTTTAGGCTTGGTCATTTCAAGATTTCACAGTTCCTTACTAGTTCATCTTTACATCTTCTCCATTCCAAAATTAGTGCTATTTTTTATTTCCAGTAAGATCCAAGCTTAATTTGTATTGTAATTGTCCTATAATCCAAGGGAAATTGTTTTTCTAGACTCTACTGTTGAAAATTGTATAGAGTGTAACTTTTTTCATTGATAATCACTCACAGATTCCCTTCCATTTGGCTTGAAATTAAGCCTTTCCTTTTCTGAATCTATTATTTCTCTTAAAATGGCATATATTTTAAAATACTTTTAAAATAATTCACTTGCCAACTCTCCCAGGTCCACATATTGAATATTCACGTTTTTTCCTTAAAAGAACCACCTATTTTATTTCATCTTGATATCATATTATATTCTTTAGAAATCAAAGGAACATGAATATTAATATCTCAAATTGCAGAGGTATTACAGTTCAAAGGACTCAGGTGAATTTCACTGCTACAATTCAATTTGATCTCACTTTGCATTGCACAGCCTACCTAAGAGCAGGCACTCTACCCAATCCTTTCTAGTAATTTTCCAAGTCAGCATGGATTAAAATATTGCTAATTCAAGGTTCTGCTCTCCTCCACTCTTTCTTCAGGGCATAGCATTTTGATCTAGAGGAGATTTACATCGAAGAGACAGGCAGTAGATATAAAGGCAAGCCAATGGGCTGTGACATCCAGTATCTGCTGCTAACATGGCATAGCTTATTTTCTTCCCCCAGGTCTTATAGGATGACTGCTCTGGAAGACGAATAATGTGATATGACTCTGTTCCAGGAGTGGTTCTTAAAATATTTCAATTCCACATTTCCCAAATAGTGACTGCAATATCAAACTCTTCATTGTAAGTGTTCTTTCTTCTTTCAAAGAACTTTTCAGCAGGTGGTGGCTCTCACCTTCAGTAAATGTTCACAGTCTATTCATGGGTACAAAATTTTGGATCTCTTCACCATTAGTGATGGATGAGCAAAATTCAGGAGGGAGCTCTCCTCTGGCTTCTCGTATCTATTTTCATTATTCCGTTGCCTAATACTCTTGACATGGCCAGCTGGCGTGAGCACTATTGCTGGAAAGGAAACTGTTCGAAAAAAAAATCTTCAGCAGGAAGCTAGTTGTGTGACTCCCAAAGCCACAACAAAGAATTGCTATAGTTTAGATCTGGAATGTCTTCCAAAGGGCCACTGTATGGAGGCTTGGTCCTCAGCCTGTGGTGCTATTGAGATGTGGTGGAACCTTTAGGAGGTGGGGCCTAATGGAAGGAAGTTAGGTCATTGGGGTATGACCTTGAACAAAATATTGGGATCTGGGCCACTTTCTTTCCTTCCTTTTGCTTCTCAGTTGCCATGAAGTAAACAGACTTTCTATACCATCTGCTTCTGCCATGATCTACTGTGCTGCCACAGGCACAATGCCCCAAGACCCGGTGAACACGAACTTAAATCTCTGAAACAGAGTCAAAATAAAGCTTTTGAGTTGATTAACCCAGGTATTTTGTCACAGTGACAAAAAGCTAATGTAGAAGTTTGTTCCTGTGTTATTTATATTGAGTTAATTCCCAATTATTTAAATACATAATCTTATCAGTTCTCTGCTATAATTTTTTTAAGATAAGGAGAAGTAAGAGAAAAAAATTGGTTGAGCTGGATAGTTACCACTTTCAAATTCTCCATATCATACCTAAATCCTTGACTCTTTACTAATAATCTGTCCCTCTCAAAATCTCTTGGTCTTTGGCTTTGGCAACTTTCCCTCCGTTCATCATAGAAACCCATACACTTTAGGGTTCAAATGAGAGAAGTCACAGAAGGGAAATAAAATTTTATTACAATCCGATGTATACTCTGGCCCCTGCTGAGGCTTACAATGAGATCAGGTAAGAGAATTAATAAAGATGTTGATGAAAAAGTCCACACGATTTAACTAACTGTCTAAGAAAAGTTCTTCTCTAAATGGATAAATGCAGCAAAAGAGCCCCTCCTCCAGCCAGCATACTTCAGTTTGTTTGTTGCCCAGTAATAGTTCTGGGTACAGTTCTTGTTTCTTTTGTTTCTTACAAATGGCTGTGATGCATAGCTTGATAATATGATGCATATTGTAAGAATCAATCCCCAATTGACAAGCCATTCTGCATCTGTACTTCCTGCTTGCTTATCCCATATAGCTCTAGACCACCAGAGATCAGGGCCTGATATTTTGGGAGCGATCCTGACCAGTGCCCATTGATGTAAAATAAATGTGCTTCCAAATTCTAAGTGTCACTCCAGTGTTTCTACTTGCCATTGCAGTATGAATTACGGTTATATGTTGGTCTGGTTAGGTGTAAAAAAGTATTTTTTGGAGCTTAACTGTGTCTCACACTAAAAATGTCCACAGAGTTGAAGCTTTTGGTCAAAGCACTAGGACATAATTTTCTAAGAACATCAGAGCAGACCTTACCTACAGAATGGCAGAAAGGCTATTTGCACGAGAGGACATCATAAATCCACTTGGTACTAATAGCACACAATGAAAACTCTTTTCAGAAGAGACATTTTGCACACAAAGAGCCCCGAGGGAAGAGAAGGCAATAAGAACATCCATCAAGTAAGGAAAGGGTGTTTAGAAAATTGCTCTTCTGACTCCATCCATCATACTTTCGAGACTGCTGTGTTAATCCATTTGCCACCACTGAGCGTAAGACCAAAGACAAAAAAGCAGAAGTGTACCTTGGGGAAATCTTGCAACAAAGCTTCTGTGGAGGCCACTGTAGACAATGGGGATTTCCCCATATCACATTCAAAGAGTACTCAGTTCAATTTACACACCAACGTGCAGCTGAAGGTGGTTCCCCAAATGAGTTTTCGTGTCGTTCTTTTCTCCAGGGAATATTTCCCCCTTCTTTTACTGTGCAAGTTCTGGGTTGCAGATACAAGTGGAAGCTCCATTCTTGCCTCCTTTATGGTGAATGAACTTGCTCTTATCCTAAGGGCTTAAAAACAAAATAGAGTCTTATTTTTCTGAAAGTCACTGTGATATATAAACTCTCTGTATATAAAAGAGTGTTAATGAGAAATATTGTAATGATGATAGAAAAATTTTATAAAAGTGCTTTTTTGTCTTTTATTATTGCTCAAAGAAAAAAAGCAAATGTTAAATGCTTACTGTGCTATTAGATGCGATCAACTTTCGTATTAATACCTCAATAATAAAGTAATTCTTTTTCTTTTGTGGTGCTTTTATCTTTTTATAGTTCTTTCACACTTTTGTCTCATTTGGTAGATTTATATGAATGTTGTGAAATTAAATACAGTAGGTGCTTACCTACTCTGTTGGCTAATTGTTCTGTCAAGTGATTGAATAAATATTTCTGGAAGAAAAGAAAGATGATGTTGCAAGGTGGACACAACTTTAGGCACATTGTACTGTGAACTTTTCAGTGGAGATTCAATCATGTGTGAGAAGCAGTACGGAACTATGGAACTAACAAGGAACTATGCTTGGAGAAGTGGTCTTGAATGCTATAGCTGCTTTGGAAAGGACACTGCCCAGCCCATGTCACAGCATTAAAAAGGATCACTTACTACAGAGAATACAGTAGACAAGTCACTCATTTGATTATGAGGTACATTCCCAGACAGGAGATTGAGTTTTAACCTGTCAAAAATCTGCAGACTGTAACTTAATTTGAGTTTTTCCCCTTTGAGTTTTGATTTGAGTTTTGATATTGCTCAAGCTGATAGCCCACTTGGTTGATGGAGAACACTGCAAAGCAGCTCTCAGCAGGACTTAAATTAACTAACTGGCTTTCCATGTTTACTTATGAGTAACGGATTCCTACTGAGCTCTGTAAGAGTGAAGCCATGGTACCTCAAAGGACAAGACAAAGCCACAACTAAGGACACCTGTCCCCAACCTTTATTAACTAGATAAAGACTGTAGCTGCAGGCATCTCACTCCTGGGTGGAGAACTTCCTGGAGATAACATAGTTCTCCTAAATTAACACAATGCTTTACCTGGAGAAGCACTTCAGTGGACTCCCATGGTCCTTGGATGAACCTGCCATTGAAGGCAGAGTCCTGCCTTTCTTCAGTATTTCCCACTTTGTGTTGATAACTAAGTGAATATGGGCTTCCCAGAGAAGATCTTTGTCTTTAACCCCAAAATATCTCTAATTTTTGAGAGGGTTTTCGATTCTCATGGAGCCCTGCAATCATTCCATTTGTCTTTTTTATTTAACCTTTGCCGTCTACTCATTTGGGAGATTGCAGGCTTCATCAGTCTGCAATAACTACGGGATGATATTAACATGATACGTGGTGTCACCCATGTTCTGTTGGTGTGTCAGGGATGCAAAATGTAAGTGTTATGGAGTCAAAGAGGTTTCCACCCAGATTTCAGAAGAAAGCCTGGAAGGCCAGACAAAAATATGTGACAGGGTCACAATACCTGACAGGAGCCCATGCCAGAGCAGTGCATAAAGCTAGAGAGTAAAACTAAAAAGGTGTCAGGAATGCTTGTTGAGGAAAACTTCAGGTGGTGGACAGAGCTAGCCTAAGAGAGTGACCATGTGTTCTGGCAGCAAAGCTACCCAGCTCATGTCTGAGCAAAACTTTCCTTAGGTAGTGGACAGGTAGCTATAAGATTTAATGTTTTTCCTGCTAGTTTCAGTCATACTTTGTTTTAGCTTCTGTCTATTCTTCTATCTTCTCCCTTGAGGTCAGAGGGTACTTTGTGCTTGGACTTCTCAGCAACATTGAAACCCTTAAGACTCTGGGAACTATAAGAAATGCATTTTGTGTAATGACACAGACATGAGTCTTTTGGAGGCCAGGGGTAGAATGCTCTGGTTTAGATCTAGAATATCCCCAAAAGTCTTGTGAGTTTGGAAAGCAAGTTTTTTGCATTGGTTGTAAAGAAAGATAAGATAGTGATTAACTTTAGACTTTGCACACTAAAATTTTTAGAACAAGCACTAGCAGAATAAAAATAGAAGGTAATAGGGAATATAAATTCCATTGCTAGAGGGAAAAGTGAGTTGGGGGAAAAAATCTGAAATTCTCTATAAGCTGCTTAGTGAGCTACCCTAAAACCTCATAAAGCAAAAATCATTTATTATTGCTCATTAGAGCATGGGTTAACCTGGCAGTTCTGCTAATTTGAGCCAATCTTAGCTGTTCTTGAATGGAGCCACTTAAGTGATGCCATCTGGTGCCATATCCTGGGAGTTAGCTGGTCCAAGATGGCTATATCATCTCAGATCCACATAATCTTTGTTCATCCAAAAGGTGAGCTTGCTCTTGTTCATATGACAACTGGACTTAGTCCCAAAGAATGAGCATAAGGCCTCTTCAGTCCTAAATTAGCATTTGGCTAACTTTTTATGTAAATATCTAGATGATAAATACTGTAGGCTTTCCAAACCATACAGTTATAACTACTCAACTCTGCTATTTCGGTAAGAATGCCTTTTAAAGCCAATAAGTAAATAAATGAGTGTGGCTGTGTTCCAACACATTTTTTGCTTATGAAACTAGATATCTATCCAGATGTGTCCTGTGGGCTGTAGATTGTTGACTCCTGGCCTAGACTTAGCATTGGCATAGCCTCCCTTTTACCTTCTGATAGAAAGAAATGCAGTCTTTTTAGAAAAGGGATTCCTCTACAGTGAGAGAAATAATTGTATCCCCTTTAATATTCTATCACAATTTCAATAAACCACAAAGAAATCAAATACGGCACTTGGTGGTGTTCAATCCCAGGGTGCTTGAGGTTGAGGAAGGAGGATTGTTTTCATTTAAAGACAAGCCTGGGCTAAAGAGTGAGTTTGAGCTACATAGCAAAACCTTACCTCAAAACAAAATACAAACAAAAAAAAGCCCCAAAACAACCAAAAAGATCTAAAAAGATGAAAGTCTTATAAATAGTATCAAAACGTATTGTTGTTAACAAATTCACAGAAAACATGAAGGGAAGCATCCGCAATTTAAGACTGCAAAACAAAAATTGTTAAAATAGCAAAGAAGAATTCAAAACTCCACCCTTACAGGGAGATTTTAGCTCCTCTCTCTTAGTAACTTGTTAAGCTAATGATATTACTGATTTGAGCTAAGTTTCTCACACAAGTCTGCAAAGATATGTATTCTGAAATTATGCTTATTCGTGTGCATCAACACTCACGTACACAGTGATTGGCAGAAATATTGTATGTAAAGTTAGACTAGACACAACTAAAATGTCAGTCAAAAGGAAAAGTGAACAAAAAAATGTGAATGAGGTCAGTCATAAAATCGTACACAAAGAGAAAATAAACCCCAGCTGTACGCATCTCAGGGGCAGAGAGCAGAGTTTACAAAGCACGTTAGAGAACATGTACCATCTGAGTTTATCTACCTAAAGCTGTAAACATGCAAACTAAGCAATATACTTTTAGGGACAGGAATGTGTACGGTAAGACTATTAAGTTGGTACTTATCTTTGAGTGTTAGGAACGGGGATGGGATGGAAGCAACTTGTGTGAGCTTTGAATACATTTTAAAAAGGGAATACATTTCATATTCTTTCCAGTACATATAAGTGAAAGTAGCTGTGTCTCTGACTTTCTTCTCCTCTCATTCATTAATTTGTATAGTACATACCCTGGTGAGGCTGAAGTCATCCTCATGGAGCAGAGAGGGAAAGAGGTGATGTAGCCAGTGACAGATGGGGCTATGAGGCCACATATATAAAAATCTCACTATTACCTTGCAATTATATTATACAGAAAGTGGAAATTGTATCCCATTCTACTAAGTAGAACACGTTTAAATCCCATTTAAAAATACTTATTATAAATGATATATATGCTCAGTAGAATATAATCAAGATTTTTATTCTTTATTGACTCAGTTCTTTATACCTGATTTTAATAAATGTGCACTTAGCAATTTTGCAAAAGGGAAAGGGACCAAGCAATGGAGGAAATGGGGAGGAAAAGAAGGGGAAGGGGATGAAAAAAGGATTAAGATGTGGTGTGTGATATTAGATATTGATATCTTCAAAGTGGTTACTCAGGAAAACAAATATAGACATGCAAGATTGATCAAATAATTAACCATTAACTGTTCCTTTCAATAAAGTGATAGAAGTCAGTAGTACAACTATGTTAGTTATCCTGTATATACATATATACATAATTTTCCCCTTCTTTCTTTGAAGATATCAATATGTAATATAACAACCATTGCTAAATTCCCATCACCTTGTCTGTAATTCAGTATTGCTTGTATTGTTCTTGTGCTATTTTGTAAATGGATGTCTGTTTGTTCATATGTTTTCATTCTTTTATTTTTAAAATTAATAAAAAAAGTGGTATGTGCACATCCCACCTCCTCATGAGAAATATAATCATTATGTACCACAAACACATATTTAATAATAAAAACTAAAAAAATTCTGGATTATCTTCTAAACTTAAAGCCAGTAAACTGTCTGTGATCACTTAATCTAACGAATGGAGTGTTACTGCAAAATATACTCTAGTGTGGGTGTTTTCCCTAACCCGATTCCATTTCACCAGACAACACATCTATGAAACCTCGTAAATTTCTACAGATATTTTTAATCCTTTGATAAAATAAAAAACAGAACAAGCAAGCAAACAAGTCACAGACAGGAAATCCTCCTGTTACTTGTCTGGAAAACTAACTCGCTGATTTTGATTGGGCTGGGGAGGGAGGAAGAAAGGGGACATTTTCTGGTCTCAGCCAAGGCTTCCTCCGTAGATGGGATATTAAAGGTCCTTCTCTGAGAATCACAGGAGCAAGGAGCCACCACGCTTAGAGAAGACCCATGTCTCAGGTGCAGTGGGGTCAAACTGTGAGCTTCACTCCTGCCCTTGCTTGGTCTCTAATCAGGCAAGTACGCACATGGCTTTGGGCTTTGTGAATTTGTTCCTTCCTTATCCTGATTCATGCTTGCCTGTGGGACTTGCTTCATGCTCAGCACTATATAGGTTACCCTTAGCTCTTCCTACCACATGATAATTCAGGCTACCTCTCTGCCTGCCCCACCCCATCAGCCAGGTAGAGCTACTGTATTCCTCTGCCAGGGAAGTTGTCATGGCATTAAGACTAAGCCTGCATTTATTTATTCACACTTAACAAGTTACCAGTGAAGGTTAAGAATGCTCTCTGTAGAGCAAGACTTCTTGGACTTGAACCCTAACTCTTTTACTTAGTAGTTGGGACAAGTGTGATCTGGGACATATCTGACTCTCTGTTCCTTGATTTCCTTATTGGAAGGATATAATTAAATTATCCATTTCATAGTTTTATTTGAGAGGATTCAATTATTTAAAATGTTGGAAGCATTTTGAACATGCTTAGAATGTAGGAAACACTCAGTAAAGGTTAGTAACTATTTTCATTGTTTTTTAGGAAAAGCTTTAAGTATGAAAGGGGATTTTATATCTAGAAATCAACTACAATTCTTTTTAAATTTGGAAGTGTTTTAATAATACTAGAGCAGCAGTTCTGAAATTTGTAATCTCAAGACACTTTTACACCCTTAAATATTATGAAAAGCCCAAAGAATCTTTGTTTTTGTATGTTACATCTATTATCATATATTTTATTCAAAATAAATATTGTACTGACCAACTAAAAATATTTATTGTTTAAAACAGCACTAATAACCTTCTCTCTCACTGATATAAGTGACATGTCATAAAAACAATTCTTTTACAAAATGAAAATAATTTAGTGGTAAAAGTGATATTGCTTTTCCTTTTTTCACGTCTCTGGATTCACAGTAGATTGCTGGAACCTCATATTTCTTCGCATGCAATCTGTTGCAATGTTCCATCTTGTAGCCTTTGAAAAACGTACTATGCTCATGAGGGAATTCATATGAAACAAGTTTTGACCTTATGCACAAAACTCAGAGATCTCTTAGGTCCACCGATTGCGCATTGAATGGGAGCGTGAAAGAGTTGAACAAAGCAGGCCTAAGTGCCAGGGAGATGGTTGTTCCCCTTTGTTCTTCCAGTGTGAAATCCAGTGCCTTCCCATATAATAGACTCTCAGAGTTCACTAAATAAATTCAAGAATGATCTACTGAATAAATGATATTGAAAAAAAGGTTCTGTGCATATGTAGACTGGTACATAAGAAGGATTGTTCTCTTTTTTTTTTTCAAACCTGACCTAAAACAGAGAAAATAGTGAATACACAGATAACAGGATAGTAGCAACAACATTTCAATTAATTGAGGCTTGGGTAGAAAAAATATAGGTTTGAAACTATTTCTGATAGCAGTTATACAGGTGACTTGGGCATTCACTGTTAAACTATGTATAGCATAGTATAATGGTTCTTTTAGTTTTTACTAGTTATAAAAAATTCTTACAAATTAAATCCCACCTCGAAACAGCATGCTCTTAGGTGTAGATATATATATATTTTCCTAATTGAGCTGACTATATGACTTTCCTGCTCCAACCTGTGTAAAATTCTTTGAATATACTTTAGACAGAAAATTCTGATGGGTCTAATGTAATATAGTCTCTTATTGGGAAAAGATAATACTACTTTCTTACCATCTGCTTCTGGACTAGCAAGCATAAGTTCATTTTAGGAAAACATTTGTCATATTTTCTTTTATCCTTAGGAAAGAGACAACTTTTTCATCATGGAAAACCTACTAACTCAGGAGCAAAAGTTCATGTCTTAATTACACAATTTGCTAGGCACATAAGCTTGATTATATAATCTCTCTGAACTATAATTTCTGCATTCAAAAGATGGGAGGTTGGAAAGATAAAATTTACAGAGTATACACAGGATTTTCTTCATCAAGGTTAATGCATTTTTTTCTTTTACTGAAGACCCTACTGATCCCACCTGTAAGTTGGCATCCATCATTAGGGAAACTGTGTTTCTATGAGGAGGCCTCTGAAGTGCAGTGGTTCACCCCTCTCCCTGGTACCTACAGATGTATTTGGCTCATGCAGGATGATCTTTAAAGAATTATGATAAAAATGTCATAATTGAGATGATAAAGATGCTGAGCCCTCCTGCAATTCCATAGAATATCAACTCTTAGCTCGATAAGGGTTTATTACAAATAAAATGATTCCTTTTTAATACAAAAAAGATACAATGTACAATAAAATGTCTAAATAATCCAATTCAAATTATGGGTAAACAATTTTTTTAAATATATGATTTTAAGTGAATACATAGCTTAACCATTCCTAGTCTGCCCGTTAGAGTCCAGCCATGTAAATCTTGATTCCTTGCTTTTGTAAAAAGAATTTCTGCATGTAGAGTAACAGCACAGAGGATCACCCTAAAAGAGGTCAGATTGGAAGATATCAAGGGATGGTTTTCATCACAGAAATAGTGAGGAAGTCATGGGCCACTCATGGTGTCAAATCAACAAGGAAGAACTCACACCACCAATAAAACACAAAGACAGCATTTATGGCATCCTGTTCTCCTCCAGGGGAAGAGAGCAGTTAATAGCACTGGGGAAGTCTTCTAGCTCTTGGTCCAAGCATTGCACTTCAAAGCTCATTAGATGGACACAACATAGCTGAGCAGTGATGGTGAACCTTCTAGAGCTTTTGATGAGAGCAAACAGCCGGTTGCAGCATGTATGTCATACGTTTGCCACTACTGGTTAAGGGGCTGTGACGACTCAATAATACGCCTTGGTTTCATGGATAAGTAATTTTCTCTGTGTGTCTTAGCTTCTTACTGTGACATATGAAAGATCTGTCTGTGCTAGGGAAACACTATTCCCCTAATGATGGCCTGTCAACTTGCAGATATAAATCAGGTGAAATCCCTGGGGACTTCAGAAAAAAATTAATCTTGCCAGAAAAAGAATTCCCCATGCATTGCTCCCAGGGTGGAGAATATCAACTTCATGAAAGAATAGCACATTTTATAAAATATAAACTCTAATGCTGCATATCGGACTATTGCTTGTCATTGCTGGTCACTCCCCTTCAAGAAGCCTGTGCTAATCTCCCAGCTGTGAGTGAAATTTCTGCCCTTTTAGAATGGTATCTGGTTTTCTCTCGTGACCTTGACTATTTCTCCCTTGCATTAGTCACTTGAACCTGTATTTTCATTCTTCCAGTAGACAGGAGCAAGCAATGCTGTGACTATTGCTGTCCCCCCAGCATAACCCACTGCCTGCTGAACAGATGTTTGGCAAGTAGCAAGCCGTAAAAAAATGGTGGAATAAGTGAGTGAGGAAAGCATCAATCTAATATTTTAGAGTCAAGAATTGCTTTTTTTATTTTAATAAATTCTATTTGACTCAGCTTTAGGAATTAATTTGTACAGAAGCCCCATGGCTCAGTAGATAGACTCAGGTGTGGAAGCTGGGAGATAATTCTTGTTGCTCATTTATGGAAGACCCTTGAGGAAAAACACCTCACTTGTCTAATCTCTCTTGGAATAGTACAACTGAAAGAGTCCAGAAAGTTCATTCAGCCCATTTTCTGAGACACACAGAGGAAAAGGGATTTGTGCAGGCTGGCACTGTACATTAATGGTCAGGCAGAGCTGGAACTACTTCTAGACCTTAGCCTACATGGCAGAACTCAGAGCAGTGATTACCTCAGGGGAAGAATCAGCTGGGAAGAGGTACAAGAAAATTGTGTTGCGAGATAGAAATGTTCTCTATCTTTATCCCGATGCTGATTGCTGAGGTGTACATGTGTGTGAAAATCCCTTTAATTATACACCTAAGATTTGTACATTTATATCTTAGTTTTTTTGTACAAAAAAAGCCCTAACTTCAATATTTTAATGATATTATGTATTTCCTCACTCCTTATTTCACTATTTGTATTCTTAGAGTTTGTAATGTGTCCGATTACAAAATAATACATTTTTAGGCTACATTTCAACACACCTGAATAAAAACCTAGAAAACTAAAACATTTCAAAGTGCCATTCCCCAGAGAGAAAACATAATTGAAATTTGTAGCACTCAGGTGTGTAATCTCCCTGGAGAGCATGGGTGTGTCACATGTTGTCACCCGGGACACAATCTCTGAGAAACAGCATGAACCCTTGGAAAAGTTGCCAAGGGCGGCCACTGGAGATGAGACTATTCCCTGCTTCCTAAGGTCTTCTTTGTGCTCTGGTGAAGTTCTGGTTTTCTCCTCTTCTCCACAGACCCCACAGACCTGGACTTATTCATCTTTCAGGTGACTCCACATGTCTACCTTCCATCCATTAGGCAACCCCCCTGAACTGACATTAGGCAAGTATTAAAATGTTACCAACTCTCCCGTTGAAGATCTTAAAACCTAGTCATGCTCCTGCTCTGGCTCACAGATTTGTCACTAAGCAGGATGGAACCCTGAATATGAGAAGCCAACCGAAGGACCTGGCAAAACCTCAGGGAGCTGGAAACACAAGTTTCCTGCCTCTTCTCCTTGGTAACAAGGATACAGCAAGGTGTGAACTCTCACACCACCACTCATAGGAGCAGAGGGTAAGCAATACATTTTGTTTCCCTTAACATCTTGCATATGAGGAGGTAAAGAGGACAAAGATTAGTTGGTTTTGTTTGTTTGTTTGTTTTTTGGGTTTTTTTTTTTTTTTTTTGCTTTCTCTTCTCTTTTTTCCCTGCACCACTCAGCTCTGAGGCTAGTAGGGAAAACAAAGCCAGGTAAGCTAGAGTCCAATGCACATGCTGTGACACAGTTAAGGAAGTGCTCAAAGATTTATAAGGAGATGTTAAAAGGATGCAGAGCACCCCAAAAACGATGATAGCAAAAGAGTATAACTCACTGAGAAAAAGAGGAAATGGAGTCAATTGTTGACTCAACTAGAACTATGTGGAAGAAATAGATTGCCTCCTCCCCAAAATATATCTATTAATTAAAAAGGGAGAAAGAAAAACTCCACTATGGATATGTCTGGTTGACTTTAACTGAGTGATCAAAGGGGACATCAAAAGTCAAAGACCAAATTGAAAACCATATGCCAGGAAATAAAAAGCACACAGCATCACTTCTGTGACACTCCTGCCCAAGATAAGTAACCTGGATCTAATTGTGAGGAAACATGAGAAAACCTAACCTGAGGGACATTCTACAAAATAACTAGCTTGTAATCTTCAAAAGATCCAAGGCCATGAAGGTATTCTAAATTGAAATAACTAATGTGACATTCACTGCATGATTCTGAACTGCACTGTTATGAAGGACATTATTTTGACAATTGGTGAAATTTCAATGGAGCTAGAGGATGAGATGGTAGCAATTCATGCATGCTAATTTCTTGTTTTTAATAGTTAGAGTATAAAGAAGAATTTTCTTGATTTTTTGAAACATGACACTTTAAATTATTCTGGGGTTAAAAGGTACCATCATTCTAGCAAATTAATCTCCAATGGTTCTGAGGGTGTATGTTTTTTATACTGTATGTGCAACTCTGCCATAAGTTTGAGATTATTTCAAAATTTAAAGAAGTCTACTCTAAGGCAATGTTTTAAATAGTCTCTTTAGATAATGTTCTACTTTAAGGCAAAAATACTCTACTTCACTTTCTCCTCCTTCTGCTCCCCTTCCTAAGATTTTTTGAGAATGTGAAATGCTTGTGCATGTGGAAGGAAGAAGGTTATGTAATGTCATGGTTTTGAGGCAAGCAGGAGGATTATCAGATCCATTTTGGTTCTTTGAACCATCTGCTGATGTTATCAAACCAGGCCCAATTTGCCTGCCACACCAAAAGCCAATCACTAAAACAGCAAGTTTTGCATAAGAGAAAGAGTTTATTTGCAAGGTAGCTAAGCATGGAGGGGGGACGCCCACATCGAAAATCTGCCTCCCAGAGAATAGGGCCAGGGTTATCTATAGGATGAAGAAACAGGATGCAAGGTGATTGGAGGTGAAGTAACCAACGCTCTGTTTATATGTGATTATAACTTTCCTAGCTGTTTATGAGATGAAATTGATACCATTAGCAATAGAAGTAGGTAGAGTTTTCTAGGATAGAGTTTTTGGCCCTCTGATGTCAAATTGTCACCCACTGGACACTTACACAGACCCAAGTAAAGGACACTTACACAGACCCAAGTAAAGGTCAGTGGTTTCAACAAAAATGGCCTGTGAGTCTCTGAACAGTAACTTAGGCAATACTTGTCACCATAACCCACATGTCACAGATATCACCTACCACAATGCTAGTGGAAGATTAATAAAATATTGCTGTGTTACAAGACCTCCAGGTCATGTCCTTCCATCTTCCTGTTACTGCCACAGGCTAAGGCTATATCTATGAAGGATACACTCTGGGTTTGCTTGCCAGGCCTTTTGTCTTTTTAAATATTCTTTTAAATTTTTTTGGTACCGGGAATCAAACTCAGGACCTTGCACGTCCCAGGCAGGCGCTGTGCCACTGAGCTATATCCCCGGCCTCCAGGGTCTCTTGTCTTGATGCAGAGCTAGGTTTCCTGTCCTATGGACATAAATTGTAGGCTTCCCATAAGTGTGGAAAGCAGCACCTAAGTATGGTGTCCCATGCCTAAAACCTCAGCTACCTACGAAGGTGAGGCAGGAGGATCAAAGGTTTGACTGCAGTCTGGTAAATTTAGCAACTTAGCAAGACCCTGTCTCAAGATGAAAAAAATAAAAATAAAAATGATGCTGGAAATGTAGCCTAATGTGATGGCCCTGGGTTCAATCCCTAGTACTGCCAAAAAATGGTAGAAGGCAAAGACCAGCAGATCTAATTATCTTTTATAGTGTTTATTGTATGACTTCCTTGTTCCCATGTGTAAAGTTTGCTTTCAGTAGGACTTACTGGAATTGATTGTCATCTTACACCACACCAGTTTTGAGGCTCCAAAATCATCTACCTTCTGCAAGCAGGATAACATTGCCAAAGTTGGCTTTCCTACTGGCTGTATGGGAATATCAAAGATAAAGATAGAAATTTGCAGGCAATTTTCTAGACTGTTTCTTATTAGAAGTCATAATTGAGAAGTAGAAATAGAAATGGTACAACAGCCTTCAGGTAAAAGAAAGCCAAGTTAGGCAATAAAAGAGTGAAGTCTAATAAACTTTTTGAATTTAGACAATTCAGTACTTGGGCCTTAGATTGATAATGTGGCAGATGTAAATGATAATATCTATCTGTATCTGTAATGATACAAAGAGACTCAAATAAAACGACTTTAAAACTTCTGTGGTAGCCATAGAAATTTTATTTAATTAAATTTAGCAGAGTTCTCCACAATATCATCTGTAGAGTTTATACATGGGAAAATTTATCTGTGAAAGACAATTAAAAGCAAGTCCATTTAATACTTGTTTTTAATAAAAGCTAAAGCCGCTGGGATAAACTCAGTATCTTAATGACATCTGCTATATAGCAAGGACTGCAAGAGTATTATTATATTGGTCGGTATTTTTGTTACTGGACAAAATAGCTGACATGCACAATTTAAAGGAAGAGTGGTTTATTTTGGCTTATGGTTTCCCACATTTCAGTCCATGGTCAGCTGGGCTAAGGCAGAAATAACGTGACTGAGAGGCATGGCAGAACAAAGCTACTTACCCCATGCACAGCACCAGGGAATCCCACCAGCAAGAGATACAAGCTCCAAAGTCACACCCCAAGTGACCCACTTCTAGCTAGGCTCCACCTCCCAGTCACACAGTCAGCTATTAACATCAGTGGATTAATCCACTGATTAGTACAGTGCCCCATGATCCTATCCTCTCTCCAGGAATCTTTTAATCCAGTGAAGTTAACAATTAAGATTAACTAGCACAGCTATTCCAACTGAGTAGTTAATGCCCGATTTAACTGCATATGATCTATGAAAGCAGAGAGGAAAGTTTTCAGTAGGAGTGCACATGGGAAGAGGAAGGAGCAGTGGAAGTACCCTGATCCTGAGAATTTTAAAGCAATGTGAAAGCCAGCCAGAAGCTATCTGCATTTTTTACACCTATGTGCCTGTAATGGTGAAGTAAGTCAGTGAGAAAATACATTCCCATTCAGGAGGGCCACAGTTCTGACCCTCCCAGGTGTGCTGGGCATTGGCGTAGGTTTCCACCAGACCCAAGAAAACACCCAAAGTCAGACTTTGTGGGAGATGAAGTCTGTTAGTATCCCCAGGGAACCACAGGATTCATTGCAACTTACCAGCAAGGGAGGGTCCTCCAGAAGTGAGTATGGATCCAGCTGCTCTTCCTTATCAGAATCCCATGGGAGGTGCATTCAGTCAATAGCACCACTCAGCAAAATCCATGGGACACGTACTAGTCAACAGTGTCACCCAGTGGTTTAGTGGCAGCAGTTGAATGAATCACTCAGCAGCACCTCAATCCTCAGTTCTTCCAAGAAGGGGTTTTATGGATGAACCTACATCAAAGTGCCATCATTAGCTGTTTTTGTATGACCAGCATTCCAAGAAATGTCTGATTCAGTATCCACAGTAGAAGGCAACTCCTACAGATAATGCTAGTCCCCCAGTTCTTAGCAGCTTTCAGATAGTGTGTAACTGGACTATCCCATTCCTGTCCACATACAATGCTCCCTGGACATGGCCAGAGTCTTGGGAAAAGAAAAGAGGTGTTCCAGGGACATGGTGCCAAACGTCCTAGTGTTTTCTGAGTGATGGTTCAGCCTGTCACATCACTGTGCTCAGGAACAGAGTCATCGACAGGCTGCAGGATCTACGTCTGCTTTGCACCCACACGCCCCATTAAGCAGTACGTGATTGAAGCTTCCTGACCTAACACTCAGAGAGTCTTAAAAGATTTCTGACAGCAGATATCATACACAACTTGGTGCTCTGCATATTAACTTGCAGCACAATGTGGAAAAGATAAATTCAAGGGAGGCAAATATCTCCTGAAAATATGAAATACGGCTTTGATTGAGTACAAAATTACAGGCAGCTCTCTTTGTGGGGGTGACCATATTTATCTATGACTTGCCTTTGCTTCTCATTTTGATTTTGAAATATTCTTTTTCATTGCTTCCCAGTAAGAAGCCTATTCTTCTTGACTCCCCACGGTTAAAGCAGCTAATGAATCATTTATAACACTATTAAAAGCCAAGTTCTAATTTTTATATCTAGATATAATTTCTATGTCTTTTTTAGTCACAGTGTAATTGAAATTTTCACTGCTGTGGGGTTTCTTTTAAATCCATGGAATCTGAAATAGTCAAACACAAAATCTATCCATGAAACTGAAAATTTTATTTTAAGAAGCAATTATTAATTAGATATTTTAAAAGCACATGTTAAAAGAAATAATATATTTTAGTAAGTGTATTTTTTGTTTTTATGTTAGGTATTATATTTTTAGGTTTGTGAACTTACTAGTCTCCATCTTTGCTTTTAAATTTGTAAATATATGGATAAAAGATAAAAGCTATACTGAGCTCTTATTTGCAAACTCTAGAACCTTTGTCATTCAGGGTCTATTTCTGTTGACTGCCACCACCCCCCACTCTCTCCTAGATGATAATGTCTTTTTGCTTTAATTTTTTAAGCTCAATATCAAGTAATATATTTATTGTGTCCTGGACATTCAACAGACTCTTTTAATTTTTTTTGAGAGTCTGGCTATTTTTCTCACTGGAAGGTATATTAAATTAGTTATGGTAGGGAGCAGTGTAGGATGGATCCCTTTGGGGCTTATTTTGAAGAACTGCAAGGTGGGGTCAGGTATAGCACTGATTACAGAGCTAGAGTCATTCTAGGCTTCCAGTAGAGAGCCTACCATGCTCAGGTCTTCTCATTTTGGTCAGATCTTTGTGTCTTCTCGCATGGGTGTGACCCCAAAACCTCCCTTGAGGAGTTTGCTTAGCTAGCCTCACAATAACCCAGTAGCTCCTTTCTGCCAGGCCTGTCTGAGTCTCCTCTATGCATAAATAACATTGTATTTACCCGAAGACAAGAGAACTTTTAGGTAAAATTCTGAAGCTCCTTTTCTGTGCAGTTCCACTTTTCTGGAACCCAGCTCCCTGAGTTCAGACTTCCTCAGCGCCCCAGACTCAGATCTCTGCTCCCCAGCCAAATTTTGGCTTGGGCCTCCACTTCCTATACCCATCAGACAGGGTCCCCAGCTAAAGTCCCTCATCTTGGGGTTCATTGAATGTTCTTGCTTCCCTTTGCAGAACCATATCCGTTGCCTAATGTTTTAGAGTTCGACAACGGTTACTTTAAATCTGTTGTTATAATTGAAGGTGTAATTCTAGCCTTTTCAGTATTAGAAACACAAGAATCCTGCTCTTATTCCACTGATTTTAATGTACTGATGAATTTTAAAATACTGCTTATTGATCTTTTCAGAACTATTATCAGTAGCATTGTTTTAAAAAAAATGTATTCCATGTAAAAGTAAAATAGGCCTGTGATAAAGTAGCTTGGGAAATACACTTTTGTGGACAGCAAGACACCATAGAACCTTACAAAGCTAACAGGGGTTGCCTATTTTCCAGGGGCTACATTATCCGCAACTTTCAAATTCCTACCACAGAATCCACTTTTAACAACTTGTCTTGTGGAATGAGTAGAGAGTGGACTACTTTTTGGGAAATGATGCTCAGTGCTTGCACTGTATAACTTTTATTAAAAATTTATATGCCTAATTAAAAAGCAAGCATGGTTACAACGATCTTTTAAATTCATTTTAGATAGACAGGAAGCTCAGCTTCTTCTTCCTCTCTCTAACACCGTTCCACTACAAATTATTACAGCAAATCCTTCAGAAGTATATGAAGATTTGTGTGAACGTCTATACAGATTCTCAGTGGTAAGTTTGCAGTGGAGTCTGTTAAAGATTTTATGTGTTATGGGAAAAAGACAGTTTCAAAAGGAGAAGTGCGATTTTACATTATGAAAACATGTATTTCATGGTGACATTGTTTTCCAAAAGAAAAAGACATTTTTAGACACCATAAAAGCAAACAGTTTTCATTCTGGGAAGTTATCATCTCATCACACTGCTTGATCGGTGATGGGTCACCAAAGATAGGGGAATGAGGGGCCTTTTACAGCAGTGGCAACAGCTGGATGTCTTTTGCATCATGAATAATTGAGTTATTTTAAAGTTCTGACAAAACAAACTTCCTCCAATATAATCACACAAAGATCTGGGTAGAGCTAAATGGGGGCACTCTTTGCTGTCATGTGTCTCAGAATTATTTATAGACAGCAGAGATGTGGCAGACAGCAGGACATTTGACTATGAGTCTGGACCCAGGCATCACTTGGATCTTCAACTACCTTCTGCTGAACAGCTCTTTTTTCTAGATCTCAGCTTCTTAATTAGGAAAATGAGTTCTTTGGACTGGATGCTTTTAGAGTTTTCTTCTAGCTAGCTCTTATGCTCTACAAATCCTGTTGAAAAACATTACCTTGACTACAAAGTGGTAAGAATGTCATTTCTATAAAGCACTGCCTCTCTGGCTGGAAGTAGGAAAGAAACGTTCAAAAAAAAAAAAAAAAAAAGAAAAGAAAAGAAAAGAAAAGAAAACATGGGAAAATATGACTGTCAAGAAATTTGTAGTTTTATTTCAGCTTTACAGCTGTAAACAGAAAAGAACTCTTACTTTTCAAGCTTGGCCTTCAGTGCTTAAATTATTTCCCTAATCACAATTTGTCATCTGTCAAAACAGATGACAAATTTTAGATCTTGCCAAATGACAAAGGTGATGGTTTTCCTACTGCAACTTTATTTTGACTTAGCTTCCTACTGATATCAGAAGATTATAAGGCAAGAGAGAGACTTTTTCCCCAAAAGATACAACAGGATTTTGCAGAGAACCAGAACAAAAGGTTTCTGAATCCCTAAATGAAACCAAGAGGGAAATAAAAGTCATTCTGCTTTCAGTTGCTAACAAAGACAGAGAAAGAGAAATCCAGTTGCTATGTTACTTCTCCATAAGCCAAGCTCAGCACAAAGTAAAAAAGGATTTCCTGATACAGCTCTGCATTATCTTCAATTGTGTTATTGGTTTAGATTATAGCAGACAGGAAGAATCAAAGATCAAAGCTGTTGTTTTCCCTGGGGCCTCAAATGCACCCCAACTGTATCTATCTGCATGAACATTATATATGGACACCTGGGGCCAGGTGAGAACCTGCAGAGTTCTCAGGTGAACCGGCAGTGATACTCTCCTAGGCGAGGTGCTTGCCTAGAGCTGAGAAAGCATGGTCTAGGCTGTAAGCTGGGGCTCTGAGAGGGCCTGGGGGCTGCACAGAAAGGCCAGAACTGAGAGATGAGGAGACTTGAGATCTAAAGCAAGGAAGATTTAAAAGCAGATAAAAAGTGGGACGTGGAGCAGGTCTGTCCAAGCAGTTCAGAAAGGAAACCATGAGAATGATGCGTGGATCTGATGCCCATATTTGATATCACTCTGGCTGACTAGTCATGGAGTTTCAGTGGAATCCACCATGGCTACTTCCAATTCTCACCCACTTAACCCTCACTTGTAGGAGGCTAGACAGATACCATTTCCCCTCGCTGGAAGTTTTCTCATTTTGAAAACTTCAACTGCATAGTTGTGAAGCATGCAGACTTTGGCAAAACCGCCACTTACTAGCTATATGATCTGGGGCAAGATATTGAATTCCTCTGAACTTTAGTTTCCTCCTCTGCACAGCGAGGAAAATAAATTTAATAAAAATGAAGTAGGTGAGGATAATTACCTTCACCTTTAGGTGCTCAGGAATATTAATTGAATGATAACAAGTAAACCACCTAAACTTGGTACCTCAAAATCAGGTGTTAGGAGCACTATTATTACATTCCCTTCTCTAATTCTCCTTCCTCCGGTACTGCTCTTAGTAGCTACTAGAATATTAGCTCCGTGAAGGCACTGATCATGCCCTTCAGCTTTACTGCTGTAGCTCCTCCTAACAGAAATCTTGATCTATGTTAGCACTTCATAAATATTTGTTGCATGAATAAATGAGTAAATAAATGAAAGAAAAAATCAGACCACAACTCCTGGACAGCTGGCCAAGTATCTGTGAGGCAGTACTCTACAGCCACCAAAGCACCAGGACACCCAAGGTGAGAGACTATGACCCCGCCTGGTTTGGCAGAGGACTCTGCCACACAGTTGAACATTCATTTGGTACGGTTCTGTTACAAAGCCAAATGGATTGGCTTTTTATTACTGTTTCCAGGACTTAGGCCCAAGTCTCTTTTATATGTGTGTGGGAGTGTAACATGTGTCCCTTTTTAGTATTTTCACACAAACATTTTTAAATTTATGGTGCTGGGCCAATCGAGTAGCAATATCAGTTTGTCCTATCTCATATTATTCTCCAAAGAGAGCAATTACAGCAGGCATTTCACTTCCTCTGCTCTTCTGCAGAAGATAATATGTGTACACAAACAACTCATTATCCCAATACAAATTTTCCACACTGAGTTCAGACTGTTAAAATCTTTCTCTTTCTCTCTCTCTTCTTCTTCAAAATCTTAAGTTTTCCTATGGAATGCTTGGCATATTTACATATTTTCAGATATCTCTGGGGCTTCATTTCAAATGCACAACAAAGAGAAAAAATATGGGCAGTAGAGGAGACTCATCAGAGGTGGTGCAAACAGCAGGCTCAGGAGTGGACAAGTGTGCTGGTGGAGGAAGAGGCAGATTTTGGGGAGGAGTCATGCAGGTGGAAGAGGTGGGCTGGGAGACAGCTAGTCACCATCGTGCTCCCACAGCATGCTGCCCATGTTCCTTATTATAGCATGCACCACTTTTTATGAATTTTTAAAAAAGTTGCTCTTTACCATTACATCACAGACTCAATGATGATAAGAATCTGTTTTAGTCTAAGGACCTAACATAACCTTTAATGCGCAATAAATGCTTAAAATTTTTGAATGGAGGACTGGATACACAGATGGATGGGTAGATGAATGGATGATCAGAATATAAATAGAAGGCCAAAGGGCAGTATTATATTGGAGCTGTCAAAGTACCTAATTTCCTGAGAATCTTCCACAGTTGAGCCCAGAAATAGAGTCTGCTGGAGTTGCTGGGCTGAGGAAGCTTCTCTCTGAGAAGGAAAGAATGACAGAGGCACAGCATTCAATGAGAAGGGTGAGTTTAGAATGATAGGACAGAACACCAAATTTATCACCAACTAGGATTCAAAGTCAATATCTAAATTTAGGGGTGGACAGAAGCTTGAATAAAAGTGGACAACAGACAAAAGTAAATGTCTCTATGTATACACACTCATCTTATTGGTTCTCAGTCTAGAGAACCATGACTAATGCACTGTCCCCAGAGTGATTAAGGCAGGAGGATAGCACAGTAGTCCACAGGATGAGAGCTCCATCAGGAGGTGGTTGTCTGTGGGCTCTTGGTTGGTTGTTTTACTCTTGGAAAGCAGGTTTTTTGGCAAACTGTTTACAGTCTCTAAGAATTGGCCACCCTTGGGAGTTACAAGTCTTCCAGAGCCACTGAAGGTCCAAATTTCAAAATGCAGAAAATTAAGGAACATAGTTAATTCAAATGAGAATGGGAAAAGCTGTAGAAACGGACTGGAGCCAAACAAAAATGCTTTGGAATGTGAAGATCTTCCAGGATGTGCTCAGGTCTACAAAATCACTTTTCTTAATTCTCTTACATTAGAATTAAACCCTGGAGATAAGCAACAGGGATTTTCAAGTCTAAACATGCAGGAAAAGATAATGTGTGTGAGCAACCAGGTATGAAAGCTGGTAACTGGAGTAGAAGGCTGCTTGGCTGGGGAAATATAACGTCTAAATAACTCAGAGCAGACCCATTTACAGCAAGTGGAGTGAAGGGCAATCTTGAGTGACTCCCTCAATACCAGGATTATCCAGAGTGACCCTGACTTCTAAACCAGCAAGAGGCATTCAGTGCAAAAAAGATGGATCTCTACCAGACGTGTTCCCTGGTTCTAATCCTGAAAGGAGTGAACCAAGTGATCTGGAGGCTGCTCCAGCAATTTGAAAAGTGAACCATTTTAAAAATCACTGCTTTGGGGCTGGAGATTTAGCTCAGCGGCACAGCGCCTGCGTGGTAAGCGCAAGGTGGTGAGTTTGATTCCCGGTACCGGAAAAAAATGAAAACAAACAAACAAAAAAATCAGTGCATCTGAATTTGCTTATCTATAGGTCCTATGATCTTACTTTCATGCTGCTCTGTCTAATTTCTCTAGGTAGGTAGGTATAACTGTTTACCATATTAATTTTCTCTGACAATTAATTTTCCTGGGCAGAGTTGAACTATATTTCCCAGCCTCCTTTGTGGTAAATATGGCCAGACGACTGAGACAGTAGAATGGGAGCACAGGTAATGGGCACCCTTCCCAGGTTAAGGATCTTAAGGAAGAACTCTCTTTCATGATCTTTCCACACTGGTTACATCCGAAGGTGACCCTCAGCATGATCCTGTAAATCATGGACTGAAGACAGTAAGGCACTGTCGGCATGGGTGATTGGATGACTGTGGAGGAGAGCTGGCCTGCAGACTAGGAACATCTACTTGGGACCGTTCTGTGAATAAGAAACAAATTATCGTAGTTGGAAGCCATCATTTATGTTGTCAACTCATTATCATGAGCCTAACTAATGTAAGGGTAAATGAAATTGATTTTCTCAAGGTATAAAAGGCAAAGAAACCATCTCCCCTTTTCTTTTCTTTCTTAGAGTGTTTCCTTAGAGCCATAATAAATCTGACTTTTTACTCCTTATTTTTGGAATACTGATAAATCTCTCTGGAGGTTACTGCACTCTCTAATTCTTATACTATACAGATACCTCCAAGGTCATGAGTTAAATAACATCTATTCATGTAAAATTGACTCAGAGGTTGCTCAAGAGATGAATAGCGACTGTTGCAAGCTTTAGGCCCTTTGTCTTTTGAGGCGATAAGGGATATTTTAATTGCTCTTTCTACTACTTTATTGTATAAATTTGTGTGAGTCTCTGTTCAGACTTTGTTATCACTTTTCAACTATTGTATATGCATGTAAATCTGTTAATACTTAACCCAATAATAGTGTTCTCTCTCTTCTTATATTGGTATGGAATGGCCTTTTTGTCTCCATGATTGCTGTATTTCCCCAACAAGTTAGAAACTGAATGCAGCGTAAGGCTTTGCAGTAACAAAAACTTGAAATGTGTGGATCTGGCTGAATGGTCAAACATCTGCTGGGGAAGAAACATACACAGAAATGGGAAAGATGAGAATCTCTGTTACATACAGTAGCAAAACATTTGGTAATATAATCACCTTCAGTAACTTCAAAGGCAGAACAATTGCTTTCTAAATCTGTAGTTATGGAGAATAAGTAAGAAAGAGCCAGTATGTCTGGGTGTGTATTAGGTGTGTTCATGTATTTAGGAAGATATTACAAAGAAGAAATACATACCTGCAGAGACTGATAGTTCAAAAGCAGAAATAAAAGGTAATAGATTCCTGAAACTTGTATCTGAATAACCAGCTACAAGTGGACTCCAAACAGCAAGAAATAAAAAGAGTTTTAGCAAAAGAGTTCTAAAAGGACTTGTCAATTTAATGAAGAATCTCAGTCTTTCAGTGTAGATCAAAGTCAGGATGCTTCCTTTCTTCCCAGGCGGATTGTTTTAGGTATACTTCAGTATGCTAAGCTTAGAAAGTTCAGCACAAGTGAGGGAGAGCCAAGAATGACAGCAGTCTTGAACATTAACCATCAGAAAGAACTATTTATCATTAATCAAGTTTATTGGTACAGCTTAGATATACATAAGTTTATGTATATATAAGTTTATCCTTCTTTACGACTGAGTGGTATTCCATTGTATAAAAATGCCACATCACATTCATCAGAGTGAGTTTGTTTGTGTACATGATATATATTGATACTTTTTTAAACCATGCCTCTTTCTTTTCTTCTACCATTCTTCCTTTTCTTATTTACAAAAGATTTGTTTCCATTTTATCTTTCTTTTCTCATTTTTTCTTTCACCTTCCTTCCTTTCCCTCCCTTGTGCTCCTTCCCATTAGAACATTTCCATCCTATCTAACAATATCTACTAAACACTTTGGTATATCCTTATTTGCATTTCTGTTTTTCACACCAGAGAAACAATGTGATATTTATACGTGTGCCCAATTTATTTCACTTAGAGTATCTTCTCTAGGTATGTCCACTTACCTATCTCAAGTTTATCCTTCTTTATGGCTGAGTGGTACTCCACTGTATAAAAATACCACATGTTCTTTATCACTCATCAGTTGATGGGTATTTGGGATGTTTTCAAGATTTACCTATTATAAATCATGCTGCTTTGAGCATGGGTGTGCACTGTCACTGTGTTATGATGCTTTTAATTCTTTCAGGAATATACCAAGAAGTGGGGTAACTGGGTCAAATGGGCCCTCTGGTCCTAGTTTTCAGAGGAATCTCTGCATTGATTTCCACAGTGCTTGCACTAGTGTACACTCCCATCAAGAGTGGAGAAGGGTTCCTTTTTCGCCACAGCCCCACCAGCATCTGTTATTGATTGATCTCTTGATGCTAGCCATTCTTTCTGGAGTGAGATGGAATCTCAATGTTACTTTAATTTGCATCTTTCAAATAACCAGTGATGTCAAACAATTTTTCATATGTTTATTTGCCATTTGAACTTCTCAATCTGAGAAGTGTGTTCAAAACATGCCCATTTTTGGATTGGGTCTTTAGTTCTTTATATATTCTAGATAAATAAAGAATCTTTTCAGTTCTTTATATATTCTAGATATTAGTCTTTTGTGTGAGGAACACCTGACAAAATTTTTGGCCCAGTCTGTGGGTTGTTTCTACTCTGTTGGTAAAAACTGATTTCTTTTGCTGTGCAGAATATTTTTAATAAAATGAGATCCAAATTGTTGATTCTTTGTCATATTTCCTGTGCAATTTGAATTTTGATCATACAGTCTTTTACTACTCCTATGTCTTCAAGAGTTCTACCTATTCTCTATTCTAGCAGATTTGTTGTGTCTGTTTTAATATTTAGATCTATGATCTATTTTGATTTTAGTTTAGTATGTTGTGAGAGACATAGTGCAGTTTTAGTCTTTGGCATGTGGAAAGCTAGTTTTTCCAGCACTTTTTACTAGTGCCTATCTTCTTCCAATGAGCATGTTTGGCTACTTTGTTGAAAATAAGGTGGCTGAGTGTGCTTGGAGTTATTTCTACATTTTTCTTATCTGTTCCATTGATCCTCAGATAGGATTTTTTTTTCAGTACCATGCTGTTTTCTGAGGTTCAGCATTAGATTGTCCATTTGAGCTTGCTCTTGTTTCTGAATGTGAGATTTCATCACTATAAATTTCCCATGTGGGACTGCTGTTGTTGCATCCCATGAGCTCCAGAAAGTTGTATCGGCATTATCATTTAATTGTAGAAACTGTCTGATTTCTTCTTTACTTTTATCTGTGACACATTAGTGATTCAGGAGGGTGTAATTTGATTTCCATGTGTTTATGTAGATTTTGGTTTCTTTTGCCATTGCTTTCCAATTTCATTGCACTGTATGATAATATGCATGGGATAATTTCAATTACTTTGCATTTACTTAAGCATGTTCTATGGGCTAGTATATGGTCTATTTTAGAGAACATCCCATGTGCAGCTGAGAAGAATGTGTATTCTGAGGTTGTGGGATGGAATACTCTGTAGACATCTACTAAGTCCATTTGTTTATAGGTTTGGTTCATTTCTGATATTTCTTTGTTGATTTTTTTGTCTAGTTGATCTATTTGTGACAGTGGGGTACTGAGGTCCCCTATTACGATTATGTCCATGTTTATTTGAATTTTTGTGTTCATTAATATTTGTTTTATAAAGTTGGATGCACTGGTATTTGCTGCATATATATTTATGATGGTCATCTCTTCTTCTTTGAGTGGAAAAGAACTTTGAGTATTTTAATTGCCACATGAAATTCACTAGCTTCAAATAGATCGGAAGCCCAGTGTTTTTTGAGGAAATGCATTGCTAAGAAGCAACTATAAACCTGGCCTTAAAAAGTCATGGCTGTAAAACCTGATTTTGAGTCTCCAGTTTTCCAGATGGCAAGAGGAAGGGCTATAGAGAATAATGCAATGGAGAAATCCTCCCCATAATCCAAGTCTTAGGATTACTAAGATTTTCCTCCACTGTAGAGAAGTTTTTAAAACACCCACCCACTGGTTTTTCATACTTGTCATGGGCCAGTGACTCCTTAGTTGTCCATATTTCCTTATTCCAAACAAGTTACTTTTATTTGCATACCCTGTCTTGATTGGGTGGGGTAGGAGCTAGGGTGACAGAAAAGTGTTTTTCTCTATGCAGTTGAGTCTCTCTATCCACATGTTACACATCTTCCTATTCAACCAACCATATAGCAAAAATATTTTTTAAAGATTTGTATCTGTACAAAATATATACATGCTTTTTCTTGTTATTATTCCCTAAATAATATAACGATTATTTACATAGCAATTGCTATGCTATAAAGAATCTGGAGATGATCTTCAGTCTAGTGAAGGATATGCATAGGTTATAGATAAACCCTAATCCATACTGTGCAAGCAACTTGAGCATCCAAGGATGTTGCTACCCTTGGGGGCAGGGCTGGATGCTGGAGCCAGTCTCTCATTAATACCAAGGAGCAACTCTCCTGCCAAACTCTAAGTTACCATAGCCAGACTGGACAGAAATGACCATGTAGACCAAGAGGACCTGGTCTAAACTAAATAAAATTTTGTGTTGTGTCTCTTTCAAAGAAAAGTAACTGGAACTTTGGAGAAGAGATGAGTACATATTTTAGGGACTTCTTTATTGTACTGAACTATATTCAGTTCTACTTTTTGTCATCCTCAGAAAATATCCCAAATACTTTTGAAGGATTTCAGTAACTGATTTTATTTCCAGGCAGAGGCATGCCTTAAAGCAGGAGCAAAAGACTGAGATATAGCTGGGCTAAACACATATCACATTTATTTTACTAGATAAACCTAGCATGGGCAAGAAACCATTAGTAAAGTCTTTGGAAGTTACCATTATGTTTTCATTTCTTACAATGAGGACTCTGAGTCCTGACAGTAAATTATTTATTTTTCCCATTATCTGCTTCCATGAAAGAGTCTGTTTCACTCAGTATATACTTGGTTATACTAATTACTTATTTGTTTAACTGTAGGGCATTTATGTCATAAGCTGCACATCCAAAGAAAGCTACAATGTCCTCACAGCAAATGTATGCTTTGCTTCTTACATTCTGGGGGGTGAGTGGCCCACAGTGGCACTGGCTTGATCACGATTTGCACCTGGCAATCGATCATCGCTCTTCTGGAGACTGAATCCCATTAGGCATCAGCACAAAAATGACTCTTGCCAAGCAGAAGGGGACAGAAAATGTAATTCTAGTTCCTGACAGTGACTGAACATAGATTATGCCAAATCTTTGCCTGGTGTCCCTGGATATGAAACATGCATAGAAAAGTTGCAGGATGAGTAGCTTGTGCTTCCTTCAGAACAAAGCTACCAAGATTTTATTTTCATTACACAATTTAACCATAGCAACAACACAAAGCTAAAACTCTATATTCTCTGGATAAAGTGTAATACAATATGAGAGGCACACTTGAAAGTTCAGGGATAAAGAACCGGTCCGTGGGGCTTGGAGTGAACCCTAGATTGAATCCTGGCGTACTTGAAGGCTTGGGTTCAATCCTCAGCACTGAAAATAAACAAACAAGAAAAACCCTCTGGTTAGTGAACGTCCTCACCTCATGTATTAGAGTTTTTTAAAGATTGAATACTTGGCATACTTAACCACCTCCCCTGTCACTTCCTCCCTCAACTGCACACCTTATTTTGCCCTCTCCCCAAGAGTACTTTTAAACCTGGGTATAGTTTAGGTCCATGCTATCTGGAATCACGAAAATCACAGAACATTGACACAGGAAACTACTTGAACAATTCTTCCTCATACCTTGTTTTAAGGACTAGAAAATGAAGCTCAAGAACAATGAAGTAATTTGTCCAGGTTCCAATAGTATGCTGCCGATTTGGGATTAAAACACGAGGTTCCTATCTTCTGGTCGATGGCTTTTCTCTTATTTACAATGTCCTTTCCATTTCCATTCAGATTCCTGAATGTTGGCAGGGACTTTATCACCAGCATCCAGTAGGTGTTAAACAACAATTGCAAATTTAATGCTTCTGAAAAGACACATACGGACCTGCCTTAATGCTGCATTTGAAAAGAAACGAATAATGCCCCTTAGATTTTTTTTCTTATGAACTGCATCTTTTGTACTCATAGATCTTCCTCAAAGTTCTGTTGTTTGATCATCCGAAGTGAGATGTGTTGGACTGTCAAAAGGAAATCTTATCCTGGGGAGAGGTATGTTAGCAATGGCTGAGCTACATCCAAACAACACTGTGAAGATTGTTACCATGGATAATTATTCAATTAATTTGTTAATTAGCTCCTTACTCTTTCCATATGTATGATCTGTGCCTGCAGTGCCTGTGTGATACTCTGCTATGGTTCATGGAGAGCAAAGCTAAATGTCTGCCCGCAGCTCCTAGACTCCAAAGAACAACTAAGGAATTGGTGTTAAATAGGATATTTTGATTCAATAGGTGGGTGCAGAGCCCAGATGATTTTAGAGAAATAAAGTTAAGTGACACATTTTCTTTCTGTGTCCGTTTGGTAAAGCTGCTACATGGCCAGTGTAGAACAGACCACAGATGCTATAAGGGAAAATGTGATAAAATGTTCCTGTGTGAATTGCATGACCTGATACTAGAGCGTGAACACAGAACTTTTGTGCTAAGCTGTATCCCCAGCTCTTTCTAACTTTTTCATTTTTTTTCCTTTAAATTTTGAGACAGGGTCTCACTGAGTTGCTGAGTTACCCAAGCTGGATTTGAATTTATGATCCTCTCAGAGTGTTGAGATTACAGCTATGTACCACTGCACCTGCTTTATAAATTTTGACATCCATAGATACCCAGAAAGCCATCACCACAATAAAGACAAACTTATGCATCAACCCACGAAATTGTATAGTGCCTTTAGTAATCCTTCCCTCTCAGCCTCCTAAACCCAACTCCCAGGAAAACACTGGCCTGGGTGTGGTGGTTCTCCACCCCCACCTAAGCAGTGATACTTGAGTTGATGGGTACAGTGTTCCAGCTCCAAGTGACACCACTAAGGAACTGTTGGGGCTCAGGCTAATTGAGGGGATGCTTACCAATTGATACTTGTTGAGGAAAACATAAAAACAAACTTGAGGATGAGGCAGGACTGTGATTCTCTTTTTTAACTTCTTAAATAACCAGGAAAAGGGTCACAGTTGTTGGTATTTGACAGAATAGATGAGACTACATCAATAGCCGCTGGCTGCTGTAGGCTGAGACGTTCAGATAACAGACACACATAGCCATGAATCCAGGTATAATTTTAAAAGGTTATAAGAGATGGATAATGATAGCAGACATTTGTTGAAAACTTAATGATGTAGCAGACAGAATTCGAAGTGCTTTAAATGGATGAATTCATTTAGTCTCATAACACAGGGAGTTTTATGTCATGAGTTGCAAAGCCAAGAAAAGCTAATGTCCTTATAGAAAGTGCATGCTTTTTTTCTTAAACTGTGAATCTACAGCAACACAGAGATACATTTTCTTTATTATAGCTGTACCTTGACCTACTGTCAAAACTATAATCTCCACTTTTCTGGTGAAGAAACAGGCTCACCACTCCTGCATGTAGTGCCCAAGGTGACACTGCTGAGAAGCAGCAGAAGCACAACCAGAATCAAGCAATCTGGCTCCAAAACTCATGCTTTTAACTGACCTGTGGTATTAATTCTACAGAGAAACACAGAATATTTTCAAATTCAGAAAAACATCATATTATTTTTTTATTGAGGGAATAGGATAGGCTCTGTGCAAGATGTAACTGATTTTTGTTTTTGTTTTTGTTTTTTGAGACAAGATTTTACTATATAGCCCGGGATGGCCTTGAAGTCACAGCAAACCTCTTACCTCCACCTCCCAAGTTCTGGAATTTTAGGTGTGTGCCACCACACCCAGCAAGATGTAGCATTTTAAAATGTGTCTTTGCAGAATTATGAAAGTAGAGCTACAGAGTTGCAGGTTTGCAAAGGTTAGGACAGGATAGAGGGTATTCCTCTCTGACATATCAGTTACACTGATGATTTTGGATACATTTTTATTCATTCTAAATTTGGCCATAATTACAATAGAGGCAATCTATATCTAATGTAGCTGGAGTGGCTTATTAAAGGTTGTGTATGTGTTTCATTAACTTTTATGACATACATATTTGTGTGTTACTTAGCTGTGTTCTGGCTGTTTGGAGCCACCATTTCTTTCAATATAGTATGGTGAGCTAGGCATACATGAGCTATGGAATATAACTCCCTGAGCTGGTCCAAATCCTGAGTCCACTATTGTTTACCTCAATGGCCTTGGGCAACTTGCTTATCCTCTTGTCCGAAGTACCAAACTCTGAGATGCTACCTTACTTGCAAGCTGAGTTATTGACCACAGTTTCATGGATACTGGCAGAAGACATGAGACTCTGGGCTCAGGCAGAGAACTTAATTACGCAGGGCAAGAATGTCAGCCTTTGTGCCAGTTCTGATCTAATTCCTACAGTGTGATGCAAAGGGGCAGGAGATGTCTGCATGCAGATGGGGGCTGTGTTCCAGGAGCAAACCTTCAGTGTAGGGACCCAGCACCTTTTATAATGGGCAATAATCTTGCCTGGCCTTTGCCTCAAAGGGAAGTACTCCTTTATTATATTGGACAATAAACGTACCTTCCTTTTGCACCTAAAAGAAACATTTTTACCTTGCAAGTCTATTCGTTATACAAGCAATACTTTCCCCCCAAAAATACACTTTTCCCCAAAGGCAACCACATTTTGACTATGATGAATGATGCTGCAATTAAAATATGTGTACAATGATCTATTTGAATCTCTGCTTTCAATCTTTTTAGTACCCAGAAGTGGAATTGCTGGATCATATGGTTGTTCCATTTTCATTTTGAGGAACTGGCACAACTATTATGATAGTTCTTGTTACTCTTATCATTATCGTCAGCAGCAGCAGCAATTATGATAGTTCTTATTACTTTGATCATCATTATAAACAGCAGCAGCAGCAGCAGCAGCAGCAGTCTACACCACCCATTGCCCCAAAGTAACAAAACTTGAGCTCAATCCCATTGAACTTTAGGAAGTTTTGCAAAGGATTCTCCTGAGGTTTATCAATTCCCTACTACTCCAAGTTCCTGTTCCTAGTTAAATTCTCCATTACCTCAATGAGTCCTGTTATGGTTTGTGTCTGGGTGTCCCCCCAAAGCCTCATGTGGTCATGTGGCAGGCTTTTAGAGCTTGATTGATTATGGGTGTGAGAGCTACACCCGCCCTGGGGTGGATAGTTTGCATATGTAAGGGAGAGGAAGAGGCTGCTTCTGGCCATTTCCTCCCATGTGAGTGCTTGTTGATTCTGCTGTGTTCTGCGCCATGAGCTGTAGCCCTCTGCCATGTGCCACTCTGCCCTGTAACTTGCCAAGTACGGACTGAAACCTCCACAAACTGTAAGCGAAATAAACTTTTCCTTCCTTAATTTTGGGTGTCAGGTATTTTGTCCCAGCAACGAGAGGAAAGTAACCAAGACAAGCCCTTTCAGAAGTCAGCCCTTTCTGGGTTTCATTTCTTTCCTCCGAAGAAAAGCACAGTTCCATCTGCACTCCTTGAAGAACAAAAAATGGAAAATTCTCCAGAGCAGTTTCCACTGAAGTTCTGCTAATGTGACTCCTATTGGACTCAGACTAGTGATTGTGGTTGGGAAGTCTTTCAGCTGTGCCTGACAGCAAGGGACCTCTTTTGCCCAGGCCCTACCACTCCAGCTGGGAAAAAAAAAACAAAACAACAAAACTTTGCTGCCTTTTGTTTTATTATGCAGAGTAATTTGCTGCCAACTTTCCAACACTAGCCTGGGGCCTTTCTTTATGGTAACTAAAGGCCCATTAATGTGCTTTTCCATAAATGAAAGAGTAATTTTTCTCCTGAGATGAATTCCACAATTTCTCTAGAATATAGAAGTGGTTGAGGTCAGATTTAGAAAATTTCTTCCAGCTTCAAAATAAACTATTTGGAAGTGTTAGTGACTTTTAAAACAATCTGGAGAGGTTGTTCAACATTTTATTTTCAGCCTTTTAGATAAGTAGAAAGTATAAAACATTTCATTGATTTTCAAGAAAAAGCAATAAATCCAAAGTCAAGAAAAAATAAAACAATGCCTAAATGGTCTGTAATTTAATACTTTATTCAGTGTAAGTAAAAGAATATAATTTCTAATTTCATATGTAAGCAAGAAATCTAAATAAGTATAAAAAGTACCATGTCTTTGACCTCTTATAGCACAATCCAGGGAAATCTACTAACCTTTGGGGAAAATTTTAAGAAGTAAAAATTACTACTTCTGTGAGATATTTTTTTGCTGTTACTCTTGAATTACAACAAATGGGTTATTTTTCTTTAGTTCATTCTTTACACTTATAAAATACAGCACCCAGTGTTCTAACAATGGAATGCTTCTCCTTCACTTCTTTTTATAAAAGACAACAATATTTATAAAATAGTTATTTAGTATGACACATTATGGTTGGTTGACTTCTTAAAACATGTTTTTGTACTATGGTCTCTTTTGAATATTTAGATGAATAATTCAAATTTTTCCTACACTTTTGTATGCAATCAAAACACTACATATTTTATATCAGCATTTTAATGATCTTTGCTTTAATGATTGATTCAGTGTGAAAATAGCCACCATTTAATTGCATTACAAAAATAGAAAAATAATTACTCAGGTTCCCAAGTTAGGGTGCAATGTTAGTCAAGTACAGCAAAATCCTGTTTAATCAGACTCATCTAGTGAAAATATTCAAGTAAGGTTTCTTTAGCCTGTCTGCTTTGTAGAATCAGAAGGTGGCAGGAAGGAGGGCACATTAGCAGGTGAAGTGGAGTATAATTATTTCAACCTTTATCTTTTGTTCTAAGAAATTCTGGGCTTTCCTTAACTAGTAAATTTTTAAAAACTCATTTGATATTTAAGTAGGCCACAAACGCTGTCTCTGGTACCATTCTCTAAAACACGCAATCCTTACCTATGTTACGTATCTAACAGGAAGAAGTACACATTCTCCACCTTTCTTCTCCTAACAGGGAGCTGCAAATCATTATGAGAGCTGTCAGAGACACCTAATGCCCAAAGCTGGACATTCAGAGCTCTTACACTCAACCACTGTAAAGTGTAAGAGTACAATTGAGCTTCTTAGTAAAGTTATGGTGAATAATAGCCCTTCATCAGATTATTTAATGACAATTTAACAACTCCTTTAAAGAATATAGAAATTTTCCAGTTCACACAAGACATATACATAAACACAAATATAGGTACACATACAGACACCATGGAACAATTAAAACTAAATCTAGATGAGAGCCCCAGAAACCAAGCAGAAGAGGCAGATAGATGAGATGTTTAAAAACTGAGGTACTGTTGGAGGTGGTGACAATGTCAGTATGGGTGCTGATGGTAGCTGTTATTTATTGGTTGTTTACCATGACTAGGGGTAATGCCAGGGACTCATTACACTTGAACATTATGTCTATTTAGCTCTATCCAGGTCAAAGGGAGGAAATGTAATAGATGAAAGGTAAATGTAATTTAAGAATTCAGGGGCTGGGGATTTAGTTCAGTGGCACAGTGCCTGCCTGGCAAGTGCAAGGTCATGAGTTTGATTCCCGGATTGGGATTTGTGGTAGGAACAACCTTCTTAATTTTTTTTTTTATTGGCACATGATTGCAGTGCATGATTGGGAGTTGGTACATGTACATGACATCTCACTCCTGCTTTTGTCCTATTCCTCCTCCCTTTCCTCCTTCTCTTAGTCCCTTCCCTTTTGCAAAAGATGCATCTCCTTGTTCCCTATTATCATATTTTATTTTGCTCTTTAATTTATTTATACTTTGGGTGTCTCATGAGATGTTTAAGCTTGTGTGTCTGATTTACTTCATTTGACATTGTGACTTCAAACATTTCCCAGTGCTAATACTTTATTACACATATTTAAGTGATAAGTGACTATATTAGCAATCACAATCTATTATCTGTTTATTTCCTTTGAAGAAAAATAAAATTAAAGAATTAACTCAGAGAAACTTCAAAAAATTGTCTTGTAATATAGTTTACAAGTGTAAGGGTTTTTAAATTTCACTTTATTTATTTATTTTTTTGGTTCCAGAAGTTGAACTCAGGACCTTGCAATTGCCAGGCAGGCCCTTGTACCGCTCCTCTATGTTCCTGGCCCTGTAATATAGCTTAGACTATGTAATTCAGTCACTTAAAGTTTACCATTCAAGGAACAAGACAAGGATGTCCACTGTCACCACTCTTATTCAACATAGTTCTGGAAACATTAGCCAGAGCAATTAAACAAGAAAGAGATATAAAAAGAATGAGAACAGAAAAGGAAGAAGTGAAATTATCATTATTCTCAGATGACATGACAATCTACATGGAAGACCCTAAAAATTCCACCAAAAGACTCCTAGAATTAAAGAACAAATTCAGTAGCATAGCTGGATAGAAAGTCAACACTCAAAAATCAGTAGTGGCTAGGCATGGTGGCACACACCTGTAATCCCAGCCCTTGGGAGGCTGAAGCAGGAGGATCATTGTGAGTTCAAGACCAGCCTAGGCTACAAAGTGAGCTCAAGGCCAGCCTGAAATGTATATCCAGACCCTGTCTCAAAAAATGACCCCCCAAAAAAATCAATAGCATTCCTATACACAAACAACACACAGAGAGAAATTAGGGAAACTATACTTTTCACAATAACATTGAAAAAACTGAAATATTTAGGAATCAATCTAATAAAAGAAGTAAAGCATCTATACAATGAAAGTGACAGTACTCTGAAAAAAGAGGTGGAAGAGGAATTCAGAAAATGGAAAGATATTCCTTGCTCAAGGATAGGAGGAACCAACATTGTGAAAATGGCCATACTCCCAAAATTATTATACAGATTCAATGCAATCCCGAACAAAATATCATCAGTACACCTCACTGATCTACAGAAAACATTCCTAAAATTCATCTGGAATCAGAAGAGACCCAAAATAGCAAAAGCCATCCTGGTCAACAAAGGCAAAGCAGGAGACATCACAATCCCTGACTTGAAATTATAGTATAAAGCTAGTGTGATAAAATCAGCATGGTATTGGCAAAAAAATAGACCTGAGGACCAGTGGAACAGACTACAAGATGCAACCACAACCGCAAACATACTCAGCCACCTTATCTTTGACAAAGGGGCCAAACTTGCTCACTGGAAGAAGGATAGCCTCTTTAATAAATGGTGCTGGAAAAACTGTCTCTCCACATGCTGAAGATTAAAACTAGATCCATGCCTATTACCATGCACTAAACTAAAGTCAAAATGGATTAAAAATCTAAATATTAAACAAAACACTAAATTAAAACAAAAACACTAAATCTACTAGAAGAGAAAGTAGGTAGAAATCTTGAAAATATAGGGGTAGGCAGAGAGTTCATGAGCAAAAACCAAGCTGCATGGGAAATACTTCAAAGAATCAACAACTGGGATCTCATTTTATTGAAAAGTTTTTGCATATCAAAAGAAATCATCAACAGAGTAAAAAGAAAATCTACAAATTGAGAAAAAACTTTAGCCAACTGTCTGTCAGAGAAAGGACTTCTATGTAGACCAGACAAAGAATTTTTTAAAAATCAGGCTTCTAAAATTCAAAGACCCAATCCAAAAATGGACATCTGAGGTGAATACACACTTCTCAGATGAAGAAATAAAAGTGGTAAGTAAATATATCAAAAAATTTTCAACATCAGTCATTCAAGAAATACAAATTAAACAACACTGAGATTCCATTTCACCCCAGAAAGAAGGGCTATCACCAAGAAATTAATCAATAACAAATGCTGGTGGGGCTGTGGGGAAAAAGGAACTATTTTCCACTCTTGGTGGGAGTGTTGACTGGTGCAACCACTGTGGAAATCAGTCTGGAGATTCCTCAGTAAACTCGGATTTGAGTTTCCATTCAACCTAGCTATTCCCCTTCTGAGTATTTTTCCAAAAGGACTGAAAACATTACACCATAGTGATGTATGTACACTCATGTTTATAGCAGTGCAATTTGTAATAGCCAAATCTTGGAAACAACCCAAATGCCCATCAACTGAGGAATGAATAAAAAAGATGTAGTATTTTTATACAATGGAATATTACTCAGCCATAAAGAAAGATAAACTCGAGGCTTTTATAGATAAATGGATGCAACTAGAGACCATACTCATAAGTGAAACAAACCAGACCTGCGTGTGTAAACATTGTATTATCTCCCTAGTATAAGAATCTCAAAAAAATAAATAAAATCTGAAAGGTACGATAGATATTGTGAAAGGGAAAGAAACTGCTCAAAAGGAAAGAACAACAGGGATAAGGGAAATGAGAAATGAAAGAGGGAAGGAAGGGAAATAATATATATTTGTGTATATATATATATATACATATATATACACACACACACACACACACAAGATAGCCAAGATAATTGTACTACTAATTTCTATTGGTTTATTGAAAGGAACAGTTAATGTCTAATTGTTTGATCAATCTTACATGCCTATATCTGGTTATCTGAGCAATTACTTTGAAGATAACAATATGTAATACAGCAATTATTGTTAATTTCTTATTGCATTGTTTTGAAATTCTGTATTTTTTTATTGTTTTTGTGTTGTCTTATTTGTCTTTCTTTTTATTATTTTGTGTTCTTTTCTCTTTAAAAATAAAAAAATTACCATTCAATAGTTCCTAATATGTCACTACCTATCATCACAGTCTATTTTAGAACATTCAACTTCTCAAAAAGCACCCTCCTTAGTCATAATTCTCCAAAGCCCCTGTTTCTCTCACTCTTCTTGACACTGAGAAACCATTAATCTACTTTACCTACAAATATCTTTATTCTAGACTTTTATAGGCATAGAATAATACAATTTGGAACATTTTCTATGGGTTTTCTTTCATTTAGCATAGTACTCTCAAGGTTTATACATATTATAGTAAGTCTCAGTACTTAATTCATTTTCATAGCTAAATATTGTTCCATTTTTTGAAGAAACCACTTTGTTTATCTATTTTTGATTGATGAACATGTGGATTGTTTTTACCTTTCAGATTAACATGCATACACAAGTATGTGGACATATATTTTCATGCCTCTTGGGTCTATACCTAGGAATAGACTTGCTGGATTATAATCATTGGAAGAAGTGCCAGATTATTCTCTAAAAGAACTGTACCATTTTACATTTCCAACAACAGGGCATGAGAGTTCTATGTTTTCCACATCTTGGCAACATTCTTTGTCTTTTCAATGCCAACCATTCTAGGAAGTGTGAGGTGGTGTTGCATTGTGGTTTTGATTTGCATATCAAAGAAATTTCATTCATTTCCACTCTGGTCATTATTTCTTCTTCTTTTTTTAGATTTTGTGTATCTTTCCCTTTCCTTTCACCTTCAACATTTTTGTGTCATTGACTAAAAAATGTGTCATCCTTCAGATGTGGTTGGTTCATTTTTTTCCATCTAACTGGACAATATCTGTCTTTTGATTGGGTTGTTTATCCATTCACATTTAATGCTCAGCCTGCCACTCTCAAGGTAAAAATCTGTTTCATGAGGGGTAGTGAATGGAAGAAGACAGCCCTCATGTTTGATCACATTCAGTGGTGTTGTGTCTGACTCTTGCTCAGAGAACCAAAGAGGACCATCTGGGGGACAAGCACCACTGTTCTGCTGTTCAAGCACCCCACTGGAACTGTTATCTCAGCCCCAATAAAAAAATTAGAGGCACAAAGTTTAAGGAAAGGAAGACAGCTACCTTGCTAAGAAAGAATCAGGGTGGAGGGCTCCAGAAAGATGGAGGACCCATGGTCCTTCATTTCCAACTGCTTTTGTAGGGGTGTCAGAGACTCCCCCTCCATTGCAGAACCTGCCATAACTAGATTGGCTTCCAGGCACCTAGTCTAATGTCATTTCTTCTGGTGGTCTATATGCAACTTCTATTAGTTTACTTGGCCTTGACTTACCTTTTAAGGCCTTATATTTGGAATGGACAGCTAGTTGGCAAGTTAGTTACCTCCCCCTTGCTTCTCCCGTATTTTGGTGGAGGTGGAGGTGGCTTACTGTTTGTGCACTTGGCTTTCTATGCCCTGCCTGTCGGCTCTTTCCAGTCTCTTGGTGCAAGTTCCGAAGCCATTTGATGCCTTTCTTTATCTGCTTTGTCCCTCTTACTCCACCCTCACTCTTGACCTATTTCTCAGGAGAATTTTTTAGCAAAACCTTTTTTTAACCGTGTCTGGTCAGGATTAGCTAGGAGACATAATGAGGCGCCTGTTCTATTTTTTCCCTGTTTACAGACCTGTGACCTACAGTGGTAGCTGAGTACAGGATGATGAACTCTGAATGACTATTCTTTCCAAGAAGAAAACAAGCCCTCTAATTGAGAGCCAAAGGAAGAGGTGGCACTCTATTCTTGTCTAGAATACAGAGAGGAATGGAGACCACACAACACTCACATTCTCATCAAATATTCATAGACTGTCTTGAATAGACGTATCTTCATTTACTATGTGTCCTTATGACAGTTTCTAGAGGCTTTAAAAGTGTGTGTGTGTGTGTGTGTGTGTGTGTGTGTGTGTGTGTGTAATTTTACAAGTTTCACTGGAGACCAGTGTTCTGGATCTCCTTATACTATCATACCAGAAGTTCACCTTTTCAAAGTGCTTTTTGATGGATATGTTTCACAGTGTTCTGCAACATACAAAAGTTGGAGGTATCTCAGAAATGTACTTGGACTTTACACATTTCATAACTTATCCTAGACTCATACAAATTCCAGTTGAATATTCTGGCTGGCATAATTGATTTACATAACTAGATCCAGTATATGTGGTTTGTGTCATCTATTACAAAATAGTACAGAAAATGAATTTGACCTGCAATCTAAGGAGGGAAAATCCTCATGCCATGTGCCTATCTTGAAGATAATAGGAGGCTGTATTTCCTTCTCTTTGTTGGATTCAAATCCAATTAATTCTAAACTAGTCATTTAAATTAGGGATAGGAAAATAATTGAACCTTCAGATTTCATCTTACTCAATAAACTCAGCTTTATCCACTTAAATTTATTTTTCTTAGTTTTATTAAAAGCAAACACAATGAATAAAATCAATTATATGATTTCTGTATAAGTGAGGCGTTGATGTACAATGAAATGTCTACAAAGTACAGGCAATGCCAAAAAATTTCCAAGTAATTTTCATGTCAATTAAGATTAATTTTGGTTACATATAAAAGGGAAACTAAAGTAGCATCTCCTTAAATATTCAGAACTTATTTTTTAACGTTAAAAGAGATAGAATTGTCTGCTCAGTACTGACATGAATTTAGGCTCCTTGACTTTTTGTGTTTGTGCTGATGGCTTCCATTCTCGTGGCCTGATAGAACTATTAAAGCTTCAACCATCATGTCTGTATCTCATATAACAGAAACAAAGAAGCAGGAGGAAGAAAGGGTATACCTTCCAGATGTGTTAACTCTGAAAATAACACAAAAGTGTTCTACAGTATTGCTTCCATCTTTATCTCTTTGAATAAAACATAACTTATATAGCCACATATAACATTGGAGGGCAGATAAACATAAATTTTAGATGCATGTACTGCCAGGTTGAATAAAAATGGATCCATGTCTGAGAAGGAAATGGGCAAAGCCTTTCTGATAGCCAAGTGGCCACTGCAAACCAATCTGAAAAATAATCATCTTCATCTCTATTTCCTCCCATCTCAATTTGCTGAGGACTATCAGAGAAACAACACAGAAAAAATTGTATACATGATACTCTCTAGCCGAATAATTCTCTCAACAACCCTGAGCAAAATGTTAGCTTCTAGTAGACATTGTATAGGCCAGGACTTGGCATAGGATTAAGCATCCAAGCTATGTGTCAGACAGAGCAGGGTCTGAATCTGTTCTGCACACTCAAGCAGTGTGACTTCATTTTCCTCAACTACAAAATAGAGCTCTCAAGAGAACCTACCTCAAAGATCATTGGTACTTAAGAATCTCTAAGAATGTATGAAGTACCTAGTGACTCCTAGGTAAGAGTTAGCTATTATCATCGTTATTCACTATAGTACTTTTCCTTGTCATTTATGACACAACACTTCTAACGCCTTTAACCAAAATGCACTTATCACCATGTTCTAAACTGAATAAGACTATTAACCTTGTTTCCTATCTAATGAGACAGGGCCACCTCATTGATAAGAGGACATAACCGGGAATGTCTATTCAAGATGACCGAGCTAGTCAGGTCTATATTAGGTGCACAGGTATTTCTAGAATATGGGTTTTATTTAGCTGTAATCAATGCCCAGTAAGTCCCAAGTAGGTAAGCTAAGTCTGGACACATGGACACACATATAATTGGAACTTAGAAAGGGGATATGTAGAAAAGGTCCCAGGTTCTTGGTGGTACAGTTTGATCTTTCCCCTAGGTAATAAAATACATCTCAGACATTGTGCTTAACTTAATCTTCCTAAAGAAATGCCTGGATGTCAAGCATCATACTTAATTTGATCTTCTTGAAGAAAACAGTCATGGAAAAATCTCAGACAGGCAGGCCTAAGGAATAAATAAAGCTGTATTACAACCTTCTATCCCCTTGGTGAACTTTCTGTGCTATAAAGTGATTCCAAATTCTTTACAGTGTCTGAATTTCACATGAATCTTATACCATCAGCAAGGGAGGAAGGATTGTTTCCCTTACTATGCATACAAGGAAGCAGAGACTCTTACATGAAGTCATAGGGATTTCCAGTTGCAGAGCCAAGATCAGAATCCAGGCCTCCTGACTACAGACTGATACCTTTTCAGCTCTGCCAGAAAGCAAATCAGCAGGGAGGCTGCTTAAAGCTTCGGTGTTGTCAGAAAGCCGGATTTGCAAGCAGCTTCTGGAACAGCACTGATGACAGCAGGTGAGGCAGGGCAGCTGTTTATCAGCTTATAATTTTGTGCTTGGAGCTTTCATAGATCATCCTTCATTTGCCCTCAAGGAGTCAGGGAGCTGCACCTTATTTCATCATATCTGAGGTCCTGCAGGGATGAGACATCAGAGCACGGAGAACTGGCACGTGTGATTAGCAAAATGACTCCCTGGTGGGTATGATAGTGAAAGGAGACAGAAAAAAAAGGAAGACAGGCTTGTTCCTTTCTTCATTCTTCAGTCGGGTATTGAGCCACCTTCTACCTGCAGTCCTAAGTTATAGATTAGGAACCAACATATGACTAGCATCCAGTTTTGGTAGTGAGGAGCCTGCAGTCTACTAGAGGAAAATGGAAAATACATGTGAGAAGCATTATTTTAGAAAGCCTGAGAGTGGTGCAATCAGAGGGAAGAGAGAGATGCTGCTTCCTTTGTGGAGTGCTCTGAACCGGGCTTTGAAATATATGGAGCTGCTACCTCTGAAACAGGTGGCACAAGGGCATGATGGACATGGAGAAAAGACGCCATCTGTCATGGTCAGAGAATTTTAAGTGGCTCAATGTGTCTAGAACATATGGCATGGCATAGACACTGGGAGTGGCTGGGTCAGACGGGGAGGTAAAAGTGGGCAATGAATCTGCAAGGTATAATGCATTCTCATGTCTAGGTGAGTAGAATTTATACTTGATCTTGCAGGTGGCAGGAAAGGGTTAAATCAGGAGTGGAACATGATCAGATCAACTTTAGAAACTGCTGGTGAGCCACTGCAGCTTGAACTGGGATGGGTGGTACAGGGTGGGCAGAAAAAATTAACAGCAGACAAAATCAGTACAGTTTTCTGACAGTAGAACCCACATGCTCGCTCTGTCGTTTCCTTTCCCTTAAACCTGTTTCTATGGATTGGTTTCAGGCATTTCCAGGCACTCTGGAGATAGTAGTGCTATTCTGTGTAGACCAGCAGTTATCTGCAATGGTCATCCCGGATACACCTATGAGACACCATAATCATAACATGAAGAAGTCAGTAGCCAGGAGTCCAAAGAATAGGGGTGGGGGGGCAACACACTGAAAAGCCCTTCAAATAAACTAGGGGCATCTGCTGTGCTTCTGCCACACCATGGAGCCAGCCACTGTCATGTATATCTTCACCACTGGGCCCATCACAGACCAACTTGGCTCCGATAACCTCACAGAACAGTGCCTTCCATGCAAATTTCCAGGCTCTCGCCTCTGAGCTGACAATGTGAGCTGGATAAGACCGATACTGAGAATCAGTAGCCAAGGGTATTTGACAGTTCTTACAGCAATAAGCCACAGATAATCACTGCTCAAAGTTTGCCATTAAGGAGGTGAGCTTCAGGCCCCGCTGGGCAGAGAAAGAATTAGTTATCTGCTTAAAAGCCAGGGGAGGGAGGCTGTTCTGGCAACCTTGAAGACACCTGTTTAACCAGCCCTCTGGTCCTAATGGCGTCAACCAGGCAGTTTGGACAGAGGAAAAAGGTCACTTGAGCTGAAAGTGTGGTTTCACTGACTTAGTTTCCTGGATGGAATGACTCGCTCCTGGCTAAACTGTCCAGCCCGTTCGGTGAAGAGTCAAAGTCTACTGTCAAAAGCAGGAGATGTAGGCAACTGTGATCCTCTTTTACACAGGGCAATGTTGTTAAAATCTTTTGAAATAAGTATCATGCTACACAGTAACTTCTTGTGAGTAGGTGTGGCATCTTTTTACTTAGAAATAAAATATTTTCCCTAGGTCTTTAAATCTTTGTCATGGATCTATTTCTCTCATGTGCTTCCAATTTGCATTTACAGAAACGTGTGCACTTGCATAGCAATGTTTGCCAGGCATTATTCTAAATCTTTATAGTTTATTCATTTACTTAATCTTCACATTAACCCAAACAGGTAGGTCTCCATAGCAGATGGCAACACTGGTGAACAGAGAGGTGAAGTAACCTGCCATGGTCACACTGCTCTGTGTAACAAAGTTGGAATAACAGACATCCAAGTGACCAACCCTGCCTCGTCTCAGGGCACAGCTGGTCATGAGTTCATCCCCGGCAAGTATAATAATTTAGTTGAGAATCAAAGACTCTCAAGGGCAATGTGTTCATTGTCATGGTCAATCTCTTCTTATTTTCTCTTCTTATCATGTAACAGAAAGAATGAAAGCTACTTTCTAATAGCTTGGCGAACCTGCCAGTTTGATATTAAGATGCAGTGCCCGTGAGCCAGAGGCTGCAGGCCTAGGTCCTCATCCCAGGTGCCACAGTTAACAAAAGATATCACAGTGATTTCAGTTACTTCTTTTTCACCTAGTTTTCACTGTGCTTTTTTTTTTTTTTCAAAAGCTAATGGAATGGCTGGGCATTCAAATGCCATTCATTTAAAAATGGCTGTCCAGCATTTAGTCAATGTGCAAAGCTCCATTTCCAGTGGCTATAGGAGAAAACGGTAGTGTTATATGGTGCCAGTGTGCTCACATAATGCAGAGCGAACTTACCCGTCTGGTAGGGGAGAGACCTGTGATTCGAGGCGCAAGTCTTTGCATTCTGATTCCAGGGCTCTTGGATTATGAACTTCTTCTTTTCTTTCATGTTAGAAAATCAGAAACCTGGACAACAAAATCCTAAAGATTAACAGCTCCAGGTTTTCTCCTTGCTTCTTGCCTCCTTCCTCTAGAGCTACATGCAAGCTGCTTTTTTGACTCTTGCCCACTCTGTGAGGCCCAAAGATTTCTCTTCACTCTGGTTCATGTATTCATCCTCCGTTAGCTCCTGGAAGACTTGGAGGTGGGACTCTATTCAGGGCACCTACACCTTAGCACGCTTTCCAGAGTCCTTTAGAACTTGGCGACAGCCATGGGCTATAACATCTGCCTGCCTTAGCATCTGCCTGCCAGGACTAAGCTTCTGTAAATTTTTCAAACAGAAAACTATGCTGCCATGTAGCATTCTTACTATTTGGTTTGGTTTCCAAACATTAATAAAAGCCTAATTTTCATCCTTTTGCTAAGCATGAATACGGCACTGAAATGAGGTAGAAAAGTCTTGCCTCTGGCTCCTGCCCAGTCCCCCGAATCTATCAGTCACATGCAGACAATCCTCTTCCACAGATCTTCTCAGTTTTCCTTTTTTTCCTGCTCTGATGGACACCACCTCTTTTAAATCTGTCCCCTTGATATACCCTTCTAGCAATCTTCCCTCATTATAGAATTATATAAGCAATTTTTCTACTTAATTATTTGAAGCTGTTTTCATTTAATAAAAAGTTATTTAATTGGAAAGATTAGTCATATAAATGACTACATTTTCAACATATGAAGGGCGAAAAAGAATCAGAAGCATTAGAGGGCAAAAGCACTTTATTGCGTGCTCAGGATCTCACAGTTTACCAAATCTCTAATCAGCTGTGGGACAGAGAAAATTAAGATGTGCTAACCACGGCATTTGATTGGTATTATAGTTTTATCAATCATACTATTTTTCCTTACATGTCTCCATCTCCAAATACTAGAAAAAATAAGTACTTCTAAACCTTTCTTATACTTAGGGCTAGTCTTTGACTTAGTTCTAGTCAATAAAATGTAAAGGGAAATCTGCTGGAGAATTCCAGGAGAGGCATTTGTCTCCCTGTTAAGAGGGAAGTATTGGAGGAAAAAGGCTTGCCCCCACTGCTTCTTATTTCTGAAAGTGCTGTGTAAAGATATGATGGTGGGAGCTCCAGCAGCCCTCTTGCCTCAAAGAGGAGATGGCCAAGGAATTATGGGAAACTGACAGAAGGACTTGCTGTTGCTGTGTAGTATTCATTCAACAACCATTTCTTGAATACAGGTCACATATGAGACATTATACCAGTATAAAATACATTATACCATATAAAAAAGAAAACAATGTTTCTGTTTCTAGGAGGCTTCATTCTAATAGGGAGCACAGCAGTTGACAATAAAGATATCTCAGGTTGAGTTTAAAGCTATGGCAAAAACTTGCACAAGTTAAAGGAGCTTGAGAGTAATTTGATGATACTTTAGGCAAGTTGATAAAAGAAAGTCCTCTGAAGGAGATGAAGGAGTAGAGGGTGACAGGAGAAGGGGGAGAGGGAGAAAAGAGAAGAGGTGGGAAAGCCTTCAGGAAGCAGGAAGAGCAGAGAAGCACAAGTGAAGGAGCAGTAGGTAAAAAGAAGAAAGTGAGGCAAGAGAGATTCTTGACGTCCAGATCTTTTAGAGGCTGCAATAAGGACTTTTAGATTTCATTCTGAAGGACATAAGAAATCACTAGAAGAGTTTGAGCAGGGGAACAATACGGTACTTCAATTTTAAAAACAGGTTTCTTGTTGCCAGACATAGAAAAAGAGAAAATAGGAAGACAAATTAGAAAAATATCACACGAATATCAGTGGCCAGATGGAGGGAAGTGATGGAGCTGGAGATTAGACTCTAGACACACTGTGAAAGTCAAATCACCAGAATTTGCTGATAGATTTGGTGGATGCAAGACATTATCCCAGTAGTGGCTTATGTTCATATTTCTTAAAACATAAGAAACATAAATTCCTTTTTTTATGGCAAGATTATTGTGACCTTTTCTTATATGCAGCTGAAAGCATTTTTAAGACAATGAGAAGCAAATTATTTTTTCTTTAAGTGTTCATTATCCCCCAGTCTTACAGATTCAAAATGGATCTCTAGACCACTGGATCATTAGAAGCTCTTGGATAAGAGTTTGCATGGTATGCTTATTTACTAAATGCCACTAATTTATTGATCAGGATAAAAAGAAAATTGAGGTCAGAGAGTTAAAAACGTTTGACAAGAGTCACAAAGGCCAGCTGAGTATGTGATGTGCATGTGTAGTCCCATACATTTTGGAGGACAGGATGGGAGAATCAGTGGAGCCCATGAGTTTGAGGCCAGGATGGGCAACATAGCAAGACCCTGTTTCAAAAATAAGAAAATAAATAAAAGTTAGACTATTGCATAGCCCACCTATGAGTGTTCAGATTATGACTCGGGCTGTAACCTGAGTTCAGATTACAATGATAATACAAAGTGATAATAACAAAATAGTCTCAGCTACTTGCTCATGACAGCAAGATGCGGCTGAACCCATTCCCATCCAGGGCAGCATTTCCTTCCTAGGTGTTTGTCAGGCCTTGTCTAGCACTCCTGGCAAGCTGGGAGTCCTGTGTGGGTGGGGCTTTCTGGGTTTCATAGGGTAGGGCTCTGCCTCACTGGCTCACAAACGGATAGAGCACTGTCTTGACAAAGGAAAAGAGCACTGTCTCGCTGACTGAGGCTCTGCCGAGGGGAACTGCATAGGAGAAAAGAGAAACATGGTCCCCAAAGAGAAGGTTAACCAAAAGCACTTTATATGAAAGCAATCAGTGTGACTAACTTCATTCTGATGAGAAAAAAAAGGATAGAAATGCAAGAGTGTGCAGACTGGCATATACAACATGAGGAGAAAAGGAAGAGGAAGAAGGAGAAGGAGAAGGAAAAGGGGAAGGGGGAGGGAAAGGGGAAAGGGAAGGGGAAGGGGAAGAGAAAAAGGGAGAAGCAGAAGAAGGAAGATGAAGACAAGAGGGAGGGAGAGAAGGAGGAGAGAGAGGAGGGGACAGAGAAGGAACAGGAAGGGAGGAGGAAGAAAACCACACCTCTGTGTATAGATCATTTGCAAGTTATCAATATCTACAATAATATTGGAGGAGGAGCAGGATGAGGGGGAAGAGGATAAGAGGGGAGGGAGGAGGATGAATCCACTGATGAATAGATTATCTCCATGATCCAGTTACCTTCCATACACATGAAACATTGGGGGACATTTTAAATCTAAACCACAGCAACCCCCCTTTGGAAAGCTCTAGAAGGTTTCATTAGAGGAAAGCTGTCCCACGAAAATACAATTCTAGCCCCATATATATTTTAAAATAGTTTAGCAAGCATATTAGAAATTATGAGACAGGTGTGATGAAAGCAGTATACTTGATTAAACCCAATGTATTCAAATATTACTTCACACTTGGCAGCAGCGACAGCTGTCAGTTGCCACACATGGCCAGTGGCTACTACACTAGTCAGTGCATTGTTAGAAGAGAAAGCATAAGGAAAATTCAATAGAAAATTTTTGAGAGCCAGGTGTGGTGGCGCAGACCTAGAATCCCAGCACTTGGAAGGCTGAGGCAGGAGAATGGTCCTGAGTTTGAGGCCAGCCTGGGCTACATAGTTCAAGGCCAGCCTAAACTATGTAGCAAGACCCTATCTCAAAAAAAAAAAAAAAAAAAAAAAGAGAGCCAGTGTTCCAGGAGCGGCTGGACTCCTGGGCTCGAGTCTGTGCTCGCCCACACTGCCAGGGGTCCCAGCTGAAACGCGCGGAGAGAGCCAGGTATTTCCCAGCTACTCCCTGAGGGCAGCGCGTGCATCAGGACCCCACTGCCCAAGCCCCAGGAACCTCTCTGGCTGCAGGCGGGGCAAACAAACCCTCAGCCCCACGTGCCCTGCGCAGCGAGAGCCAGTGTTCCAGGAGTGGCTAGACACCTGGGCTCGAGTCTGTGCTTGCCCACACTGCCATGGTTCCCAGCTGAAATGAGCGGAGAGAGCCAGGTATTTCC
>NW_004955420.1:15196515-15330661 GCF_000276665.1 Chinchilla lanigera | reverse complement strand
AGGACTCAGTAATAATTTTACCTCTGTCTTCATGTATAGATCATTTGCAAGTTATCAACATCTACAGTAATATGGAAAAAGAATCCAGGACAGGAGGGTAAGAATACTTATGAAGATTGCTGTGAGGACTAAATGAGGTGATATGCAGGTTCTAAGAAAACAAAATGCTGTGTGGTTATGCCTTTGCAAATAGCAGTACTTGTTATTTTGCTTGAATATTGGTCTTTGATTAAAAACACGTCAGACATGTGTAGGTGATTTTATGTTATCTGCTGTGAAAGCAATTCCACGTTAGGAAACACTGACAGAGGACACATTTAAATTCCCAGTAGTGATCAGTTTGTTGAAACGTGTGGCATTTTGTCAAAGCATCCATGAAGTATACGCACCCTTACACACGAGAAATCTAGAGTTTTTGAACATAGTTATAGATGTGCAGGGCAAGGGAAATGGTGATGGTTTATGGAGCATTTTCTGATTAAAAATCTGATTTAAGAACACTGTATTCAGAAAGATCTAAGCACACATACATAAGCATGCTTCCTCTCGGGGAGATCTGAGATCTCTGAATCTCCTTGTAGTTACATTAGCAGAGGCAAATGGCCTGATGGAGGCCTGTGCAGTCTCCCTCAGCAATCTGTCAGCGTTTCACAGCATAGTAACCCACAGATCACCGCCGCAGCCCTTCGATAAATACTGTAGGCTGCGAGCATGTGTGCTTGCCAAACTTTGCACGTTTCCATGGATACATGAATTTCAGTGCTAAAGCACATTTACTGTCACTTTCCTTGTCGCCAAGAGTCTTGTAAACACTTGTGCTTTAAGATTTTGTGCCGAAACTTAGCATTTTATGGAGGAAATGTCAGAATTACTTTTTCCCAAATGTACTGTACGATTTTCCCATAGGGCAGAGTCCCTGAAATAATTTATGTTTGTAATCTCCTTTTAGTGATGTGCTTTTATTTATTAGACCAATAAAAGGCGATAAAAGCTTGACTACATCATCAGTATCACTTTTAAGTGACTATATATAGGTGTAATATGTAAATGTTACAATTAATAAATGAGAAAACGCTCTGAATTTTAAAATGGAAAGAGATAAGTAGGTGAGCAAAAATGGGGTAGTATTTATATATTTAGGCACTTTATTCCTAAATATAGTGAAATTTACTCGACATTTTCAAAGACATCCTTGTGCTATATTTAAATTTGTAGTTCAAGATTATTCTTTCTAACATATTAAGATATGTACATTGACCTTTCACACATCTGCAAAGATGGTAGGATATATTTTTTTTGAATGGTTTGAATGTCATATATTACAACCTGAGGCTCAGAAAGTTTATAAGGAACTGGCCCCGTGTCACACAGCTAGCAGGTAGTAAACCTAAGATTAGAACCCAAGACTCCTATTTGACTGCCCAGGACTTTTTCAATGTCTTTTTTTCTGCGCAATGTGGGCTACTTCTCAGAAAAAAATACAGAAATACTGCTTTGCCATATGTGGATAGGTGTCTACGTCTCTGATGTGGACTCCATTGGGTCATTCTCTTTTGTATCCACTCCCCTGCTTGCCCTAGAAACTCAGTTTGGTCTAATTCACCAAGTCATTTCAAAGCAGCAGAGCCACTGGAAGAAGCTGTGCCTGGGACATCCCTGAGCCTGAGTGTGCACTGCCCCCAGAATCCAAAAGCAAGCAGATCTCTGGGTGCAATTGCACTGACTAAGAATGTGAAAAGCAGGATGAATGAGAAGCTTCAGCAACTTGTAAAAAAAAAAAAAAAAAAACCAATCTAAGTAGACGTTTCAAAAAGCTTGAGTTTTAACGGGATTTTGGAGGCCAAGGTTTGAACTATTTGATTGTCTGTCTCAACTCACACTTGTGATGCTGATGGAGCCAGCAATCTCTGTGTTATCTGGACAGATATCCCCAGCGGGGCTATGAGATCTTCTCAGAGACCCTTTTCACACTAGGCTCACACTAGGCCCTGTATTTGGGCAGGTCTTTTATTTTTGGAGGGGTTTTTGACACTGTTATTCATTTTAACCTTAAAGTAATTATTGGGAGATTTGAGTTTATATCCACTTCTTGCTCTGTTTTCCTTTTTTTTTTAAGTGCTGTTTTTAATAAACAGAATAGTTGTGTATAGTCATGGAGGACGGTGTGAGATTTTGTACACCTATGATAATACATAACATGCAATAATCAGGTACTTAGGATAACCACCCACTCCTATGTTGATTATTGCTCTGTGGTAAGAGCATTCTAAAAATATTCAATAAAATATTGTTAATATGTGTGTGTTTTAATCTAAAAGGGCTTTAGAGCTGGGGGTATTCCTGAGTGGAAGAGTGTGCACTTAGCATGCAGAAGGTCCTTGGTTCAAGCCTCAGTGCTGTAAAATAAAAGAACGAATAAATAAACATAAGACTTTACAAGGCCTGACCTCAGTTCTACCCCAGGAGGCAGTGAGTACACAGCCTCATGTCTCAATAGTTCCCAGCAACTTCCAGGACCCGAGTTCACACAGGTTTGCTGTGAGGATCAAATAACACAAAGGATATGAAAGTGCATGGCTGGTTACAAGATACCCATACGTGCACATAATCTATGTAGGCTCATCTTGAGGCTTTGGTCTAGTATCACACAATGCCAAATGTTTTTCATCTCTATATATTAAAAAGGCAAATTAATGGCTCCTGTTCCCTCATAATGCTTTTAAAGAAGGTGGACTTTATTTAACAACAAATGTGACTCAATAATCTCTATTATCGTTATTTCAATATGTTTCAACTCTTACAACTCAACTAAGCAGCAACAAAATGTACTATCTACATGCTGCTTCACTTACTGTAATAGCCAAAATAATGCAGACTGGTTATCTGGTTGTAATCTAGCATCTGGTCCAACCACAAACATGTGCAATCCTGGACATTACAGCTCCAGATTCAAATAAAACTTATCTATCACTGCTCTGCGCTAATTCCTCATTCTTTCTGAATGGAAATGTTGATTTTGTGCTATTCATCCATAGAGTTTCATGGAGTGATCAGCTATCTCTCTCATCTACAAAAAGGAAGGAAAAATTCAGCCCTCCTCTATTACAAAGCTTTCTGTGTTTTCTATAAATTCCATCTAGGCACTGAATTGGATTTGCTCTTAAATGAATGCATTTTTATCTATACCTGGCAGGAATCTAGAACTAAAATTACAAGATTTATTCCATTTTAATTCTATTATGAAGTATTTAATCACAAATACCCCCTCAAATGAAAAGATAATTTATCATTTTTCCCTGACTGAGCAACTCTCTTCAATTCAAATTCATGAATCTGTAATGCAGGGAGGAGACCGGATGATTAAGTGTCCGATTAGAGAAAACAGATTAACCTGGCAAACATAATAAATTTAGCCCATAAGCAGGATGGCTTTATAAAGGCTCACAATAACTCTCCTATATAAAAATCATGAACCACTTCCTCCAATGATGACTCAATTGAAATAGTTGAGGCACATAAAGCAAATGCATGTTTATAGCTTTCTCTCTGGGACGTTAAAAGGAGTAAGTGATTCAGTTCATAACTCTAAATACATACTAAATAGGGAACCTGTGAGAAAAATGGTAACGCATAAAAAAATGAATCCCAAATTCTCAAATGTTCTAGTTTCCACTTTGCTAATAATTACATCTGGACTCCAAATGCTTTTAGTTTCCGTCTGTAGACTTTATGTTTCCACAGGCACCAAAGCCAGACCTCAGGTTTCGGGTCATGTACCCACACACTTTGTCACAGATTCAATGATCCTTTTATAAAAACAGCTGCGTAGTTGTACAGTTCTGCCATTGTGACCGGCACATAAAATTAATAGCTGTTAGTTGAGATTCTATTTGCATCAGTGTAAAACTCTAGGCTATGACTGGTTTCTCACTTAGCTGGTTGGTATTCCTGTTCTCTCTGTCTCCCTGTCTCTGTCTCTGTCTCTCCATAGGGAGAGAGTTATCTCCCTGCCTGCTCTCTGTTCCTCTCTCCCTCCCTCCCTCTCTCCCTCTGCCTCTCCCCTACTCTGCCTCTCAGAAAAAGGATACTCTCCCCGCCCAGTTTTATTTTTAAACTCACATGGCTGTATTCTGGACACCTCCTGCTGGCCTACCTGGCCTGAAAGAGAGTCAGTTGAGCCCAAGTTTGTCACGTGCACCCAAGTCGTGCTGAATAAGGCACCTGTTCCACTGTTTGTCACTGGAGCTCCAGCAGGGCTTTCAGGGGCCGGGCAGGGCTGTAGGGAGGGGCATGGGCTTCCCGGGAGTCTTGTCTTTAGTGAGGGCCCCAGCCGTCCTGAGCCAGGTAACTTTCCCACGGTGGGAACGGAGGTCTAGGGCAGCGGGACCCTTTCTTTAACCCTTCCGTGTTTCCTCACTGTTGTGTGTGTGTGTGTGTGTGTGTGTGTGTAATGAAGTCTTTCTTGTTTATGTTTTTTAAGGTCACTCTGTCCCCTCACCCTTTGCCGAGGCAAAGACCGAGCTGTCTTTTGGGGGTGCAGTGACCAGGCTCTCTTCCTCCCTGAAGAAGGTTGTGTAGATCCAAATCGCAAACACGTATTCCCGATACATGTGCTCTAACTTTGCTCTTTCAACAACCACAGCGGCTAGCACAGCCTCTGGTGCCATAAAAGTCTGCCGCAAGCAAGTCCAAGGGGCCGGGCGGGACGTGGAGGTCTGGGATGGAGCGGGGCAGCGCTTGGATCTCCGGTGGGCTGCGGGGGCGAGGCAGCGCCGTGTCCCGCTGCTGGCGTGCGCGGGCGAGTGTGTCAGGGCGCGCGAACGAGGAAGGCCGGGGCAGGGCCGAGCCCGGCGTCCTTGCCCAGGCGGGGAGCAGCGGGGACCCGAGCACGCGCCTGGCACCCGCGACTGGCGCCAGGGCTGGCGTTGGCGCTGGAGGCCGCACCCAGGGGGGCGATCGCTGTGGCTTTGGGTTCTCCCGCTGCTGATGGAGGCATCCTGTGACCGCTAGCAGCAGGTGAGACCTGGGACCCTCTCAGCTGTCGTCAGATGAGGGAGGGCGCTCTGGGCCCAGAGGGGCGGACCTAGGAGTGCCGGGGCAACCACCTTTGAACCAATTGTGAAACAAGGAAAAAACTAAGCGGATTCTCTATATAGGAATCGGATGCAGTTCCACCTCCCCTTTTTTATAAATTGGAGTACAGAGTCCACAGGGAATGAGACTTGCTTCCGCAAGTCAAAAGCTCTGATGAGGCAGAGGGGCACTAGAAGCCCAGCCTGCTTCTCAAGGCTTTTTACACCTGCTGGCCCCTCTGAAGTGAACATGAAGAGTGATACGAATGATGAGTGTTGCTTTGGATATTGGAAATACTGTTGGTGACGCTACGTTGACGTTCAGCGCCATGGAAACGAGGCCTGTGTCGGAAAAACTCAGCCCTGTGTCTTCCCTGAGCTTGAGTTCCTCGTTTCTTCATTCATTAAACATTTGCTATGCAGTTATCTGTGCCAGGCGCTCTGCTAGAAACTGAAGGCCTAGAGATAAACAAGCACCAGCACCAGCCCTCCGTAGGGGGGCATAAAAGTCCCCAGGCAGCAGGCACCGAGCGGGTGTAGGGAGCTGGAGGGCCTCCGGAGAGCATGCGCTGTGGAAACTCAGCAGCCGTCGTCCTGGGTGACTGCTGTGAGACCTAGGCGAAGAATTGGGGAGTGCAGGGCCGGGGGAGGAGAGTACTCGGAACTGAACCAAGGGCCTTCACACTGTGCTACATCCTCTGCCTTTTTTTTTTTTTTAATCTTGAATTGCGGGATCCAGTTCTTACCTGGATCTTTGAGAGTGGACCATTTGTAGGTACTTGGAAGTGGGCATTTCAGGTAGAAATTTCATTGTTCACAAAAGCAAACAAATAAAAAACCAAAAGGCACAGCAGCAGCAGCAGCAGCAGCAGCAGCAGCAGCAGCAGCAACAACCTCCAGACAAGTGTGAATCACAAAGACTAGTTTGGTTTGCCTAGAATACAGGGAGGAATTGAGGCCAAGAATGTAGAAAGGGCAATGTGGGTAGTGTATTAGTCATCTTCCCGACACCCACAGTTTAAAGGAGGAAAAATGTATTTTGGCTTATGGTTTTAGAGACTTCAGTCCATGGTTTGATGGCTTCCAGGCAGAAACAGTATGATGGAGGACAGCCACTCAACCTGTGGTGACCAGGAAGCAGAGAAAAACGCAGGGATAAGAATCCTTCCAGTTCTTACTCCCAGTGACCAGCCTCTTTCCATCAGGCTCCACCTCCTGAGAGCACATTTGTCCATGAACTTCCTAGTGGAAAAATCCACGGATGAGTGTAGCACCACCCTGATAAAATCACTTTCAACAGCCCCACCTCTGAACATGTGAGACTTTGGGGAGATATTTAAATAAACCATAACAGGCTGTCAGTGGTGAGGCATCTTGGCAGATTCAAAACAGACCATGACAATGTTGTGGCTGAGAACAGTTAATGTGGCCCAGAATGGAACTTTGCCATGTACAATCAGAGTGTTGGACCAAGGCTCTTTACAGCCCGGAGAGTCTGAGGCTTAATCAGCCTTGAAGCACAGGTCTTCTTTGAAGCAGTATTGTGGATGTAAGAAACAGCTGGAATAGGAAAGGGTCCTATGGTATTCAGAGGCTGTTGGACAAGGAGTAGGCTGTGATTGCTTGTTTCAGTATTTTAGATATCCAGTAGTGATCTTAAGAGTACTTGGTAACGATGTGCTCCTAGATACTCCAAAACATGAGCAGCAGTTAATCAGCTTGTCCCTGTTTGTGCAGGGAGCATTTATTCCTTTTGATGTGTCCTTAGGGCCCAAGATGGAGCTATAAACAGAATAATCCGTTCTGGCTCTTGAAGTGAGAAATTTTTTGTACAAAGATTAAAGACTTACCTTTATACTGCTCCATTATAAATGATTCATATAATACTGTGCAAGTGAACTATAAAAATGAAGTATCTTTACCTTAAAGATGACACACAGAGATTGCATTGGAGGACTTTATTAATGTATCTTTAATTGGTTCTGTGTTATCTCTTACGTTAACCATCTGTGCCTCAATGAACTTGGTCCAGGTAAATCAACTTATTGAAGTAGACCTGTAACAACCATTCGCCTAAGGTCTCAGTCTGGGCACTGTATAGATGCTTCCAGCCCTACTTCAACACCCACTAGGCAGGAGAGAAGCAGGGGTCCTCCAGCAAGACTCCACTTCCCATTTACTCTCTGGTTCTGCATGCAAATATTTATATGAAATATGTATTTGTATGCTTTTGTACTTTCCCATTCTACTGGATAATTGAGAAGAGGGAAAAGATGAGATGTTTCATAGCAATTCTTTTGGTTGAGGCACCAAAAAAGGCACCAAGAAGGAGCATGAACTCTGGAGTAAGAAGTTGTACCTGAAATTGATCACCAGGCTTCCCACTGACTACTTAGATGTCTTTAGGTCTGGTATTTAACTCATCTGAGTCTGAAAAACAGCAGTCATAATAATCAGTTCACAATTGTTAACAAGAATCCTGCCTGGTATCCTCTTATAGGTACATCCCTCCCATCACTTCCTTATCTCCAGACAATTCCTCTTATTTTAACTTTCTGCAGAGGTTTATCCCACACACAGGGTCTCAGATTTTTTTTCAAGTTTTATAACTTTGTCATTTCAAGAATGTTACACAGCAGAATCACCAACCATTGCAACCTTTTGACTTTGTTTTTCTTCTACTCAGTATATTGCTCTTGAGATTCATTCAAGTTTTGCATTTATTAGTAGTTTGTTCCCATTTTATTCCTTAGTAGTAGTCAATGGTATGCCTTCAGCAGAGTTTTTATTAACAAGTAATAATCTTATTAATAGGGCTCAGTGTGATATTTCCAGACATGCATACAATTCACCTTGATCAAATCCAGCCACTAATTAATTATCCATCCTCCCAACCCTGCACATGTGCTTCTCAATCTCTAGCAATCACTAGCTCACTTTTATGTCTATTTTTAAAAATTTACACATAGGAGAGAAAACACATAATACACTGGACTTGTCTTTCTGTGTCTTGCTAATCTTATTTTTTTTTGCTATTAAGTTTTTATGTGTTCTGGATATCATTCTTTTGTCATATGTGGAAGGTGCGAATACTTTCTCACATTCTGTAGGTTGTCTCATCACTGTGTTGTTTCCTTTGCCAAAACTTTTGAATTTGATGCAATCCCCTTGGTCTATTTTTGCTTTTGTTTCCTGTGCTTTTCTTTCTTATGTATTAGATGTCCCATACAGAAAACCACTGCCTGGAGTAGGGAAATAGACCTCAACTTGAATTCTAAGCTTGTCACTGACCAGCTACATGACCTTAGGTCTGGCACTGAACTGATCTGAGTGTCTCAAGGTGTTTTTCCTATGCTTTATTATAGTAGACTCAAAATTTCAGGTCTTACATTTGTGTGTTTGATTTGCTTGGAGTTGACTTTTTATAGTGTGACAAGTCAGGGTCAAGTTTCAGTCATCTGCATGTGGATATCAAAGGATATACTTTGTTTTTCTGCTAAGGATTGCGTTGGTTATTCAGGGGTCCTTTGTGTTTCCATGTGGATTTTAGTATTGTTTTTTCTAATTCTGTAAAGAATGTTATTAATATCTTGATAGTGATTGTATTGTATCTGTAGGTCACTTCAGGTAGTCTGAACATTTTAATGTATCAATCCTTCCAGTCAGCTAATATGGGAAATCTTTGTTTTGCTTCTCATTCAATTTCTATCACTGTTTTATAATTTTTAGTGTACTGGTCTTTTACTCTCTTGGTAAAAATATCTATTATTTCTAGATATTTTGGGGCAATTGTGAATGGGATTGCTTTCTCACATGGTTTATTATTGGCATATAGAAAAGCTACTGACTTTTATATATTGATTTTGTATCCTGCTACTTCACTGAAGTTATTGTCAGTTCTAATATATTTTGGTGGGCTCTTGGTTTTTCTATATATATAAACATATTATCTACTAATGGATAATTTTATTTCCTCCCTTACTATTTGTATCATTTTTATTTCTTTCTGTTGCCTGATTGTTCTCTACTAGGACTACATTAAATGAAAGCAGTAAGAGTGGACATGTCTTGTTTTGTTCCTGATCTTAATAGGAATGCTTTCAACTTTTTCTCATTCAGTACCACACTAGCTATGGGTGTGTCATAAATAGCATTTATTAAACTGAGGTATGATTCTTCTATTCCTAATTTGTTCAGAGCTTTTATCATGAAGAGATGTTGAATTTGACTAAATGTTTCTCTCTATCTATTCAGATGAGCATATGATGATTACCCTCTACTTTGTCGATGTGATATATTACATTTATTGACTTGTGTATGCTGAACTGTCTTTGTATCCCTGACATGAAACCAGCATAAGCATGGTGAATGATCTTTTCAGTTGTCTGTTGAATTTCATTGGTTAGCATTTTGCTGATAAATTTTGTGTCTGTGTTCATCAAGGATATAGGTACACACTTTGTTCCTATTGTGGCCTTATCCGGTTTTGGTACCAGGTGATACTGCCATGATAAAATGAAGTTTGTAAAAGTTCCCCTCCTTTCAATTCTGCAGATTAGTTTGAGATAAATTGACATTCATTATTCTTCAAAAGTTTCGTGCTATTTGGCAATGAAGCCATCTGGTCTTGAGTTTTTCAATGACAAGAAATGTTTTCTTACTTACTGATCTAATCTCTACTTGTTATTGTTCTATTCAGGTTTTTTATATCTTCATGGTTCAATTTTGGCAGGTTGTATGTGTGCAGATATTTCTCCATTTTTCCTAAATTTTCTAATTTGCTAATATATAAGTATTCATAGTAATACTTAATGTTCCTTTACATATCTGTAATATTAGCTAGAATGCTTCCTTTTTCAACTTTAATTTTATTTACTTAGGTCTTTTTTCTTGGTTAGTTGAGCAAAAGGCCTATTGGTTTTATTATTTTTTTTAAGAATAGAAAATATTTAAATTTTTTTTTTTAAGAAGAAAAGAAAGTATTAGTGAGAAAAAGCTTCTGTATAAGAGGGACAGAAGGGGGACCCAAGTGGGTGGCCGCCTAGTTTTACTCTTTTCAAAGAACTATTTCATTTAGTTTTGCTCTTATCTTTGGTATTTCTTTTCTTCTACTACTTTTGCATTAAGTCCATGAGATGCATCCTTCTTTAATTGATATCAATCTTTCTTTGCTTCCATTTTTGTTTTTGTTTAAATGTAGATAACTTCCATATAATATCCCTTTTGGTGCTGTATTTGTTGTATTCCACAAGTTTTGGTATGTTACTTCCATTGTCATTTGTTTTGAGAAATTTTTTAAATTTCCCTATGGCTTGTTTGATTATCCACTGTTCATTTAAAAGTATGTTTACTAGTTTCCATGCACTTGTATATACTCTCTTTGTTGGCTTCTAGTTTTAATCCATTACTATCAGAAAGATACAGAATATGAGCTCAACTTTTTGAATTTGTTAAGATTTGTCACTTAGTATACAGTGTATTCTAGGGAAAGTTTCAGGAACTGATAAACAATGTATTCTTCAGCTATTGGATGGAATATTATATAAATAGCCAACAAATCCAGTTGATGTACAGCATGGTTTCAATGATGTTTCATTATTACTTTTGTTTAAATTATCCATTTGTTGATTAAAGTTGGGTGCTGTGCTCCCTTCTATGATTATATTGAACCCTTCTCTTCTTAGGTGTCTTACTATTTATTTATATTATTGGGTGTTCCAACCTTAGGTGTATACAGAATTATAATAATTATATCTTCTTGTTAAATTGATTCCTTAATCATTATATAATGACTTTTTTATCTCATCTTACATTATTTGCCTTAAAATGTATTTTTTAGACATAAATATCACTATTGCTCACTTTAGAGTTCTATTTCCTTAGAATATAATTTTCTACCCTTTATTAATCAGTCTTTCAGTATGCCTTTACTACTGAATTGAGTTTCTTGTAGGTAGTATATTGTTGGGTGTTTTTTTGATTTCCACTCAGCCAGTCTATAACTTTTAATTGGAGAATGTGGTCCATTTAAATTCTAGGCTAAGAGGTGGCCTCCTAAGAAAGCAGCTTTTTCCTGATGATTAATTTTGGAGGTATGATTTGTTGATTTTATTTCAAGATGAGCATCACAGTGCAGTCTCCCTGTAGCTTCTTGGCTGTGAATAGTAAATTAGGGCCTTCTGTGTTACAACACCCATCCCCTGTACTACTTGACCAAGTTTGGTTTCTGTGGTAGCTACCCTCTAAACTAGTGTGGTAGAATGTCAGTGAAGTTACAGAAATGAGATTATGCAGAGGTTTTTGACTCTCAAGAAACCCTAACTTAGACAATAGGTCCCTTAACAGGATAATTCCTGGTGGAGGCACACAGGAAGTTTGCTGAAAATATGTGAAGTCTTCCAGAGCAAAGCTAATGTGCAGATTTCAGGTTATTTATGTAGGTACAATCCAAGTTAGTAGCTAGGACTATTAGTATATGAACTAATAAAGTTTTCTGGTACTCTCTCTTCCACTCTTACACCTGTAGAGGGGTGAGTTCCCTTCTCCAGCAGCATAACCAAGTGGGAGATGCCAGGGTTTCTTATTTTTCTTACTATGCTGTTCTCTTAGGTCTCTGAATTCTTCCAGGTGTTAGTTTCTCTCTTGCCATTTCCCAGTATTCTCCAATAGTCCCTCACCTCAAAATGCTATTGCATACCTATTACACTAGTTCTTCCTTGTAGATGAGAAGGTGAGTTCTGGATGTCTCCAGGCATTTTAATCTTGAGAACATACTGTTTTTTAAAGATTCACTATTGAAGTTCAGCTCAGTTGTTTCTAGCTTGAGGATATTATGAAAAAAATAAAGCTACTATAAAAATTATGTAGAAGTTTCTGAGTGAGCATGTTTTCCCTGCTTTCACCCTCTGTGATTAAAAACCTAGGAGTGCAATTATAGAAAGCAAATTAAGAAGGCAAACTTTTAAAGAAATTGTCAAACCATTTTGGAGTGTCTATACCATTTTACATTCCCACAAGCAGTGAACGAGTAATGCAACTACTGCACATCCTTGCTAACATTTTATATTACCACTATTTTTTATTTCTTGTAGGTATGTAGTACCATCTTACTGTAGTTTTCATTTGCATTTTCCTAATTGCTGATGATGTTGAATAGGGTTTACCTGACATCTGTGTGTCACTTTTTGTGTAAATGTGTTCATGTCTTTTGTTCTCAGTGTGATTGTACTGTTTATTTTTTCTCCTTGTTGAGTTTTGAGACCCCTTTACATGTTCTAGATACTGGTGCCAGCGTTTGGTGTGCAAATGTTTTTAATTTTTAGGACATCCACTTTATCAACTTTTTCTGTTGTGGAATGTACTTTTGGTATCAAGTCTCAGAATTTTGTCTACCTTAAATCATGAGAATTTTCTTCTTTGTACTTGCTCTGCATTTTATAGCTTTACATTTTTGTATTAAGTACAGGATTGCAGTGGATGTCTGTTGGTGTTGCTGTTTTTTGCTTTGTTTTAGGTTTTATGTTTGCTTGTTTCATTTTTACTGATAAAAAGTCAATTACTCCAGCACTAATTGCTGAAAATCTTTTGTACAATATCATATTATTTTCACCCGTTAAAATTACCTGTGTAGTCCTGTTTTCTTTATTTTAATAGTAAGATATTTAGATTATAACCAGATGGGTGTTATTCAAACTGCATCACGAGAAAGTCTCAAAAGCAGCAGAGACCACAGTAGGAACAGGTGCAGATCTTGTGCCTTTCTGACTTCCTCTGGTGCTGCTTTTACACGTTATGCATTTGAGGAACTGACAGGTAAGGGGATACAAGTTTCTTACTGCTAAAACAAGTTTTGAGACCAGTGTATTTGATAATATCTGAAGTCTCTTTTTGCAGCAATTTGCCGTGATTCTAAGTTGTCCAGGTCAGAATTCACTTTTCCCATTATACATCAGTCTCTGAGCTCTGCCCTTAGTTTCTAGAGAGACTACTCATGTAAAATGTTTCCCTTGTTCTCCTATCATCTTTTTTTGTAAATATGATAAGCTTTGTGCAATCAATTAACTTACACTTCATATGTCGATTGATGACTATATATCAGAAATTGAAACTGTGGTAAATATAAGATTTTGCAGTGGAGCTATCTCTTTCCTGAAGCTCTCATGATAGGAAAAAGAGGATAAGGAAGCAAAATCACACATAAGCCATGCATCAACCTCAAGCTTAACAGATAACCAGCTTTCTCTCACCAGCACCTGTCTGGCTTTACTAGTTCTCACAAAGCATTTGCATCAACTTTTACACAGATTACAAAGGATTACTTTTAACAGCTTTTTGAGATATCAAATAACCCTGTATTTTTATGCCTATCTTCAAAATAAGAGACCTGTGCACAGGTATAGCACTAATAAGTATCAAGTAAAAAAGAAAAGCCCACATAATGCCTGGCCTAGTTATTTTCCATCTCTATTTTATAATACGAAGGCCTGAGAGTGTATTTTCTAGACATACCATAGCTTTTTATCTGTGAAATGAGAGAATAACAGAAACTCAAAAAGTGGTGGGAGTCTATTTCTTTAGTTAAATAGGGTTAACGGAGATAGTGCATTTTGAAAAAACAATACATTTCTAAGTGTTTCCTCTTCATAGGTTGGTTATTTTTATATGTGTGCCTACAATAGCACTCAAATTCCAGTAGACAGCTGTGTGTGCTTGTTGATTCCAATTCATGGGAAATGTGTTTGTTTATATCACAGTGTATCATCTATTTTTCCTTTAGTACTCATGTGGCCAAATTGCGAACTGCCATATTAGTATGACTCAGACATCTTTGAGAGGGTAGTTAGAGTTACTGCTTTCCATCAAGTTGTTTTAATAGTTATTTTTCGACAGATGGACAGCTTACATTTGGCCACGTTTCTGTGGCAGTGTGATGATTGAAGTTTTTCAACAGATGGCATACAAATACTTGGGAAAACACCCTTCCATTATAAAATGCTGCAAAAAAGACTTTAGAGTGCCAGAAAAATAAAAGTCTGTATTCCCAAGTCCTTAGCCTATGCTATTATAATCATAATTTAGATAATTTGAAAGATTCCATCCCTGGCTCTTGGATTTATTTTGTAAATGAGCATGCATATCTGCATTAGAGTGAGATGATGAGGAATACCCTGCTGTCAATTAGAGATTCGGCAAGCATATAACATTAAATCTCCCTTTGATTGTGGGTAGATGTATATAAATTTCTCTAGTTGAACTATTCTACTTCTATTCCATATGCAGAAAGTGTAACCTCATAAAAAAATCAACTGTTGAAGGCTTATTATATGTCCTTTCTGAACAATGTTGACTTAGGAGGGAAAAAAAAATCTCACCAGCTTAGAACGTTCCAACATACTCATCCATAGGATAAACTCCCCCAACTTCCAAGCTTTCCTGCTTCTACCGGTGACGCTCTTGCAATATTTCTCGAATCAGAAAATGAGGAATCAAAAAATAAATGAGGCAGAAAGGAAAACAGTGGAAGTCTAAGGTGGTGTTTGTGATTGTCACCATGACAAAGGGGATCTACTGACGTTTAGTGGATGGAAGGCAGTAAACTTAGACATGCTACAATACACAGCACATTTCTGAAAAAATGGGAATTGTCCCATATCTTACAGTTGCCTGAATGTCTGGCTGGACATCCATCTGCACTTGGAACCTGTCCCTGTTTAACACTAAATCACAAAGTAGTTTTATAATACAAAGTACTTGCTTGAAAAATCTGAAGGATATAGCATCTATCCACACCTCTACTCCTTGATTTTGCTAAGTAGCATACAAAATGCCAAAAGACTTCTAAGTTTATGTTTTTGAATCCTGATATTTTTATACTAATTAAGTGTAAGCATGAAAGACACATTATAATATCTTAGTAAGGCATGTACTGAGCATTTACATAATAAAACAGAGATATCTTGTACATCTATTTCCCTTTCATTATCTCTCTATTATAAACAGGACATATTGTGATATTTAATCTTTTTTGAAAATTTATGAATAAGTTATATTAACCATGAATTTGGGGATTTAAATAATTATTAAATGCTTGACCTACTGAAAATGACCAGGATAAGAAAAGCACTTCCACAGAAAATTAATCAACAGCAAATAAATTTATTCTAGATTTGTCTATTTTGAATCATTCAAAGAAAAGAAAAGTGGCATGAGTCTTAAGTATTGAATATGGAAGGTGGTCTCAATCAAGTCTATAACCCTGTATAAGGCTCTGTATAAGTGAACTATCAGACACACGAGCTTTAATATCACATGCTTTCCTTTATAGGAGAAATCAAAATTATAAAGAGCAAAACAAAAGACAGATAATAGGAAACAGGGAGGTAGATCTTTCTCAAAAGGGAAAGGAATCAAGAGATGGAGGAAATGAGGAAGAAGGAGAGGAAAAGAGGATGAAAAAGGAATTAGATGTGTACGTGTACCAGCCACATGCAGGAATGTAAAAACATGTAGTAATAAAATGAACTGAAAAAAAAACTGATTTTCTTGGGGGCTGGGAATTTAGCTTAGCAGCACAGTGCCTGCCTGGCAAGTGAAGGTCATGAGTTCGATTCTCAGTACCAGAAAAAAAAAAAACTGATTTTCTTATGGTCAGTTGTATCTGCTAGTTGATTTTTGTGTCTGTCATTGCAGATGGCATTTAATGAGTGCTTCAGTTTGACCTACCCTGGAAACCCCCACCCAGGGGACTTGATTGAAGTGTTCCGTCCTGGCTATCAGCACTGGGCCTTGTACTTGGGTGATGGTTATGTTATCAACATAGCTCCTACAGGTAAGGCTTGTGGCCAGTTGCTCCTGGAAGCTTCTAGTGTACTCAAAATAAGAAGAAATAATGAACAAAATAAAACAAAAGCAAAATATGGTGAGTAGAGAGATCCAGCAAATCTAGGTTTAGGAAAGGACATAAGACTGCAGTGCCACAGCAGACATCGTGGTGCACGCCTGTAATCCCAGCACTCAGGAGGCTGAGGCAGGAGGATCGTTGTCAGTTCAAAACCAGCCTGGGCTACAAAGTGAGCTCAAGACCAGCCTGAACTTGATGGAAAGACCATGTCTCAAAAAGACAAAAAAAAAAAAAACTGGTGTCATTGAAGATATCAAAAAGGTCAACCAATTTAAAATCTCTAGATTTAAAAAAAAGCACAATTAAAATTAAACATAACATCCAACTGGAGAAGATATTTGCTACAGACATGACTAAGTTTGATATCCTGATAGATCATACAAATAGATCATTAATTCATTCAACCCCTATAGATAGATTACTTAGGATGTACTGAAGGCTATTCTAGGGCTAGGGATTAATAGAAATTTCCACGCATAGTGCAGCTTATATTTTAGTATAGAGAGAGAACCAAGAACAAATTATCAAAGTGAATGCTAAAAGGGAAAAAAGCAATGTGGGAAAAAAAGAAATCACCATATCCTTCTGCTGTGATGTTCTTGCCCGGTAGCCAGCCAGCTATGGAGTGCACCCTTCAAAACTGTGGGCCATATCAAACCTTTCTTCCTTTAAATGGTGGGTATCTGGTATTTTGTCTAGTAGAAAGAAAGCTGACTAGTACAGAAAATCGGTACTAGACAAGTTGATATGACTACAGCTAACTCTGTGTTCACAAACCTTTGGAACTGGCTTGTGGGAAAAGTTAGAGAATAGCCTAGGGAAAGCTTAGAAGGTTGTATGCAGAGCTTCATAGGACTGTCCTTGAAATTAAGTGCTCAGTAAAAATTCAAAGGAAAGTAACATTTGAGAAAAACACTTCTGCATCTACATTAACTCTGCAGTTTTCACATCTGGAAAATAGTGCTGTCTTCCTAGTTTCGGCTGTGCAACTTCATGTTAATACTTCCATCCTAGACCCTATATGAGTGTGGTGCAAGTTCTGAGCTTCAGTCCTACAGGTTGAAATTCAATTCCACTGTGCTATTTTTCAAACCAGTTTACCCCTCTGTAGTCAATTCTTCCCTTTTCCATTGAGTTTTTAAAAAAAATTTTATAAGGCTTAGCAATTTAACTAGGGTAGATATGCTTGAAATGTATAAGAACTTTTCATGTGTAATGTTAACTAGAAAATGCTGCTCCATTGAGAAAGATGATAGGCAAAGGAATAACAGAAACACTTGCTTTTAATCATTACTGTTAGGGTTTAGAGCTGGAGTGTCCCCTGTAAGCTTCTTGTGTTTGGAAGGTTATTGGATCATGGGGCACTACCCTCATCAGTGGGTTAGCCTACTGATGAATTGATAGCTGAAGGTCAGGAGGTTGGGCATGCTTGGAGGCAGATCACTGGGGTGTGACCAAGTTTAGCAATTTAACTCCCCCTCCCATTAAAGCGTTGCTCTCCCTCTCTCATCCCTGTTTCCTGACCTCCATGACACGAACAGCTTTCTTCGGCACAGGCTTTGCACCACACTGTGTCTGCCGAAGAGTCAACCTACTGTGGACTGAACAGATGAGCCCCAAATAAACCTCCCCTTTAAGTTGTGGCTGGTGGGTCCTGTGCCCCATGGACAAGAAAGTGGCTGAAATAGTTTCTAAAAGAAAGATATTTTGAAATGCTGACTATTAGTGACTTTTCCTCTCATGAGTCACCTGACCATGAGAGGCTGTTCACATGCATCGTTGTCAGATGCTGAGAAAGAACTGCACCATAGAAAAAGAGGGCAGTAGTCCGATCTGTACTGTGCTAGAAACACATACGAGATCTCTAATAATCACACCGATTTATAGACAACTTGTTTCCCAAGAACAAGTAAGGGGCTCTCACCCAATTTATTCTATGAAAAGATCACAAACTCTTAGAATTTTTCCTTATTCACATTCATACATTGTTAGTAGTACTGATAATTTCCAGAATGAGGGCTTATGGATGTTGAGGTTAAGTAGAATTGTTTTGAGGATACATAAAGATCAGAGCTAGACCTAAGCATCCCAGCATCTTGGGCAACTTTTATTGGCAATGGAGCCCACTGGGCTGGGACACTAACTCTCGCTGACCAGAATTCTCCTCACAGATGGCATCCCTTCGACATTCACAAGTGCTAAGTCTGTGTTCAGCACAAAGGCCCTGGTGAAGATGCAGCTGTTGAAAGATGTTGTGGGAAATGACACGTACAGAATAAACAATAAATACGATGACACGTACACCCCCCTCCCAGTGGAGGAAGTCATTCAGCGGTCAGAGTTTGTCATAGGACAGGAGGTGACGTATGACATCCTGGACAACAACTGTGAGCATTTTGTGACCTTGCTTCGCTATGGAGAAGGAGTCTCAGAGCAGGTGAGTTAGCTTTAGTGGACACAGGAGTCCCCTACCTTGAGGACACCGTACCTGTTAGCTACGGTAAGTTTCCCAGGATTCCAACAAAATGAAAGTAATAAGAAAGTATGAAAAACTGGAGGACAGGAAAGGAAACGGACTTGTTCAAGGTTGTGCAGCAAGTGACTAGCTGGTGTGGATACAATGAGTTTGGGGCTAGAAATTCACCCTGGGAATTTGAAATAGAATCAAGGCACAGGTTTCTGGCAGTTTTATTGCCATCAATCCAATTCTATTATTGATGTTTTAAACTGAAGATTTATTAAAGTGATATAAGAGAATGAATATATAAGACTACTACCAGGGGAAATCTCCTTCATCTAAAATACAAAGAAAATGTTAATTTTTAAAATTAAAATATCAAAAGTGATTTTATAGCTAAAAAATTTAATTGAATTGTTAATCTATAAAAACTTTTTTGAAAGATTAAAAATTAGGAGAATAATACCTTGAAAATTTTAATATTTTTAAAACACAAATTTATTTAAACTTGGCATGGTGGTGCATGCCTGTAATCCCAGCACTCAGGAGGCTGAGGCAGGAGAATCATTGTGAGTTTGAAGTCAGCCTGGGCTACAAAGTGAGCTCAACCCCAGCCTGAACTGCATAGTGAGACCCTGTCCCAAAAAGACAAAAAAAAATATATTAGTTAAGACTTTCCATATTTTCAAATGTGGACCTACTGTTGCTTTGGTTACTTCTCTCTCATTGCTGAGACAAAATATCTGATGCCCAAAATTAAGGAAGGAAAGGTTTATTTAGCTCACAATTTGTGGAGATTTCAGTCCATACTAAACTGGCTCCAAGGTAGGGTGGCACATAGCAGAGGGCAACAGTTCATGGTAGCAGAAAACAGCAAAAGCAGCAAGAGCGAAAGAGGAGGAGGGGTGGCAAGCAGTCTCTTTCCCTCCATTATGTTCTATGCAAACTACCTGCCCTGGGGCAGGTGCAGCACTCACACCCATGAATCAATCAAAAACTCTAGAAGCCTGCCCCATGGCTGCATGAGGCTTCAAGGGGACATCCAGACACAAACCATAACAAGTATAAAAACTTTTAGTCTCACAAATGAGGTTCAGTGCTTCTCAAAAAAGCTTGGGAAAGTGGAAACTAAAACATCATGAAAGAAATGATGCATTTGTTACCATTAGGAGATAATTTCACTGGAAACTCATTGTCATTAAGAAACACATTAACATGATGAATGTTTTATTCACACATATCAATAAGTTGCTTCTGAGCTAGAACACAGAGGCCACACACAAACTCTTAACTCTTCCACTGAAAACTAGCGGGACACGGGCACTGTCCCATTTCTTTTTTACATGATAAAATTGTTCACTGCACCCAGCAGTGATGTATTATTTATTTATTTCAGGATTATAAAATGGAGAGATATTGGTCAAAACGTAAAAACTTTGGTGATACAAGATAAATCAGTTTGGAGACGTAGCACTTTAACAATACTGTGGAACATACTTTAAATTTTGATACAAGAATAGATGTTAGGTGAAGTGTTCTTAACACAAAAGAAAAAAGGAAGAAAGCACAGAAAACAAGACTACTGCAAAAACCAACAAAAGTGATGGGAGAAAACTTTCGGGTGTTGCAAATAGGTTTTTGAACATTTATTGTTATGGTGACTGTACGGGCGTATGCCTAGCTCCAAACACACCAAGTTGTATACATTAAAGATTTATAGCCTTTTGCATGCTAATCAGACTTCAGTGAAGTAAGGATGTGCTAAATCAAAATGGATTAAAATTATCTTTTCGCTTTGATGCTAACTTGCAATTATCTTCAACGTATGTAACCAGACATAAGACCCATGAAAAGACAATTATCCTCGACACAAGGCAGAACTTGTCTCCAACAGCTTCTGATGATGATGATGTCATGGCAGCCTTAAGAACCTACCGAAGCTCTAGCATTTGGTTGACATAGTGGCCACACTTTAACTACTTACCAGCTGAGTGACCTTGGGCACATTATTTATCTGGGCACACTGAGATTTTTTAAAGGACTTAGAAGATATTCAAGGTCTTCTTTAGCATTTTGTATTAGAATATCTTTATTTTCATATGTAAGCATGCCTACAATGGACACTATTTTCATTTACAGTATTTTAGGAATTTTATGAGTCTTTTTTAGACTCAATAAAAAAGAAACAAAGAAAGAACCAGGGTTATTTACCAGTAAATGAATGTATTACTACTAATTAATAGCCAATATCGAATTCATTCATTTTTGGGGTCCCCTTATGGCTTTGGGAAATTAGGTGTGAAAATCTTTCCCTGAGAAATGTCTGCATACTTCTCTAATTTAAAAAGTTTTAAATACAAAATAATAAATAAATAAAGATAAACAGTTATAAATACATAGAAATGATTAGCAGGATGGAAGGATTTGGTCCCATCTTTTAATTTCTCAGTGCTTTTTAAAATAGTTTTAGAAGTTAAAAGACAACTTTTAGAGCAAGTCTTAGGATCACAGCAAAATTAACAAACAGTGCAAAGTTTTCTCCCTTCAAATAAACATGTAATATCTTGTACAATCACTATTACTTTAGTGTTTCATACGTCTTAAAATTGATGAGCCAATTTGTACAAAGCATGGTCAAAGTCCATGGTTTTAGATTATGATTCCCTCTGTATGTTGTCCATTCTGTGAGTTTGGACACATTTAAAACGATGTACATTCACCGTTATAGTATCATAGTTCCCATGTACTGAAATGTTAGGCTCTGCCTGTTCATCCTTTCCTCACCTCACACCCTGGCACCATCAAATTCTTTTTGGTTACCTCTATAGTTTAGCCTTTTCTAGAATGTCGTGTGGTTGGAATCAGGAAGTATGTAGCCTTTTGGATGCCATAACATTATGCCTTCCCACAGGTAACCAATGAGAGTTCTTATTGGTCCACATACTCTTGTTGTGGGCATTTTGGATATACACTATTTTGATATGCATATTGGAATATCTTATTGCTTTAGTTTGCAATTACTTAGTTACATGTGCTATTGGGCTTCTTCTCAAATGCTTATTTGTCCTCTGCATATCATCTTTAGTGATGTTGTTTGCTTTTTTTTCTATAACACTTTACATTTTCCTGTTGAGTTTTTCAGAGTTCTTTGTATCTTGCAGATAGCAGCCCTTTATCAGATTTATCTTCTGCAAATGTTTTCTCCCAGGTGTGGCTTAATCTTCTCTGTACTTTTCCAGATACATAAAAACAGTATTTTCTTGTGGTTGAAGTACAAACAAGTTATTAAAATGTGTCTAGGTTTGTATAAGATGGTAACAACTTTGAATATGCCTGAACAAGCCAGCACATGAATACACCCTGCCTTTGCTTCAGTGCACCACTGCAGCCTTCAGTCTCAGGAAAGAGATTTTGACAAACCCTGCAAGTGTCGGTACACAGCCTGTCCAGATTCATCTAATATTTCACTGGGCATGAACAGAACAGAGCCTCGGGATGAAGCCTTTATTATGCTGTATGGACAGAAAGGCTTGCAAAAGTTAAAGACTACAGAATCAGAGCTGGTGACATTAAAATCTTAAGTAAGTCATCAAGTAAAAGCTCTTGTGTATGCCAGCTCACCAAGGACATCCTGGCATGTCACAGTCCTGTAGGTCAGATTTCACTACATGGGACTTGGGGAGACTGTCCCAGTTACATGGGATTGTGTGATCTGGAATGACACCTGAATTAAATGAGTAGCTGGCATTTGGGGAAATGCAACGATCCACTGGAGTGGTGTCTTTCTGCAATCTCAAGTAATTTTGGCTTAGGATCAAGTTGCCCACCCCCTCTTCCCAAGCCTCTTCTATTTATAATATTTCTCTAACATCCTATCTTTCTAGAGGCTGAAAAATACCTAGACAGCCTGGCATCTACCTGGGCCCATCCTACCCACACCATCTGAAAATTCCCCTATGGCTGTACCTTGCTGGCATTTGACGCTTCTGTTTAAAGACTCCTATTGAATTTCAGGTTTTTCATTACCTGCCTCATTTCCCTATATCAGACCACTTGTGGATCTCAGTGTCTGCCTGGAATTGTATTAGGGTTTGGCTTGGTTTAGAGTCTTGGGCCCTACTAATTATCGACCTGGCCCCCTCTTTGGAATCTTGTCCCACATCCTGCATATCTATATGTCTTTTTGTCTTCCCAATATACTTTGTCAGTAGCTCCATGCTGCCTCAAATTCTGATTCTCTCCTGGGGAATAAGTTAGGTAGTGGATTAATTAAAATGAATAAATTAATTAAATACAAAATTAAAATTATGAAGTAAAGTAGGATTTCTCAGGGCTGAGGCCAGGTTGTTTGGCAATACCATTTCCCCCAGCAAATAGTGCTTGGAGCAGAGGCAGGTAGTCACAGTTTAGATTTTTTCCCTGCAGATTTCAGGATGGTGTAAGGCAGTGAATACAGGCTGCGGAGACAGAGAGCAAATACTTCTCCCATGTATCTGTTTCCCGACCCTGGTTTTTCCTGTCTTTACCCACCGGGCAAGCAGCAGGTAGGGCAGCAGCACTGCTCTGCAGTCACATGCGGGTAGCAGGCCCTAGGGTAGAAGTCTGGCGTAGACAGAGGGCGTGCTCAGATGTGAAGTGGGTCAGGTCACCAGCTGTTGGACTGGTCCCTAGTCATTTGAGGAAAATGTTTCACTGTATTTGAAAGCCCTGATCCTTGAATCCCAGAGAAGCAATGTTCTTTTCAGAATACCTGATGATTCCAAAATGTCTGAGTGTGACCTTTGGGTCATAAAACTGCACTCAAACCCATGTGGTGGGAGGCAATATTAGTTGAGTGCCGTGAAAACCATGAATATTCATTAGATCCCTCATCATGGTGATTAATCCCCTTCAAGCTATAAATGTCTGAACTCCTTTATGGACAATTGGGCTTGAGAGTGGTTTATTTTATGATGTCTATATGAGAAATTAATTTGACATGATAGTTAACACCAGTATTGACTTTTTGTAAAGTTTGTTTACCAGAATAGCAATTGTGTCTACCATGTAAGAGCTTATGGGTATTAAGGTCAGATCCCCTCCCTGAACTATTTTACTTCTTTAATAAAACACACACATATACAAACACGTTCACAATGATCACCCTGGTATAGACGCAACCAAAGTGCACATTCAGAGACCAGGGGATACACAAAGGCCCAATATGGGTTTGAGAAGACTCAATGCTAGAGACCCTACTCATAAGTGAAATAAACCAGACCTCCATGTATAAGCAACGTATTGTCTCAAGAGTGTAAGAACCTGAAAGAGTGAATAAAAATTAGGAGGTATGATAGACATTGTGAAACAAAATGAAAATGCTCAAAAGTAAAGAGCAATTGGGATGAGGGAAAAGAAAAAAGAGAGAATGGGAAATTATGTATGTATGTATATACAGGAAAGCTAACATAGATGTACTACTGACTTTTATCGCTTTACTGAAAGGAACAGTTAATGATTACTTGTTTGATCAGTCTTTCATGTCTCTGTTTTCCTGAGAAACCACTCTGAAGAGATCAATATTTAATACAACAACCATTGTTAATTTCCTACCACTTTGTCTGTAAGTCAGTATTGCTTGTATTGTTCTTATGCTGTTTTGTAAGTGGATGTCTGTTTGTTAATATGTTTTCCTTCTTTTATTTTTAAAATAATAAAAAAAAGATTCAATCCATCTCTAATCATGTTGCTGGAATACTCACCAGCAAATCCCTTCTAACCTTCAAGTTTTACAAAGCAAGAGTTATGCTGCCTCTCTCACTGATATCCTGTGATAATTAAGGACTACATAGCTATCAGGTGCTTTAAAAATAGGAGGAATAGAAGCCTATGTGTATTTATCTGTATCGTTCATATAATTATAAAAATTATAATTTAATTTCTTCATCTTCATACAAAGTTACAATTTGGTATTGAACTTTAAATAGTGAATATAGTAAGATAGGCCTTCAGTTTAAGAAAAAAATTACACTTCATTTAAGACACTGGAATGTATTAAGAATAAGATTTTTTTTCTGCTTCTTGTTTCCTTCTAGGCTAACCGAGCAGTAAGTACTATTGGATTGGTGACAGCTGTTGTTAGTACCTTCTCATTCCTGGGCTTGTTTCCAAAAAAGCAAAGAACAAATTACCATTAACAATTTATCGAAGAGATATTGGAACTGAAGGAATTTGAAAGGAGGAAAAAACAGAAAACCTGAAATGAATACTTATTTTCAAAGCATCATTATTGCCCCATATTCTAATGATGGATGGCATGCTCTTTAATAAATTGCTTACTGTCATTCTCTTATCACTGAGCCAAGGAAATTTTTTCCCTTATTTACACAGATTTTCTGTGGCAGCTTGACCAGAAAAAAACCAGTAGCCTTTTAAGTGAGCCAGCAGAGAATCTTAACAAAATCGCATCACATTCTATCTTCTACTATAAATATTGTTTTCCTTCTCCCTAAGGGTGATTATTTTATCGCAGGAGTGGAGAACCATTCATATATGGTTTTGAAAGGAATGTTAAGAGCTCTGAATTGCTGGAGCTGACATCTAAATTCACATTCTTTTACTTGTCAAAAAAGACACTGAAATAGAGTGTTTGATTAGACAGCTTGAAGAACTCTGAGTTGCAGACCATGAGAGGGGTACCCCATCTTCCTGAACCTGCATAGATGTAAGATGGCAGGGGAGGGAAAGAGGGACTTTGTGCTCCAGGGTTGCAGGGTCACTGATTTCCCTGCATCTACTCGCTTGTCAAGAGTAGATAAGAGGCCATGAAGGACATGGGCTGTTATTTCTACAGAGTTCTGTTTTTGCTTTTAGATTTTGAAGTATTTCTGAATGGGACCTTTTAACCTTGGCAAGAGATCATTAAATGTTGGTTGAAAGTGCACATTTAGATAATAATATCCCATCCCACTTTTTAAGCCTTTTTATGCTGTCAGGAAGCATCATAATTTTATACTTGAGTTTTACTGATTATGTGTTAAAATAAATGATTTTTAGTACCATTCCAGCGTAATTCTTGGTGGAAGCTGGTAAAGAAGAGTGCAGCTCAGCTCTTTTTACTCCAAGATCACATGGGACACTGTGACATTACCCTGTGGACCACACTACTGGCCAGTGGCACCCTTCTTGCTCCACTAACAAGCACATGGTGTGAAATAAAAGAAACATCCAGGAAATCTGGGGCAGACTGTGATAAGAGTGAACGAGAGTAATGGTAGACAAAGTAACAGAAGATTCAGTGAAAGTCTTAGACCTATTCAACTGATTTAAATTTTACCCAGGGCCTGGAATATTCTACAAGGTAATTGCAGGGTTAAGCATAATACAACAGCAGGGATTGTGTGCCATAGTCCCAGCTAATAGAGACCCTGTCTCTCTTCCCTCCTTTTTTCTAAATAATCTCCCCCCTTCCTTATGACACCTGGATACTCCCCAAATTCTCTCTGCTTTCACTGGTCTTCTAGGAAGGAGTGAGTGTCTCCTACCATGTACTGAGATTCACAATTCCCCTTTTGTTTTTATTCTAAATTCATACCCTCACTGTCCCTTTTTACCCAGTCCCTAAGTAATAATCACCCCAAAGAGCAGTTTCCTAAAACTGTCAAATTAAGGTAGAACCAACAGGAGCTTAATGTGTTACCTGTCTCCAGGTGCGCTTTTACTAAAACAAGTTTTACTATTAACACATATTAATTGGTGTACTTACTTTTCAATAAAGGATGCCTTAATTCTTAAATATTAATCCTTAAATCTTAATCCCAACCAGGAGAACTGGCTGTGGCCAATGATAGCACTGGCCAGTGGGAGACATAAGTGGAAGTAGGAACAAGAAACCTGAGGGCCCCAACCTTTAAGACAACTCTGGACGCTCCCACTCCAGAAGATAGTCACAGATGTGTGGGATAATGGCGCAAGTGTGCACACTCCATAATCTGCTAAAAATCTGTTAAATTAGCAAAATTAGATGCACTATTCTAAGAAAACCAGTAGGAACAAATTTACTCTAAGTTCACAGTGAGGAAGCAGGTAGATTAAAGGTAACAGGGGATAGGATGTATTTGTAAAGGACGACACTTTCTATGCTCTTAATACATGTCTAAGATGATTTGGATACTTACCTCAAAGTTTTCTAGTAGCCTGGAATTGGCATTGCTGTAGACCCAACCATTATGGATCCCTTCCCTAGCATTTTTTAAAAAAAGATGAACAATATTCAGTTCTGGCCAGTTTTTAGAGTTAGAAGATTTTCATGTGTCAATAATAAAAAGTAAATTTGGAAAGCCATACTTTTGAAAGTAAAAAGCATATTTTAATAGCTTATTTCATTACCTTTGTGAATTACTCTGGATTTTTTACTCACAACGTGCTTTGGGAAATGTCAACCTTTGGTGTAGTCTGCAAGATATTAGCTATGCCCGTGCCAGGATTATTTGCAACTAACACAAACTTCTCTCATTCTCCAGCTCCACAAAACTCTGCCTCACAGTATAGATAAGATTCAATTTCCTGAAGTACATGTTTTCCTTGTTTGTGTCGTAGAACCCTACCACAGCCGGAAATGTTCTTCTCAAGTGTGTGTAAAATTTGAGGAAAGGTGTGGCTTTTGATATACTGGTAAAATTCAAAGGCCAAATGTTTCCTTGATTTTCCTTGTTCCCACTGATGTCCATCCTTCTAATTCCATCACCACGACAGCTATGCATTTTACACAATAAAATATAAAGTTTATTAAAAATGATAGTCCAAGAGATGCACATTTTCTTTCGATAGTAAAAGATAGAATCAAAGTAGATAAATCCAAGGTCCTCTGCTGCAAGCTTCACTACGCTGAGAAGTGTGCTTTTGGATGCTCAGATGGAAAAAGAAGAGGTAAGGGTATGCTAGTCCCTCCTCTCCACAATATTCTAATTTGGAGGCAAGCAGATGCTGCTGCTAACACAGGCAGCAACAGTTCTGATTACAGTCTTGTCCAAAAATGCTGTTCTGTGGCTTGGCCTCCCAGTTGGAGTTTTTCTTTTGGGATCTGTTCAGGGCTTTCATAGCCTCTGTTGATGTAGAAGCCATTGTTGCTTTCACCTGAATACATTGTCCTGTTTGTGGGAGGCCAGGTAGCATCTTCTGCCAGCTTTCTTTGCCATTTCCTGTATGAACTTTTAGAGTACAGTCCAAATTCTTTCTTGATCAAGAGCCAGAGCTCTCGGTTTTGAAGAATGGCATCCTGGAAAATCAGATGGGAAACCATCAAACCCTCCTGTAGGTCCCTCTGCAGCCAGGTGGCTCACAGCAGCCTGTGTCCCCGGGATTCCTCTGAGATATGCTCATTGCTACAGATGCTGCAGCTACCGTACTCCTCCCTGATGTCTCTTAATTCTTCCCTTAAGAAGCCAGAGGCTACGTCTGTTCACAAAATTCTGCCCCAAACTTCCAGCTTTTCATCTCTACAGATTTCCTGGTTAAATCCTGGCTAGTGATTTACTTAGAATGCTTTTCCTGCCAGACTGAAATGATAGCTATAATGTACTCAATGGAAAGAAAAGGAAAAAAAAATACAAATCTGCTACTTGCCACCTGCCATGTACAAGATGTCAAATAAATGTTTCTGGAATGAATGGATGGACTCTAACAAGCAAAGGCTTTGGTTTTCAATGTTGGAGTCTCCTTTTGTCTGTGTTCATGTGCTTATGTAATCCTTACACATTTATAATTATACATCTAATTTTGTGTTTCACTTTTGTGTATATTACACTTTGTGCGACACACAATTTTTATATACCTAGGATACTTTTTAAAGTTTTGTTGTGGTCACAGTTACAGTCTTAGTGATAATCATCTCAAAGACTGAATAGCATTTTTTTTTCTAGTACCAGGAATCGAACTCACGACCTTGCGCTTGCCAGGCAGGTGCTGTGCCACTGAGCTAAATTGAACAGCATTGTTTAGTTGCTATATATTTCAGTACAGTGCTTACATTGAGTATTTTACTTTGCTGCCATTTACAACACCATGATGAATATCTTCCTACTCATAGAGTATTTTTTCCTGTCTCCTTTGGGTTATTTGCTTTAAATACAGTCTCAAAAATGGAATTCGTAAATTAAAGAATATAATACACTGTATGTGTATTGTCTATGAGATATTTTAGATTGATGTGTTAAAGTTAGATTACTGCCTTTTCTTTGTGGACTTATATGTGAGTCTTTGATTCTTTTTTACCTATTCCTTTAAAATGGAGCACCTGAACCACTCACTGAGTGGGTGGAATCTTTCATTGACCCCAAGTAGAATGGGAATGATGCCTTAGCAGACACACGGTAGGAACTGGGGCATGAGCAGAAGTTTCTTCTCTCATAATTGGGGAGGCTCCTGGGGATTGCTTGTCACTCTGAAAGGTCTATTGAATTTCCTAGTTGCAAAGTCACCTGGTCTCACCTCTCTTAGACTAGTGAAAATACTAGAGAAGTACAATACAATGTCTTCATGGAAGCCTAAACTAGAGTGAATCTGATGTTATGCAGAAGATAACAGGAACATTTCAAAGCAGGCCTCAAAAAATTTTTCAATGCATTTCCAGGTAATTTTCCCTGAAGAGAACATGCAGTTTTTAAAAATCTTTCATAAATGACAACTGAGAGGAATCAAAACAGTTGCTCTAAAAAGTGAGCATCTGTGGAGAATGAGAATTTGTATTGTTTTATCTCCCCAGAAAAATAATACCCATACAAAAATCACTTACCTCTACAAAGAAGGCCACACAGAAATGGACAAGGGATATCACCAGAATCAAAGCCCTCCACGATGTAATGGTTGGGATGAACTGTGGAGGGAGAAATGCCACCATTACACTTTGTGTGTCTTCCACTGGCACACATTGATTATCTTATGTAACATATATTAGTACTAACTCCCGGAGTCTGGAGCATGGGCCTTACTTTTTCCACTTTACAGATGAGAAAACTAAAAGTCAGGGCCTTACCCAATTTCTGATCAAAGCCAATAAATAAATGGCAGAGCCAGAACCCTAATAAGAATGGATCCCTGCTGGCCTGTGCTCCCTCCACAACCTGCCAGTGTTTGTAGGGAGTGTGTCCTGGAAGGCACGTGAGACAGAGGACACTTAGGCGCTGTGGTTCACCATTCATTTTATCCTCTAAACATAGGGGAGGCTTAAGATCAAACAGTTCATCACTAATTTTATGGCCTCTACTTCTCCCAAAACAATCAACTTGGAATTCATTTCATTTTTCAGAAAAATTGAGAGCTGGGTAAAATCCAAGAGGTAAAGAAGTACATGTTAATTTTCCCTGACAGTAGGTATATACATTTTGCTCCAGCCTAACTTATCAGCTGTACCCTAATGTGGATTATAACAAGTTAATATTAGACTATTTTCCCCAAGTGGAGAGACCTTTTTTAGATTTGTAAAATACAGCACCCTACATGGAAGGTTATCGGAGAAGGTAGACCAGATCCAAGTAGAGATCATCGTGCTTTAAGATGTCACCGCTGCCACCGCACCAGAGGCAAACTTTGGCCTGAAAGATGCACCACTAGCATCACTTACTTTCACACTGGTCTCCTCCCTTAGCTTCTGAACTACTTGAAAGCAGTGATCACATTGTACTCATCTTTGTAACCCGGGTACCAAGGATGCTGTGGAACTCCATGAGGTTTGGCAAATGAGTGAAGATTTGCGTTTTCATTTCTAAGCTGCTTATGGCTCTGTGGCCCCTCGCTCTCCCACATAGCCTTGCTGTCAGCACCTAATTGATCCATCTTAAATGCCCTTCTGAAAAACTGCAATGATTTCCTGAGGCCCCCAGCACAAAGTCCAGACTTCCGGCTGCCTTGGTCCTTCCGTACCTTCCTTTATTTGTCCTTCCTGGTCCTCATACTCCATAGCCCATTGTCTCAATTTTAGTGAATCTTCTAGCCCCTCTGTGAAGCAGCCTTGCTTTGGATTTTTATTCCTGCCACCTTGTTATAGTTTGTGTCTGTGTGTCCCCCCAAAGCCTCATGCGGTCATGGGGCAGGCTTTTAGAGATTGATTGGTTATGGGTGTGACAGCTACACCTGCCCTGGGGTGGATAGTTTGCATATGTAAGGGAGAGGAAGAGGTTGCTTGCGGCCATTCCTCCCTTTTGGTGCTTGTTGCTTTGGCTGTGTTCTGCCGCCATGAGCTGTAGCCCTCTGCCATGTGCCACTCTGCCTGGTAACCTGCCAAGTATGGACTGAAAACACCACAAACTGTAAGCGAAATAAACCTTTCCTTCCTTAATTTTGGGTGTCAGATATTTTGCCCCAGCAACGAGAGAAAAGTAACCAAGACACACCTATACTTTTTACACTGGGAAGATGGAGACCTTCTCTTTGCCCCTCTCTGCTTGTGCTGAAGTTGTCCTCTTGGTCGGCAGCAGCCCCACCTCCTACCCAGCAAAATCCAACCCATGCTTTTGGACCATGAACAAAGTGCATTCTATCCCTGAAGCCCCATGCAGGCACAGTCCCTAATGACAACTCCTGCCCAAGTTCCTCCTACTTCTAGCTTTACACTGTCTTCAAGAATGGATGACGTCAAGTGGCCAAGGCATGGTTTCACTTCACTACAACTCGTCTTCACAACAGAAGTATAGCTAGAAATTCAGGAGCCAATCCTTCCTTTTATATCTCTCACAATACTGGGTACAAGAATGGGATCAATAACTTCTTTATGAATTTAATTTTAATCCTGTATACCCTGGATCAAATGATGTTCACTGACTTTAAATTCCACATACTCAAAGTCTGGCAAAATATGATTGGTTTATAAGTCTACTTTCTCTTTCCTCCTCAGCTACATTATTACAAGACTTCTACTGTATGCTTTTAAAAGTTAAACTTGATAACTATTGTGTTCATACATTAACTTTATGGTATTAACATAACATGTCAGAATAAGGTATTTAAACACAGTATTTCAGATGTCAACAGGCCAAATGCATCTAAATAATGATAGTAATAATGTGAAGCCATATGTAAGACTCATAAATGTTATTTGCTTTTCTAGTTAATAGAAATCTATTTAGTGGTCAGACATAATGCTAAGTGAAATAAATCAGACACAAGAGGTTAATTACCACATGGTTTCTCTAATGCCAGAGACCCAAAATACAAATAGTTTAAAGACAGTATAAAAGTGAGACGGTAGCAAACAGGAAGGTGGACTGTGGAGGTGGGAAGCCGACCTGGGAAAACTGGGAAAGAGGAAGGGAGGGAACAGAAGGAAAATGATCAAGATGTGACATATACAGTATATGTACCAGCTTTCCAAGGTGAATGTGATTATTACATATCACAAACATATGCTGATAAAAAAATAACAGAGCTAAAAAACAAAATAAAATAAATCTTGAAAAACATTTAGTTGAGAAAGATTTAGTGATAATTCAGCAAAAATATTCAGTGATCAGGGGATTATCATAATAATGGACTTATAAATTATAATAGGAATATGATCCACAGCACATCAAATCACAGCAGAGGTGCAAACAAATAACACTTACCTCCATCCCTTGGTATATATCTTCAAAATCAGAAAACAGAATGAAAATTGTGAGGCCCAAAGCAGATATCAGCAGAAATGAAAATATATCTGAAGAAACATCAAATATTATTTTTAGATGCTAAGAGAATGTTTCATATGATTTGGCTCACATTGCAGAATCAATTATCTTTGTTGGGCAAATATTGGGTATAACTTCAGATGTTTTAATGTATCTTCATATGTTTTAAAATATGTTCTAATGCTTAGAAAATGAAGGTGATGTCTTAAAATCTTTCCACATGAGACTGACTGTAGAAGTCTGTTCAAGAAATGTCTTGTAGTAAGGGAATTACCTCCCTGAGGATTCCAGGGGCTGGGACATCCTGTGGTGACTGCCTGACCAGTCACCAGAAAGATCTCAGTGCATTATCGCCACCTATCTAGCGCTTTGTGCATGGATGGGACAGTCAATCTTCTGCATCTCATTCATTGTTGTAAGGGGAATGAAGTCCAAGAATCCTTCATTGACACTCCAACCCTTCCACAATCTGGTCCTTTCTAAACTCTTCTGTAAATATTCTCCCTCTGTGCATCTGGAAAGTTAAACCACCATACCCATCATTCCCACAGAGACCCAGTTCTCCAGAGTCTGTACCTTTGCTCTCAAAACATTCTGAGTAGACACTGTGTCTCCTGCCCAATTTTGCCCCACTTAATGAACCCAGTCCAAATAATCATTTTGTTTTCAAAGACTCCCTAGTCCATCTTTACAAAGTTTATTTCATATGGTATATATCATATTCACTTTGCGTGATTTTAATTTGTCTACCAACTAGGCTGTGACCACTTGAAAACGGCTTTGTATTTGGGTCTCAGGGACTCTGATTTGAAACAGTAAGTGAGATTCCGTCCTGTCCATTTGCGAAGTTCCTTCTTTCCAAACCGTCCGCAGCACTTTACCGTGGGGAGGTAGACCTCCTAGTGTGCGCTGTGCCACAGATGCTGCTCATCCCCCCAAGTCCTCCCACTTCTCTGTCAGAGCTTGTAGCAGAGCACTTTGTAAATAGTGTACTAGAAATATTTTTGATAAGATTATCACCTTCAGGCCAAAACACTGGAATTTAATCATCGTGACTGTGATGTGGATGATTCCTACGCTCCTCCTAAGTTACAAAGTAAAACAGTCAACCACTAGGTTTTCTCTGCTTTTTTTTCAACCTCTTTTATTCCAGTGTCGGTGATCTACCAGTGTTTTCTCTGCCCCAATTTTACATCGGTACCAACCAGGAATCAAAGGCCTCTGCAGCAGGCTCTAGTTTCTGAAGCCCTGAGAGTTTTGTTTCCACCTTGGGCACCTGGCCCATCCTCAAGGTGCATCCACGCCTCACTCCGTGAACAGAGCTTGGTGCAGCACCCGTCAGAGGAATGAATGGCCAGGCATGCCTGGAACAGATATGAGGCAGAGAGGGAAAAGATGGGAAGTGCAGCTCCTAAAATAAAGCAATCTGACCAGCAGGGCACAAAGAAAGTCCCACCGGATGGCTGTGTGGCTTTTTCACTGACTTCATTGTTTGAGGGTCCCAGGGACCCAGACACTGGGAAGAAGAGGGCTACTCAAAAGTGCATCCACTTAAGCTCTGGCCCTCACCAGCAACTGGCCTGAGTGCTTTGTGTAGCACTCTGTCTGTATTCCGGGGATCTGTGAAGCTGGCTCCGTTCTTTCTATCACTGTTGGTGGAAAATGCGATGGAGAATTGAAGTGGATGTTCCCCCTCCCTGAATAGGTCCTGCCAATAAGGAAACCAGGAAGAGTGGGCTCTCCTCATGCAGTGAACTTGAGAAGACTTGTGAAAACCATTAGGGTCTTTTGTCAAATGAGGAAAGGGCCTGTGATCATTCATACTTGCTTCCGTAGAAAAAAATTAAATCTGTGTCTTTTCTACATCTTGTCAGCATAAGGTTGAGCTTCTGTCAAAGGCTGATAAGAAGGATGAAGATTTTTTTCTGCTATTTCAAAATAAAATGGCTTGTGTACTATATCTTAGAAGTTCTAAAAATTTTTGACTTACGATCCTGAGAATATATGAACTGTTAGGTAACACTTGTTAGAATATTTGCTTGTAAACCTTTTCTCACTTAGGATTCTCAGATATGTTTCGTATAAGGATTCAGTTTCCTTTCAGTCTTGGAGTCCCTAGGATGCAACTACCCTAATTTGCTCAGTGTATGCAAGAGTACTTGCAACTACTATGAAAGTACTGGCTAGTGACATCACACAAAGTACATCTTCAATTTAAAATAGGGGCTAAGACATTAACTCTAAAATATAAGTCAAAATCTTAGTTTGTTTTGACAAGAACCAAGGGTGTTTTCAAACATATCAACATTTAGGAAAATGGTGAGAAATTTGGGATGTTTCTAAGAAAACTAGAAGGAGACTTAACATGCTTTCAAGTCCTTCAACAAAACACCAAAATAATTAAACAAGAACAGAAAAAGTTGAATAATGTAGTTGGTGAAACTGATTTACCAGAAAAAATGTACATTTCTAACTTAAAAATAGAGGCCTACTTTTCTAAGTCTATGACTTCTTTTTTGCTTGTTTGTTTTTGAGATAGTGTCCTGCTGTGTACTTTAGGGTAGCATTAAACTCACTGTGTAGCCCAGGCTGGCCTCAAACTTGTGGTGAGCCTCCTGCGTCAGCCTCCCAAGTCCTGGGATTACAAACGTGCACCACCAGGCCTGACTAGTGTATGACTTCTTTACAAAATTGGGGTTCAAAATTGATGCCATGAGCCTGGCATGATGGCACATGCCTGTAATCCCAACCCTTAGGAGACAGAGGCAGGAGGATCATTGTGAGTTCAAGGCCAGCCTGAGCTACACAGTGAGACCCTATCTCAAGCAAACAAACAAAAAGACAAACAAAAAAAGAAATTGATGCCATAAGTGTAAAAAAATGCAAAGCAGAAATTTCAAAGGCTAGATTGTCTAATCACGACAATAAAAACAGATATCATTGGATAAGTTTAAAAGAAAAATCCCTCCCAATATAGAAGTAAAGAAACTCCTAAAATCTGTTGAGTCAAAAAGAAAATCAAACATGTATATATCGGCTATTAAGAAAAATAGTTCCCCAAAATGCCTTTGTTCTTTCCATGTACCCTTGCTGTGTGACCCATTTCCTTACTAGATCAATATTAGCTGACCATCTATACTTGTAATTTTATTGGTTGATTCTAGTTTGACCTAAGTTGCAGCCACCTCATGATTTTGTACCCACCTCATGAGTTTGCTCTATAAAACATTCTTGGAAAAGTGGTTTCCTTGGCAACCCACTTTCTCGACCCCTCCTGACTCTGAGGAGCTATCTCTCCATGTATCTTTCCTACTGTTAACCTCCATCGTTCCTTGGAATTCATTCTTCAATCTCAGAGGACACGACCTGGGTACATCTGACACCTAGCAGGCTGGGAGTTACATTTCTCCTATGTCAGTATTATGTTCAGTTGGCAATAAATGAATGAAAGGGATGTTAAATACTCAATAGCCAAAACACATCTCAGAAAAACTGGTCGATAAACAAATTTGACCCCTGCCACAAACTACACCATGAACTATTTCTAAAAGCATTAAAATAAAAATTTAAACCTAAATAAGCAGTAATCTATTCTATTTTGTAATTAGGAAAAACTTTCTGTGCATAAGGGCAAAGGAAATAAAACCACAAAAGAATAATAAACAGCTCAAATAAATAAGGCAAACAAGTGAATAAGTAAAAAGTAGATTTAAAATGTACCTGGATAATTCACAAAAGGACAAATAATATAAAAATATGCAGGGGCTGGGGATATAGCTCAGTGGCACAGGGCCTGCCTAGCAAGCGTGAGGTCATGAGTTTGATCCCCAGTACCACAAAAAGAAAGAAAAAAAGGAAAAAAAGGAAAAAAAATATGCTTATCCTCACTGAAGATGAAAATCAAAAAATACAAATAAAAACTGAATGTGATATGATTTTTAAAAAGTCTCATCAGATCAACAAAATTTTTCTTTATTTTATTTTATGACAGTTTGCTTGATTGATTACAGTACTGGGGATCAAAACCAGGTACATTCTGCTACATAGCTACATCCCCAGACCTTGTATTTTTACTTATTTATTTTTTAAACTTTTTATTTATTTACTTATTTTCTTTTTGAGACAGAGTCTTGCTACGCTGCCCATTCTGGGCTTGAATCTGTGATCCTCCTACTTCAGCCTCCCAAGTAGCTGCAAAGAGAGGCATCTGCCACCACCCCTGGCATTAGGATAATTTTTTTTACATCTCATATGTGGTATGTTGTTATGAAGCAAACCTTCTCCAAAACAGCAGATAGGAATGACAGTTGGTATGAAGTTTGGGAGAGAAATTTCAATTGTAAATCAAAAGCTATAACATATTCACATGCTTTCACCCAATGATTGACCTTAGTTACTCTATGGAAATCAAAGATTATGTCACGGTGATTTATGTAGCCAAGTAATTTTTTTTCACAGCATTGTTTATAATCCTCAAGTACTGGAGATGAATGCATGGAGCACAGAGTGACCATGTCCTAGTTTGCCCAACATTCTTTCTTTAATCCTGGCGTAAGCATTAATGGCGTATCGCTCCACTCTCAAATCACCACAGTCTTTGGTAACAGGACACATTCTCTGGCTTTCCTGCCTCTGGTCCTTTCTCCTTATTTGAGCAAATCTTCCTAAACATCCTATAATCCATATAGCGCTAAAAAGTGAAACCCTTACTCATCAGGCTTACCAGAAGAGCATCCATTCCAGTGTGAACTTTCCTTTCTGGTTTTTTCTCACTCCTCCCCTGCTCCTTACACTCCTAACACTGGAGGAGGGGTCGCCGCTTCAAAGAGTTTTTGCTTTGGTTTTGTAGTTTGTTACTGCTTGGTTTTGTTCTTATTTCACCTAAGTGAGTATACTGAGGAGGTAAATAAGAATTCTTGAGCACACATTATAAGTGCAGGCTCCCCTGTATACAGGCCATTTATGTAAAATACCTGCTTCATTTTCCTCATGGGCCTGAAGGTTGTGCTACTCTTCTATTTGAGGAAATAGGGGCTCAGAAGCGTTAAGGTAACTTTCTCAATGTTGTAGAGCTACAAAGAGGTTCATTTGCATTTGGATTGACCAGAAACATTTTACAAAATAGCCTGAACTATATGTCTGTGTTTAGAATGATGTGCTGTCTCAGTAGTGCAGGACTCACTATTGAGGAACACAATGTTGGTGCCTATTAAAAATAAGCAAGTTTCTTTCCCTGGATTCTAACACTGGTGACCAAGTTCAAAAGAATCCTGCTGGAGTAATGCAATTGTTCCTTTCTTCACTGGTGAGTTGCAACTCTGGGGATGGTGGAGGAACAGAAAAATATTTTAAAAAGAAAAAATTAAACTCCATATACTTACAGTTTGTATAGATAGGTTTCCGAAAAGGCTTGCCCTTAGAGAAGATAAGCGCTATCGTGATACAGTTCATGGTGGTGATGGGCCACAGTGTGGTACCCTCGAAACTTAAAACCGAGCCAGGAACCAGGGTTGCATTCCCAGTCCAGTTTCTTCCCAAACTCACACTCGTTGAGAAATTACTTTGGCTGGTCAGAAAGCACTCACTACAAGAGAATTGCCGGCATTTATCAGGTATTTTATTCCATTTCTGTCCATTATAGGCAAAAACAATAAGTTTAATCACTACCATGAGATTTCAGCTTTATACCTGTTCCAGTCGGTAGTGACTAAGATCTACTTTGTTCACTTTTTGGCATGATGACGCCCAAATAAAATTCAGCAGAAGTCAAGTCTTTAGCACTTCATGTAGAGCAAGTAATCTATTGTGAAGGGTCTTGAATGAGAATTTTCTCTAGAATTCCTTTCAATTCAAAGAGTAAAATGTACCATGTGAATTGAATTGTGAAAGGTCTTGGATGAGAATTTTCTCTGGAATTCCTTTCCATTCAAGGAGTAAACATACCATGTGAATTGAACATATGTATATGTGTTTTCACGTGTGTCTTTGTGTGTGTGTGCTTCTTTCATCACTGGGATAAGCCTCCTCACTTGCACGCTGAGTGTGAGTGTCTACACACTAATCCTTTCTCTTTACTTAGACAAATCTTCTTAAACATCCTATAAGCTGTATAATGCTAACAAGTTAAACTTACACCCATCAGGCTGATCTACAAGAGCATTCCTTCCAGCCTTCACCTTCCTTTCTGGTCTTACACTCCTAACATTGGGGATTATTCCGTGTTCCTCAAATACCACAATTTGCAGATTTGTTGTGTTTGGCACATTATTCACATTAATTGAATTAATACTCATCCTTCAAACTGCACTATATTAAAATTTCTTTTCCTGGAAAGAAAATTTCTTTTCCTGGAATCCCCATTCTACCCTCTGTGGCTTATTGTTTTGCAATAATTTTGTTGACTTGTCTTTCACATGTGAGCTATGAGTTGAATATGGAATTTTTCTTTTGATTTTTATTGTTGTTTTTGTTTTACTTAAATATACATGGGACACCTTACACCACAGGATCACGTAACAGTTACACAGAAAAATACTGACTTAAAATCTGCGCTTTCCTAGTCCTCATTACCTATGTGCAATGTTCTTCTTCTTCTTTTTTTTCAGTGATGAAACTTACAATACAAATCTAGCTTGCCTTAGCTTTCTTGCCTGAAACTTTGTAATTACTATTAAAATGCTTTATGGATCAGATTCATTTTCCAACTGGGAATTCAAATGCAAGACTTAATTCTTATTATCCTGGGCTCCCTAGGTGCCAGTTGTGCTTTCCTACTGTACATATTTGATTAATGTTTACTAAGTAAATTAATGAAACTGGCAATCAGTAGTCATATTCTTGCAGAAAGATGGACAGGAACTAGATGCCCTGGGTGATGGAGTTTAGCAACAAAAAGTTCCTACTTCTTTCTACTTGCATTTCTAATAGGTTGAGGGCAAATATTTTGTAGCCACTTAGCGACAGAAGCAGGGTTATTCTGGTTTCCTATCCATCCTCTTTGGGCTACATGACCTTGTCTTCTTTTTTTTTTTCAATCGGAATAGACTTCTTTGAGCACATGCACTACAATATTTGGGGAAATCTGGTTTTGAAACTAAACAGAAGTCCACATTCCAAGTAATATTTGAACTGCTGGATCTAGGATCTAAATGACAATCTTAGACATCCATCTTTTCAGCCTTTGTTTCATTTATTTCTCCCAGTTCTCAGGCTTTCAGGATGACAGTGGGGTGAGGGGGAGTGTGTGCCTTCCCTATTTCAAAGATAAGGGCTCTTTTCTTGACTTTTCTTGTGGAATCACGGAGGCTTCCTCAGAAAAAAAAAAGTTTGAGAGTCTATAACATAGTTTATTACTTCATCTTACCTTTGATTTATCACTGAGGAAACTAAACCCAGGGAGGTAAAAATACATATCCTGAGATTAGTCTTTCAATTAAATCAGAATAGTGATTCCATCCACTAACATTTTAGTCTTAACAATCATTTAAAAAGCTTAAAATGATCTAAGCAGTGACTCTTGTATGTATGTCTCTATTAAAAGCCAGTAAATGGTGAAATCCACAGGTCAAATCCAACTCCCAAGCTTTCGTAAATAAAGTTGTATTAGAACATAAAGATACCTACCTATTTACATATTATTGATGGGTGCTTTTGTGCTACAACAGCAATGTTGATGAATTACATCAGAGACTATGTAACTCAGAAAACTTAAGACATCTACTGTCCTACTCCTTACCAGAACTGATTAACCCATGGTCCATAGAAAATCCAAACTGTCAGGAAATGACAACACTCACGCAGTCACTCAGCTCTTAGATCTACCCAGTGTGACTGATCTCTTCCTACCTACTACACACGGCTCATCCCAGCACTCCACCCAGTGCATTCTGTTTTACCATTAATGTTTCACAGTGTGGAGACACAAATTTTGTTGATAAACATTTTAGGCCATGTTCCAACCAAAGTTAGGCAGTATTGGTGGAGAATTACCATATCAATTTTAAAAACTAAGAAAATGAACTCACTGGTATCGGTAGACCTCGCAATACCAAGGTTGCTGCTTCACATAGAAAAAGGCGCACACCTGCACAATGCAGGTGAAACAGGAATTGAGGAAGACCGAAAGCAGCAAAGGTGGCGAAAGGAGCTGTCCTGCAGGTCGATAGGGAGCCAGCTTTGGATAGGCATCAGTTAAACTCACTGAAAGACAAATGCATTTTGCCCTTTAGCACTCCATCACTGAGAATAAAAGATTGAGATGCATATTCCTGTATTTGAGTCTTGTTTTAGGATTGAGGTTGAGCAAGCGTTGACTGAACACTGACGCATACATAAGCATATTACTTCATTGCGTGTCCGACTCTTAACACCCTCGGCTCTTCCATGCTATAGCTTCTGCTTCAAAAATGAAAAGTAATGGGCTACAAAATCCTGTAACTAATACAGTTACCATATCATTTGGTGCAAATACTTTTTCTCTAACCAAACTAACCAAGAATGGTGTGCCAAAGAGGCAAGTGACCTGTCAAATGGTATAAAAAAAATAACCACATTACCTCACAATATTGATGGGAATGTGGAAAGTTAGGATAAGAATAAACAAGAGTCTAGCTAGACTTGCCTTCATAAGGCTGGGTAATTCATGAAAAGAGTTTGATTGGTCATTCAGCCAACATTTTCTGATCCCTTTAATCTGGCAGAAATTGTGATAGATGCTAGAGGTGTACTTTGTTCCTTCCTGGATATGTATGTAAAGGCAGGGGAGAGGGGACTGCTAGTATGCATTCTGTTGTTAGGGGGGAAAAAAACTAAAAAAATCTTCCTTCTTTATGATGGTGTGTGAAGATATGTTTTTGTTTAAGGATTTACTTTTTTAATTTAAAGGGATTGAAAATGGTCAATTAAAAATCAACTTCACAAAAATGAATAACCCTTTTTGGAAGAGGATGAAGTAAAATGTACTTAACTTCTCAGGACAGAGCAGGAAAGAAGTACAAGCAGGTTAGAATTACAAAATTAGATTTTACATTTAAAAATGGACATCACAGAGTCATATTTCAGTTCTCATGTTCCTCTCTGCTACCACTTCCTTTTCACAGTTTATCTCTTATTTCTCTGACATAAAGAGGAAAATAGAATGTGCATGCATTGGTTTGAGTTCATGCTTGTAAGGTCAAGGTGGTAGGGAGCCAGTATGAAGTTTGGGATAGTAAATCTCTAAAGTAGGTCTTGCTTTTGTTCGATGTGTACTCTGGGGTAATCATGTAAATTCTCTGGTTCTTCATTTTTTATGTACAAAATAAAATTTTTTGGAATGTTTACATGCCATCCAAAAGCTCTTCGAACTCGTTTTTTTCTGAAGCTCAGTGACTATGACTTCACTGTTACCAGTCTAACCAGTGTTTTGCAGTGATTTGCTGGGCTAGAGGATGTGGAATCTCAGAAGTAGAAGGACCATCGCCTCTTCCTTCAAAGAATTGCAAGTCCAGTTGCAGACACATACAGACTGTGTAATAATGAACTTTGTTCCCAGTTACTGTAATGCTTCCTCTAAATCCCTGATATTTCCTCAGTGACCAGAGCATCTTTCTTTTTCATAGTGGGGGGGGGTCCCTGACAGTTTATGCCAAAATAACTGATGGGGGAATCTGATAAGAATTTTTATTAATAATATTACTCAGGAAAGGGGCTGGCCTTACTCCCAAAGACCAATTGTATGATTGGAAGGTTGAGATTTTGAGCCATATCTCAGCCTGACCTCCAAGAGAATTGGAACATGGAGATTAAGTTCAACCTGTAGTCAATAGTTCAATCAGTCATGTTTGCATAATGAAATCTAAGTAAAAGTTTTAGTCTCTGAAGTTCAGTTTCCCTTCCCTGGTTGGCGGAACTCTGCACACTGTCACAGATCTGTGTACCAGGACAGTGAACATCTTGACTCCCCAGGGAAAGGACAGTAGAAGTCACATTGGGACCCCCTCCAGACTTTACTTCAAGCGTCTCTGCTTTTAACTGGTTCTGATTTCTATCCTCTTGGTCTAAATAAAACTGTAATCATAAGTATAGCACTTCTTTGAGTTCTGCAGATTGTAGCAAATTATTGAGCCTGTGGGGGAGTGGAAACCTCTAAATTTGTAGCCAGTTAGTCAGAATTGCAGGCAACAGAGGGACCCCAGAATTTATGGATAATATCTCAAATGAAGGCAGCTTTGTAGAGGCTGTCTCCCTGACTTGTGGTGTTTGGCCTGACTCTTGGTAGATGGCATCAGAAGCCACTGAGCTGTGTTGGATGCCCAAAGAAGAGGGTCCCATTGTGGACTGTGATTAGTGCTGAAGAAAGAGCAGAGAGACCATGCTCCTAGATCACACAACGTGGAAGCCACAGTGCTTGGCATTCGCTCTGCACCCCAGTATCCAAGACCAACACATCTGAGAGCTCAGGAAGGAGCATTGAGTCCAGGAGAGGGGTGTAATCATTTTCCAGCCTCTGCTCCTTTGGTCTTCTCTCTCACACATGCTCTCTTTGTAGTTTATGACCTGTTTTGTTTTTTATACAGGAACTGTGTTGGGTTGAATTATTGGTTTCATTGAGCTGGAGTTATTTGGGCTTCACTATGTGATTCTGGCCAAAGAGATGTTAATATTGGTTTCAGGCATTCCTGCAAAGGTTTTCTTGCTTTCTGTGATTCTCGGTGAGAATTCACCCTCGCTGCCTATTCACCCTGACCCTGGAATGCAAATATAGAATAGACCCAAAACAAACCCCATAGCTTGACCAATATCACATGATTTACATCCCCACACAGAGTGGCTTGGATAACCAACCTAGATCAGCTGAATGGCAGTCAACTTGCAGGCCCATGAGTAGGGAGAAGAACTTGGTGGTACAAGCTGCTGAGTTTAGGGAGTGAATTGTTATGCAACAGTATCGTGGCAGTAGCTAGTTGCTGTCCTTACCCAGAGTACTTTGACTTTTTCCACATTAGAGACTTCTAATAATTCTACCAGGGAATCTGTATTTCAAACCATAAATAAATATAAAAATAATGACTACACCTTAGGATACCTATTAGGTTCCAGACAGCATGCCAAGTTTTCCATGAATATTATCTGTATTTCCTTAAACAACAATGGAAAAGGGGTAAGTTTTACCGAAGGAGAAACTGAGGCTCTGAGAAGCAGAGTCCCTTGCCTAAAGACCTTCAGTAATTGGCAGAATGTTGATGTAAACTCAAGTCTGTCTGCCTGTAAAGCCCCATGCTCTCTACTCTACAGCACTGTGCACTGTCATGGGTTTCCAGCATCAAGAAGAATATAATGAGGAGCCCTGAAATACTGGCGTGGGTAGCACTAATATTTATCAGTAGCCAGAATAACTTCTCTAAATTATACAAATTTCCTTAGGATGACAAGGATATATGTTATCACATTGTGTACAGAGGAAAGCAAACTTGTGAAATACGTTTTATTCAGAATGTATCATTCCTTCCTCAGACTCTCCATAGCACATTCTTCTTATTACAGCTGGAGTGCAGGGTGTCTGGCATTCAGCCTAGTTATTTACATCTGCCCTCCGTAGACTGTGAGCAGCCTGAGGGAAAGAAATCCTGACTCATTCCACTCTCTGGCCTGCACTGAAGCTGGCACAGGGCCTGCTACCTGGGAGGAATTTGCCATTTCAAATTCTTCTCTCAAAGTATAATTTTTAATTGTTCAGCATCATTTGAATGTCTGGTAGTTGATTTACTTTATATTATGCACTTTGCAAATCATGTAAGTCAAACGTCAAGAGGCCCATAAACCCACCAGAACTGAATGTAAAATCCTGAGTGTGCAGCCTGAGATTTCTAATGTAACAAGATCTATATCCCCCATCATATTCTCCAAGGGGCTCTACCCAGAAAAGGTTACAACTCAGTGAAACATTGATGGGACTTGAATAAGAGTTGTATTTATGTAAGGAAGAAATTTCCTCCCACACCTCCTTCTCTAGATACTGTCTTCTCCTGTGTGTAGAAGTATTTGGTCTAAATATTTGGTATGAAGCTGAATTGTACAAAGCCCCCTTCATTCATAAAAATCATGGCCTAGAGGTGGGCATCATACCCAAATTAAGTCAATAATTTTGCTCCCTCCCAAAGAAACATTGGAAAATGGAACAATGAGAGGTTGACTTCACTAACCATGGGAAGACAAGCAGAAAGCTATGGAGACCCATTCAGGTGTCACTTTGTGGGGACATTTGTAAAGCGAAGGAGTAAAGGTCAGATGAAAATGACAAGAATGGGGGAAAAAGAAGAGAGGGTAAAGATGATTATTTGGAAATAAAGAAAATGATCTGGCTTTCGGGGTATTTGTGCCCTACTCTTCCTGAGGCTCAGGTGCTTCAGCCTTTCTATTCTAAGGTTTTCTTTTCTGAGAACTATATTTTTCATTGTTTCCCCCTGTATTTTCTTGATCTAGCTCAAGTGGCTCTTATCAAAGAGGACAGAGATATTAGCACAAATCTTCACGATGGCTGCTACTCAAATGAGGGTTAAACTGGGCTTCAAGCCATGCATTTCCCTAATTAATTGACTTCCCTCCTGACTACATTTTGCTTTTCTTCTTGGTTTTTCTCTTTAAAGCATTATATCTCTTTGGCTGCCTTTGTTGCCTTAAAATCTGTGGGAACAAAGCAGATAAGTAAATTAATTTAGTATGTGATAGTATTGTCTTTTTTAAGTACTAAGACTTTAGCTGAAGACTTGAAATAATAAGGAGCTTGGATGAGAGTCCTTGATAGTAATCACATCTAACTGCCAGTGACTCCCAAGGGCTGCAGATGAATGTGCTCAGATCTCAGCCTGGCAGTCAAGACTCTCTGTGACCCCACCAACCTCACCTTTGCAGATGATGTCCCCTGCTGCTTATTTTCACATATCCTACAGTGTGGTCGAATTGAAAAACTCATACCTCATATTTATCAACGCTATTGTTCATGCTGCTTCCCTCTCCTTGAAATGCCCTTTTAACAAAATGTTGAGATCTATCTATCCATCCTGCCTGAATAAGTGGGAATACTACTCTTCCTGGAAGTTATCCCTATTTCTCTCTCCTTTCTCCATTGTCATCTCCTCCTTATTCAAAAGGCAATCTCTGCTTACTCTGAATTCCCAAGTGTCTGCTATTTTCTGCCATTCAGTAAATTGTGTGTTGTTCACTCATCTATGTAAATCCCTCACTAAACTCCAAACTTGAGCTATCAGCCTTTTCAGACACCAAGCACCTCTGACTAATACAGGGTAAAAGAAGAACATTAGTCTAACAGGGTGTTGAATTATGTTTTTCTTGTTTGTGAAAAGTTTTGCCAAACCTCATATTTGAGGGCAATGAATGGTAAGTGCTTATATACTGTGAAGAGAGATGATCATGATATCTTCACCATAGCTTACAGGAGAAATCCTCATTCGTCCTTCAACTATGTGCACGCCCCCTCCCCTCAATTACCTATGTATTAAGTCTACAAGAGAAAACTGCAGAGATTTTCAAGGGATTCTTTAAAGGGAATTGTTAAGAGTAGTGTAAACTATTACTTCCTTCTCTCGTTGCTATAATCCAATGAGGGGAAGTCATAGGAACCATCATCAGAGAGACTAGAGATGACTTGGGGAGGAGCATTTGGCATTTATCACTCCTTCTGTCCTATAACATGCTGGGGAGAGAAAAGGAATCAGGGAGCAAGAGTAAACTGTACAAGTACAACCTGGTAGGTCAAGTAGAAGCCAAGGAAATTAGCCAGGCTAGAGCTGTCCTGGAAGGAAAGTGCCCAGTGGTGTGACCTGCTGGTCTTTAAGGTATGTTCCATCCAGAGACAGCTGCAGAAAATATTCCTGAGGGGTCAGAAGGAAGAGCAGTACCCATGCCAGGAAGCTGTCATCTAGACCACTCTACAGGGAAGCTCTGAAGGCCTCACCAGTGAGCCTGTGCAGATCACCTGAGTTTGGATCCCTGCCTTCTTAAGGCCTCTGCCATATTAGGGCCTTTCACATATCTTCGTGTAAGTAACAAATATTCCCTTCTTGTTTTTATTCCCTGAAGCAGGGTTAGAGAGTGTATGACACGAGGGAACGCAGAGATGTCATTTCCTTCCTCGCCCATTGCTTCCTGCAAGCCCATAGATCAGCCTTGATCTAAGGGAAGAAAAACTTTGAATTAGATACAAATGTGGAATATTAACTTATGATACCAGGACTTCTCATAACTAAAGATGAGATCATTTTAATCCCTAGAATTGTGCAGAAAACAACCTGTCTTTGGGATGACTGAGTTGGCAAGGCGGGAAAACAGTGTTTGAAGTCAGAAGGCAGTGAACAAACAAAAACACCTGTGTCCTGCTTCTACTCCCCTCTCTACCCATCTCCCCAGAGCTCAGCACACTCACTAAGACAGTTGCATGATTTCTGACTAACTGGAAAAGGTGCTGTCGTTCTGATGGAACATGATGTTTCTGGTCTTTCCCCTCCCGAGGCTTTCTTCTTCTAGAGATGATCACAGACCTGCTCTGGGTTATCCCAGCACTCACTGTGACCACGCTGGATGAGGGACGATTTAAGAGTGGTCAGGTGGCACGAGGGTCAACAGGTTATCGCTGCTGCGTCCATGACCAATACCAAGGAATCAAGTGTGGAAAAGCATAGAACACTTGCTCTAGGTCATAAAACAATTCTAAGGCAAGACTAGAGCTGATACTCATATTTTGGGGCTCCTAGTAACACAGGTCTACCTGACTCTGATATCTTCCAAGTGTTTACAGAGCTAAACAGTCTTCTCAAAAGAAGACAAAGAGGAGAGGTGCAGTGGAAGGTCATTCACCTTGCTAGGAATGCTTAGTGTAACCTGTACAGTAATTTAAACTCTGTAGGCACCATTTTCCTCTGAGCTCCAGAACTTCGAAAAACATTACACATTAAGAAATTATTTAATTCTTAAGTAACTTGCCAAAGGTCACAGAGACAGGGCATAGTGAAAGAGGGCCATGACATCACTTCTGTGTCCCTGTGAGCTAGCTTAGTTCTTTTTTTTTTTTTTTTTTTTTTTTTTTTTTTTTTTTGACAGGGTCTTGCTATGCAATTCAGGCTGGCCTCAAGCTCACTTTGAGGTCCAGGCTGGTCTCAAACTCACAACAATCTTCCTGCTGCAGCCTCCTGAGTTTGGAGATTATAGGTGTGTGCCACCATGCCCAGCAAGATCTTGAAAATTCCTAGCTTTCCTCTTTCTTTTCACCATCATTCACAAATAAATCATGCAAATTGCTTAAAAAATATCAAACATCATAAAAGAAATATCACTGATTCAAAATAAGAGGCAGTATCATGCATTCAAAAGTATCTAGTCATATGAATATTAATAACATATAGAAAAATATTTAATAGGCTATGAAGAGACATCACAACCCTAATAATCAAAATTGATATTACTCGCATCTATGGAACTGGTAAATCCTGTCACTGGGTTCATGTAATAAATGACTTAATACCAGTTTCATGTTTAAGATGCTATATGAAATTCTCAAGGTTATTAATAGCTTACAATGGCTGATGCTTTATCTGTTATTTTTCATAATGCTCCATTATTGGGCAAAGAAAAGAAGATGACAATGCCATTCTTTTTCTTTATTTTCTGTTGAGGCAATCACCTTACTCACTTATTAAGAGTTAGGATCAAGCCCTGAGTTTCTTGATTGGAAATATTTTATCAGTGCCATCCCAAAGGAAGGAAATGAGCAATGGTTCTGTAAGCCACACCCTGCTTTTGAGAGAATTCTGCTAGAATAAAATGTTAGCATTTGTTCTCACATGTCAAAGACCCAGCAAAGACCTAGCTTTACGTCAATATGAAGCATAGCTGAACAATGAAAAATGACCTTTAGGGTTTTTTTTAAATCCCTTTTCATATTTCTTATTCATTTTTTATGTACGAGACATAAACTACAAAGAACACAAAATACACTGAATATGTTGACAAGTTTTTGAGGCTAAGACCTACTTCTTATCAGGATGTTTCCCTGAAAAGTCTGGGGATTTCAAACTTCAACCTATTCCCAACATCACTTTCAAGAAATTCATAGGCAATGAGGCTTCAGCCATTAAGGTACCATTTTCTCAAAAGCTCTTTTTTGTGCATTTGTAGACTTTCACAGATAAAAATGAGCATCATGCTTTGTTAAAAGGCTTACTTGTTAAACAGACCATCAAAGTAATGGCTATATCTTGCATGAGATACTGGTAATTTCCAAAGAGTTGTAGTTGCTGAAAAAGAAAGAAAGGGAAATATAAATGTAGCTTCTATCATAGTAGCATTTTTATCATTTCCAGCATTCTTTTCAAAGTAGTTAGAAGGCAACTATTATTTTTCTCCCCTATCCAGGAAGGTAATGACTAACTAAAATCCTTGGCATCTCATTGGATGGTATGAAACTGAGTCACTATTTTCTAGGATTTGAATTAATTCCATCCTAGCAATGAGTCAGTCATTGTGAGATTAAGTATTTCTTATCATTGGATTTTAAGAGGCTTTTTCAGTATTAAAATATTGGTAATCCTTTCCCAACTCTATTTTCATTTGTTTAAGTGAGTAGGTTCAGGAACAAATCTCCAGTAGGGACATTTTTAACATTCTAGCCCTTCACAATCAAATCCAACAACTTATCTTCCTTTTAATCTTTTCTCAGTCTTTTACCACAAATATTCCACAGTTGGAGATTGATTCTCTTCCTGCTGAGTTATATTTAGGCTACTTTGAAACTCTCCTTACACTCCAAAGGAAGAAAATGGGCTTGGAGAGGTCAAGAGTCTCAGGTTCTCCAGAAAAAAATAACACCCTAGAAAATGAATCCACATTTACTTATTTCCACCTCCACACTTTATGCACCATCACACAAGTTCCCAAGCACATAGGCACCTAGTTCACAAAATGTCATTTATTGTAACACAAGAAAACCTGTGTCAAAGCCACACTGCAAAGAATGAACCCTGGATGTAAATACAATTAGAATTGGAAAGAAAAGACTTTGGTTCATACCCAATAGAGCAGCAGTGTTGCAACAAACTGGATTATTCCATACATGATCAAGTATTTAAACACCCCAAAGGATGAAACCAGAGCAGCTCGGCCTTCTCTGAAAAAATAATAAGTAAGTAAGAAAATAAATACATAAAATAAATCTGGTTCTGTATGAAACACATCTGTTAGTTTCTTTTACATTTCCAAAGGAGTTTCATTTTTAATAGCCCATTGATATACACTCACTTAAATCATTGATTCATCCTCTCAACTACTTACTTAATTATTCATTCATTCATTCCTCAGTCATCCCCTCCCTTGTTGATGCTTGATTCACTTTTACATAGGTCTTATGAGGTGTCAGCATTACACCAAATGTCATGGACAATGTAAAGTGAGTCAAGCATGATCCTTCCCTTGAAGTAAGATTACCACAAATGTTATACACACAGTACAACACTGATAGGGTTCAACATGTCCAGCATTCACTTGATTCTGACTCCTTGTATCATAACACATACTTCCTAGAAATTGTTGCGTGTGTTCCGCAGGCCCTTAAAGACATGAAACTAAAGGATGTTTCATGCTCTCACATTGTTGGAAGTGTGATTGCAGCTCTAATATTTAAGACAGAGTAAGTTTTGCTGGCCTTGGTATTCTAGGAAGAACCCTGGGTAGTGATCTGAGCTGGTGTGGAGATCAACAGATGGAGAACATAGTTAAGAACCTCAGCTTTGAAAGTGGCTATCCTCCATGGAGGATAAAAGTTCCATGGGAGGTATTACTCTCTTAACTGAGCTCTGTTGGTTAGCAGCAGCCAGGAGAAAGACAGAGGACCTGAACATCCCTCAGCCTACTTTAGTCAGGGAAGAAATGATTCTACATGAGAGATACCCACGCCCACTTCATTTCTTGGCTCCACTAACTTGGACACTTGCTCTGTTCTAATACTTTGTTAACAGAACAGGGACAGGAAAAGGAAAACAGAGCCAATTACTAACCACTGTGCCTCAGGCAAGATGGGAGAGCTGGGCTGGGAGACAGGCCAGGGAGCTTGGGCAGATGTTTTCCACCAGGCTATGAGGCATTGGCATTTATTTTCAACACAGAGAATGGAAGAGAAGACAAGCTGAGAAGAACAAGCCTGTGAAGCCTGTATTGTACTTCCAAGTCTGACATAAACATTGTGATTTTTGCAGTTGTTTGTATTTCCAGGACAATAAGAGCACCCAGATTCAAAGGAAAGAAGGAAAATGCAAACAAAAACAAAAACCACTCTAAGTAAAGACTGAGTGCTTGCGGTCCTCCAAAATTACTGCTCTAAGTAAAATCACTCTAAGTAAAGAATAGAGTGCTTGTGGTCCTCCAAAATTATTGTTATATTTCATGATTATGCATTTTGAGCAGCTCACATATGTATTCGTGTGTCCCACAAACATCCTTCCAACACTCTGGTGTACCGAGTTTAGTACGAGGCATGATGCTTTGTACAGTAATGAGTAAGACATAGTCTTTGCCCTAAGCAACGTGAACAAAGCAAGTGGATCATGTCTCAAACCTGTGAGCCTGGACCTGTGCATTTAAAACTATATTTCCTTGCTTCCCTGGAGTATTTTCTCAGTCAGGAGTGAGCAGGCATCCAAGAGAGCAAAGGGTAAAGTGGGCCTAATGCAACTGAATCATGTCTAATTTTTATGACTCTGTGAAATATAAAAGCAAAGCCTTCCTGCTTTGAAGTCTTACTAAGCCATCTGCTACTAGAGAAATTTTACATCATGACTTGTGTTCTAAAATAATGTATTGCATTCATAAATGCATTGGGCCATGTATATGAGGAAGACCCCAAATTCTGTGTTCTGGAATGATCAGGTAGGCACTTCAAATAAATATCCAGAAGGCCAAACTCCCTAGGTAAGCCTTCCACTCCTGTTTCTCCAGCTCTGCCTCCATAGATCCCACCCAAGAATTCCTGCTCAGTTTCACTAATTGGTCTCTCAGCTGATAATCCAGTTACAACCTCTTCCAAACATGACATTCACATTTCCTCTACCTGGAATTCCCTCTGTGTTAGTTACCTTTCTAGTTGCTGAGACAAAATAACTGAGACCCAAAATTAAAGGGGAAAAGATTTATTGGCCCATAGTTTGTAGAGGTTTCAGTCCATAATCGGTTGGCTCCAAGGCAGAGTAGAATGGCACACAGGCATCACAGATGAGAAACAGTTCATGGTGGGCAGAAGGTTGCAAAGCAACAAGGGACGGCCACAGCTCTTTCTATCCTTTATATTTTATCCAGGCTACTTATGGCAGGTAGCACTAACCCTTAATCCTAGTGCCTTTTATCCTAGCATTGCACTATGAATCTATCCCAGCATCACACATTCTAAATCCAGCCACCTTTGCAAAAGTCCCATGACTACATGAGGCTTTGGGAGGACATCTAGACACAAGCCATAACACCCTCCTACCTCTATTCTGTGCCTATAAGTCCTATTCCTCTTCTAGGTCACTGAAACCTTCCAACTTGGCTTGAGTTCTTACACCCAACAGCTGGAACATTTTTTGTATTTTCTAGACATTAATTTATTTTAAGCAAGTTTGTTGAATATCTCTCAACAGGCACCAGGTGTAAGATTCTCTGTGTTGTGAGGTATATATGTGTATATGTGTGTATATATATATATATATATATATATATATATATATACTTATAATCGTTCTTTTTTTTTGGTTTTTCTCCGGCACCGGGAACCGAACTCATGACCTTGTGCTTGCCAGGCAGGCACTTTGCCGCTGAGCTAAATCCCCAGCCCTTATAATTGTTCTTTATTCACCACATTTCTAAGCACAACACTTAAAAAGAGCTCCATGAGTTGTATTGATAATGGAAATCATACTGTCAATACTGTTATTGTATGGTCACCATGACACCAAACAAGGTTAAGGCAATAGAGATGGTAAGGAGGGGGCTTGGAGAGACTGTACAAAGAAAAATCAGTAAGTCATAATGCCTGTTTGGTATAGGTGAAGGAAAGGAAAGAGTCAAAGAAAGTATTGTGAGCTTCTGAGCCTCAGTGACCGATACTAAGGATCAAATCTGCCTTCAAAGCAGGGGGTGTGGGGCTGGGAATTGGTGCCGCTTTGGGAATGGTGGAGGTGATGGCCTTTGATGGTTCTGGTGGATGTGTCAAGCTGCCTGGTTTATATGAGGTCAGGGTGTGAAATTTCAGGACTGACACATTCCTGGCGGGAACCTGTTCATTCTAATGCACCACGGAACGTGCCATAGAATTTCATGGCTGTTTTTCTGTTCAAATACCCAAAACTTGGTGATGACTTCCAGACCACTGACCATGATGTTGCCCCCAGGTGCTACGGGAAACAAGGGAAATAGATTTATGGCAAAATATAAAACCTAATGTTTTATTGTTAACTACATAATGCTAGTAGAGCTAAGATCAGAAATGAGAATGGAGTAAGGGTTCTCTAGTGGGTAAGTAAATTATTCTTACTTCCTTGCCTTTCCCTAATCAACTGTAATATTGCTTATGTAAGAGTTTTGTGTATTTGCTAATTTTCATCTTGGAGACCTACATTATGGAGAAAGCTATCTAATAAGTGTTCCCATTCTGCTTTCTTGCCCACCCTAAACTCCTGAGAGAGATATTCCAGGAGGCACCCATCATATGAAAGAAAAGAGAGGGGAAGAAAAGCAAACAGGTTGTGAATATTAAATCAAGCTTTCAACTGTCTACATGACATATCCACCTACTCTTTGGGGCTCAGTGAAAGTCACTGTTTGGTGTATTTTTGCAGCCAGAATTCTCAGCAGCGTTAATTTCCCCCTTACCGGCACTGCAGCAGCACTCACCTGCACTCAGTGGACTAAGTCAGTGCTGAATTCCATCTGTTTCCAAGGCTAAATAATGAGCCCCCTGCCCAAGGGGTGGAAGGGGAAGAGGAGGCTTACCTGATGAGATGAGGCACACACTCGATGTTGGCTGTTTTGGAGGTGAAGGGGGATGCGACGGACGCTTCTTGCTCTGACAGTGAGATGCCTGCATGAGCCATTTTCAAAGCCTGGAACGATCCATGCACGTCATACTTAAGACTCTTCTGGTCTCTGTCTCACTACTCAATTGCCAAGAAGCTGTTCTTTGTATTCCAGAATTATAACACTGTACCTATCCACCTCTGGGTTGCTATTCAGTTTTCCTTCCATCCAGAATGGTCTGTCTCCCCCACCCATAGTCACCAGCAAAAGAGGCGCCAACTAAACAGTGTTCCAGAGATAGAAAGGTGGTGTGTGTGTGTGTGTGTGTGTGTGTGTGTGTGTGTGTGTGTGCATGCACACATATGCATGCATGAATCTCCACACCTGTATTAGCTGGAGGAAGGTGTTATATGTCAAAAGCCTACTTAAAAATCACAGAATTTGGGGCTGGGGATTTAGCTCAGTGGCAAAGCGCCTGCCTGGCAAGCGCAAGGTCATGAGTTCCGTTCCCGGTACCAGAGAAAAACCAAACCAAAAAAAATAAAATAAAATAAAAAATAAAAAATAACTAAAAATCATAGAATTTGGATGAAGATTATTTGGTGCTCTTCATTGTCTCAGTTCTCACACTTACCAGGCTGTCTTCACAACAAATGGGGAAAGAGAGCTAATCTCCACCTGTCTCTATGCTGCTTGATCTAGCTAACCAGCTAGTTGCTGAAAGGGACATAAAGCATTGTCACTGGACACAGAGATCAGATCACACTTATCACAGGGTCGCTGGAACACATATTTTGACTCACTGACATATGGAATAATTCATTTCCCATCAAGACTAAGACTGTCCAGACAGAACAGAGAACAGACTGGTCAGTAGACAGACAAGAAAGGCCCAAATTCTATAAAAATTGTGTGAGCGTAAAATGAAATTTTGTATATATGTAGTTCTGTACAATACAAACTACCTAGTACCATAGCTGATATATATTAGATTCAAGTTCAATAAAAATTAGAACATTTCCTTCATCCTCTTTTCTCTCTTTGTATTTTATATCACTATTACATAATTTTAGGTCATCTATCATATGTTAGAATTTTTTATGGAAGATTCTTTCATCTCTCAAGCAACGAACTCTTTAGGGAGCAGAGACTATGCCTTTTTCAGTATTTGATATCTTTGTGCTAGATCCATATAATTAATAATGTGTATTTATTCTAGGTTTTAAAGAACAAACTAACAACTACCTCTAGCTTCTCCTCACAAAACAACACAGAAGAACTTATAATAAACCTCAGTATGAAGAAAATACTTAAGAACAAAGTAAAACAAATACCTAGATCTTTCCAATCCCTTCACTTGTTTTTCTTTTGTGGTACTGCGGACTGAACTAGGGGACTTGCATGTACTAGGCAAGAACTCCACACCACTTTACTTCTTGTTCCACAATTAGCTACTAAAAAAATACTTATGTACACAGTCTTCCAAATAGACTGTTGTTTCAACTCTATCACAGAACTCAGAATCAAAAACATGTATTATTCTACTGTGTATAAGAAACCTTATAAGAATCATTCAGTTAAGGTTGTGTTACAGTATGTGATAAATAAACAGTCTAGGATTTCACTCGGAGTTTTGGTAAACCTAATTTTAAAAAATTAACCACAGAGGGGAAGTTTGGTAGAGATAGATACAATTTACACATAGTTCAACTTTAATGATCAGTTTCAAACTTCTTCACTAAGACTTCATCAGCTATTTGCCTTCAGGCAAAAACACTTCACCTCCCGCCCAGAGACTTCATTTCTTTTGTTTTTAATTCCACATTCACATATTGACAACGTGCTTGGTGAGGCGTTGGTGTATGTATGCATGTACACAGTGCATCTCTGTTCTCTTCCTTCCCTTACTGATAACAGAAGATTGAAACCAGCTCATTATGCCAAGTCCCTTCTGGGTCTGAACTATAGGGAACTCACTGGCATTTCCCCTGTCTTAATAACTCCAGGGGGTGCCCAAAACAGCTATACTGATCTATCTCTCTTTACTTTTCTCCACTTCTACCCCCTACTCAGGCAGAGGTGGACATGCTCTGCAAAGGGATCAAGTCGTGGCTGGGGCAAGGATGAAGATACAGGCTCCAAGGGACTTTGGAGTCCTCCAAAGGGATATTGAGCTGCTCATATGTGAAGTTATTCCAACTCACCCCGCAGTCATTGGCTCCATCTCCACACATGCCCACATAGTAACTGCAGAGCAAACAATACAAAATATTCATAGCTGAATAGACCATTGGGATCATTTCTATCATAATTCACTTATGTGTGTACGAGACAGAGAGAAAGAAAGAGAGAAAGAGAGAGTGTCCCTGAACTCATGTGGAACCAGGCTGAGGAAAATGGTGTGAAGAGACATAATCCCAGAGGAAAAAGGTCATTGCATCATTTAAATTGTTTCAATCAATCACACTGATATCACCAAGGACATTGGCAAAGACAATAACCACACACTTCAAAAGAAGACCTGTTTAACTATATCCATCAAAGCCAAGTTTAAGAGAATGGAGTCACCATTACAGCATTTCCCAGCAGAGCTTACAGTTCAGACACCAGGATCAGAAACATTTGGGAAATAGTTTAAAAGGTATAACTAAAGACATACACACATATCCTTGATGCGTCTCAGAGTGACAAGGAAATAATGTGCTCCCTATCTATAACAGATGCATGTGCAAACAAGCTATAAATAGAAGACTAACAATTAAAGACGCTGCCAGGGGAAATGAATTTCTTATGCAAGACACAATCTGCCTTCTATTATGAGTAAACCATACATTATAGGTATTGATTAATGGCGGTACTAAGATTCAGGGGCTTTTTTCCAAAAACAGATAAAACTAGAAACCCAAACTATAAATAGAGGGAAAAATAAAAAATACATAATAGGCAGTAAAGAGGTAGATCTTTCTCAAATAGGAAGATCAAGAAATAAAGGAAGAAGAGGGAGAGGATATGAAAAAAATTAAAATGTGTCACATATATGAGCCAGCTCAAGAAATGTAAATATTATGTACATTTACAAGAAATGTAAATATTATGTACTGCAAACATGCGCTAATAAAATAACCATAAAATCAATAAGGCAAAAGAGTAAATTTCTTACAGCACATTCTTCTTCACCAGAACATAAAAATGACCCTTTTCATAGGTCAAACATGGTCAAATATAGACAAGTCCATATGGGTTGACCTAATGTTGGACTAGTATAGATGAAAATCACCCTAGGAGTATTTGCATGAACAAGTCATGACCACCCACAATTGCGGAAAGTGCATATCTTGCCTCTATACCACACCAGGAATCTTTCGTCTTCTACTCAGAAAAAGACTCCCGACAGCCTCGGACATATTGTCCATTGTAAAAGTGTAAGAAAGAAAACAGGGGAATTAAGAAGACAGCTCATACTGAGGCGGCATATGTCTTCCTGAGTTAATTTTGCTTTAGGCCAATACAGCTTTTCAGAATTAAGCATTTAAGTCAACAAAATTTCTCAGAAATTTGAGACAAGTAAACTACTTTCTTTAGCCAATATCATGCAATGACAATGTGCATGAACTAGTCATTTTAGACAGAGCTCAGTTAGCCTGAAAGCATTATGTGAGTTAATAGGCAGTGTTTGAGGCTTGCTTATGAACGTCTGGACAACAAAATACAATGGTCAAAGTCTCCTGCTTCTGCCTACCACTTATCAGCAATTATCTAAAATTTCATCATTTCATTCCTTTTTAAAATCTGCAGGTGAGAAACTGTAAAACTCCGAGCAAGTAATGAGTGGATCTCTTCTCAGAAAGAACAGGTGCACTCTTCTGTGACTTGGTCAGCTGCGGCTTTGAGGGAGATAAGAAAAGACATTCCTTTGACTTTGGTCTCTGTGTCTCATCCACACCAGATGCCATTTCACTTCTCGCCAAGAGGGCCGGGCAGTGTTCACACACTTCCTAATGGACCAGCCTGACAATTTCAGGTGGTAATGCACAGTTTCCCGTTTTCCCATTCTGAGTTATACAGCCCACCCCTACAAACACATACACAATTTCTTTTCTCAACATCTAAGCAGGAGATCTTCTAAGATAGGGTTTATAGGCCACAAAATGAATTCTGTCTGAAGTGCACAGCTTCCTAGCTGACCTCAGGGGTCTTCACCTCAGAGTACTCAGGGTAATGTGAAGTCCACTCCCTTGCACATGGACTGGACCTAGTGACTTGTCTCTAATGAAAAGAAAGCAGCACACTGGTGGGTGGTATGTCCTTTGACCTCATGTCAGCAAAGGGGAGTAAGGGGCTTCATGCTTAGATACTGAACTTTCACTTTAAGCCCTCCATCTCAACTCTATTACTTTTTCCGGACTATTTTTGCAAGGTGAGGTGACCTCTACTTAATAGTAATAACTGTCACTTGTCACTCCTGAGGTTATGATATGAAAAACAGCATTCTCTCTCTCCCTGTCTCTCCCTATGCCCCCTACTGCTTCTTCTTGCTAGCTCACTCTTATGAAAGCCAGCTGCCATGGTAGGAGCTTTCTTACGTAAGGGCCCATGTGTCAAAGAACTAACATCAGCTTCTTCCAGCAGCCAGTGAAAAACTGAGGCTCTTAGTCCAACTGCCCATAAGAAGCCGAACACATCTAACAACACGTGAGCAAGGCTCATGTCAGATCCATTCTCCACGTAGCCCTAGATGACTGCAGCCCTGGTGGACACCTGATCACAGCTTTGTGACAGATCCTGAGCCAGAGACTTAGCTGAGCCACACCTGGATCCCTGACCCACAGAAATGTGAAGTAATAAACAGTGTCATTCTAAACCACTAAGGATTGGGGAAATTTGTTATTCAGCAACAGATAACAAATGCATTCTCTTATCACACCACACCACTTACTTTAATTTCTGAAATTCTTCAACAAGGCTTGATTTCTGCCCTGGAGACATTCTTGCAAAAATGGTTCCATTCACCAAAATCTAAAGAGAAAAATACGATCGTAATAAGATTAGGGAGAAGAACTTTATAAATACAGAAGTTCTGAAAAATCATTCCTAGGCACTGATTTAATATAGCACTGGGTGGTATGTCATTAGACCTAATGTCAGCAGAGTGGAATAAGGGGTTTAATGCTTAGATATTGAACTTTCACTTTAAGACCTCCATCTCAACTCTGTTACTTTTTCCAGACCATTTTCCCAAGGTGAGGTGACCTCTAATTAATAACAATAACTACAGAGCATAGGAATAAAAGTACCTTTTACTACACACTGTTTCCATAGTTGCAGTGCAGGCAGAGAAAAGGTCAAAATGTAGAAGTTGAGAAACAAGATACTGTTCTCAGCTGTGTCCCAACTAGCTGTGCAAACCTCAGGCAAGTGACTTAAGTCACTTTTTCGGGCAAGTGACTTAAGTCTCTGAGTCTCTTTTTCTGATCCCTACAATAAAGACCTGCACTAAGAGCTCTCTCAAAGCTCTTGGGACTGGAATCTACAGTCCTTGACTGGTAAGGTGACGATTTTTAAGGCACCACTAACAGATGGTTGCTTCTCTCAGCTTGTGCTCCATTTATCTCCTCCATGTTCACAGCACAACCCCATATAGCACTATTTTAAAACAGGACATGAGGAGGACAAGATAACAAAGGGTTTTGAAAATAAACCATGGGGCTTTTGTTTCCTCCTGCTGTAATTTATGAATCCAGGCAGGAAGGGAAAAACAGTTCAGCCTGATAGGAGTTGGTGGATTTCAGAGAGAGGGGCTGACCCTCAAAACAGGCAGCACACTTGAAACTGTTCTCTAGGTAGGAAGGAATGGAAGATAGGGGCTGAGATGGGACAAAATAATGCAAATTCTGAAAGAAGACTGCATGAAAATGCAAGACCAGAGAGAGGTAGGCAGGACCAGGAACCTTCTGTGAGAGCAGTGCCCCTTCCAGGGTGTTTATCCTCCAACTCAGGGCTCCCCAACCAGAAAGCAGGCTGCACAGCAGAAGGTGAGTGGAGGGTGGGTGAACAAGAGAAGGAAGCTTCGTCTGTTCTTACAGCTGTTCCCACCATCTCCTGTCAGCTCAGCAGCGACATTCGATTCTCATAGGAGCATGAATCCTGTGAACTGTGCATGTGATGTAGGTTGTGTGCTCCTTATAAGAACTCAATAAATAATAATAGAAATAAAGTGCACAGTATATATAATGCACTTCAGTCATCCTGAAGCTAATCCCACCCACCACGTCGTGAAAAAATTGTCTTGCGTAAAACCAGTCCCTGGTGCCAAAGAGGCTGAGGAGCACCCTGTAACTCTATGACAGTTTTGGTGATGAGCACTTTCATTATTCTCTTCTGCTTTGCCTCACTAATGTGAACAGAAAACCAAAAGGCTTCATTTCTCCCATACTTACTTTTGGAAGCAAGCTGTTGAAATGCTGAAATATCACTTGATATGATTTCCCAGTCATTGCAAAATGGTAAGAGCCCGCTCTTCCCCCATCAGGTAATGAGCTGTTTCCAACATTAATGTAGGTTTCCTGAAATTAAAAGGGCATTTTTTCCAAATTAGCTCTTCAAGAGCATCTCCGCTTTACTGTGTTTTGTGGAAGGAAACATATTCAAGTTGCATGGCAAAGGGAGGAGCAGAAAATGCAAAATATGTAGTTTACCTGTGGAACATTGGCCTGTGAGAAGACACCCAAAAGTTCCTTCATCCCCCAAACCATGTGAACATGTGATATACTGTAATGACAACACGGTAGTCCAGTGACATGGTACTTGGGATCTTTTCCTGAGAAATTAAACTTGTGACATCAGCCTACGGCAAAGTATCAGCCCAATGTACCTCTGAGTAATTATGAGGAAGAAAGAAAATCTGCTTTCATTTCATCCTTCTTCCCGCACAATCTTCCCTTTCCTTCTATTTTCCTCTCTTCCATTCATTTGTCCCATTTCCTCACTACAAAGTAGGCAGACTCTTTATTGCCAGTGCCTAACTTCTTTCAGCATTTGATATTTAATCTCTGTTCTGGTCCTACTAAAACAGGTGGTCCCTTTCCTCATGGTGCCCAGATCTCTTCCATGCCGTATGTCCTATTATACCAACACTACTCCCTCCTATCTTCTACTTGTCAGTTTTGCCCTTTGCTCTGTCATTGGCCCACCTGGCTGCAAACTGGGGAGTAGTTTAGTCAGTTTTTGTGACTCTAGGACACAATACCCAACAATCAAACCTTGAAAAGGGACAGGTTTACTTTGACTCATAGCTTCAGGGGTTGAGTCCATTCTTGGTTGTTTCCAAGTCAGAAACATCGTGGCTGAGGGGCATGGTGGAGCGAAGCTGGTCTGTTAATGGCAGCCAGGAAGCAGAGCCCAACAGGTCCAGAGAATAAGAGCCCAGCAACCAGGTGTGGACACCGCTGTGACCCAAGACACACCCACAAGCATGCTTTACTAGTCCCCTAGGTAGCTCCCAAGCCAATCAAGTTAACAATTAAGCTTCACCACCACAGGCAGGAAGCGACTAATGGGAACCATATCACTAGCTGATGATGATTTTTCATGCACCATCCTCAGAGGGCCTTACATTTGTGTAGGATTCAAGTACAGGAGGGAGAAAATTTTATTTATTAGTGTAATTCACCTCAAGGAAAACATTGTATTTAGCAGAAACAAATCTGTTCTGCTGAATTTAGAGGCAAGGTAAAGTCTCACCTCCTCTTCTGATTGGAAAACAACTGAAGAAAGACCTGCTCTGAAGACAATGGCAGTAGCCCTTCCTGCTTGTGCCAGGAAAGTGGAAGAGGAGGTGTAGTGGTCAGAAAGGAGTAGCAGGAAGGGGCTGAGACTGCTGTGGGACTTCTCCCAGTGACAACCAGATCTCCAGAAAAGGTAATAAACTCATCAATGAGTGAGCCTGGACTCTGTTAAAGTGAGTGAAGGCCCAAAGTATTATAACACAGGGAGCTCTAAGTAGTAGGCAGAAGCAGGTGGATTCATGGGAAGTTGGCACCAGAAATCTGTTGGAAGCATAGAGAGTGTCATTATCTTTCATAGCCTGAATGATTGGAGTTTGAGTCAAACTAACCCACCTTTCCCCAGGCATGGAAAAGGCCACCCCATGTAGCTGTGAAGTCTGTGTACTGCACAAAGGCATACTCTATATTTAATGATCTGAAAGGTGGGTGGGCTTGAAGCAAGGGGGCATTTTTGTCATTCATTACCTGGAGGGCCATCTCTTTGAAGTCACTCAAAAGAAAAGATGTCACCTTTGGTGATGGATGTCAGGCTCTGGCCCTTTCTCATCACATGAAAGAGCTATTCGGTTGCTGGAGAAGCCTGTCAGCTTCATGTCACAGGCACAGAGCAAGCTAAATGCCCATGGATTTGTGTGGAATCAAACAGACCTACCTCTGGTTTCTGCTCTGCAACTCATCAGCTTGCAGCTTGGCAAGCTTACTTCTCTGAGTCTGTCTTCTTTTCTGTAAAATGAATCGCTTGCCCAACTGCATAGGGTCATTGTGAGGATCAAATTGGAACTATGGACATCAATCATCAGCTCTTGGCCCTCACTGCACATTGGAATCTCTGAGAGAAGGGCGATGTGGACTTGCCACCCAGGGATTCTGGTTTAAGTCACACAGCCTGCATTAGGAAGTTGGAGACCCCCTCAGGATTCTGAGGTGCAGGCGGGGCTGAGGAGTGGTGCTGGAGGTGCTTTGCAAACTGAACACTCTGGGCAGATGTGAGGGATTATTACTTTCATGACTTCTATAGCAGAGAAGGCTGTACAGTGCCAGGGCCAGTGTCTCTCAGCCCAGGCTTGTGGAAGGGAATCCTAACGTTTGCTCACATCCTTCCTCGGTCCAGTCTCTTGCTTCTCTACCAGCTGCCAAGTCACAGAAGCGGGAAAATTCTTTTCTGGTTCATTGGCTTCGATGATGATCACCTGGCTGCCTGGAGGAATCATTTCAGAAGTCTTTGCAACAGTAATAGCCGTTTGAAGATTGTCACCTACAAGGTAAAGAAACTCTGCTTGTTGTAAATGCAAATCTCTTAAGAGCCAACCAGAATTGAGTTTCCCTTCGCCTCTCGTTTTTGATGCTCTTTAGGCGTGTCTATTGGAGACATGATCAGTATCATGTCTTGCCATTGTGTATTTTCAAAACAAGCACAAGTGAATGAAGAAGCATTCAAGCAGTTTAGAATGACTAATCCTCAGGCCACCTCTCATCACTGTGAACATAGTGTGATTCTAGTCTGATAGCAGGAAGCCGTTCTCAGGATCTGGGCTCCAGTTAACCGGAGAAAAGAACACTTAGGTTAAAGCCAAGCCATGCTTGGGTTTGATAAACAGGTACCAAACTTGGCCCATTGGCTCTACACATTGTCAACCAGAACTCACAGCCTTTACACAGCGATTTCACAGGGATTCTTTCAGACAGCACTTCTGTTCTTACTGTTTTACTCATCTCGTGCACGTTCTGGGTAGGAGGGCAGGCATTAGGCAATAAGATGTGGTCCCTACCTCCAGAGCTTCTGGTCCTCCACTCAGGTAACAGGAGCACAGGGTAACAAACTCAACAGGAGGACATTTTCTTTCTGCCTTGATCACATGAGCTCACTCATCTCATGCATCTTTGGGGAGGTGGTATTTGTTTCTTTGGAATTTTTTATGGCTAGGATACAATAAACCTGCCAGAGCTCGAGGAAAAACATACCTGTAATCATCACAGTTCTGATGCGGGCCTCGCTTAGCTCCTTCAGGACTGGTTTGGTTTCCTTTTTCAAGCGATTCTCCATTATGAGAAGTCCCAGAAATGTTAACTCTGACTCTGCGTCCTCCCTTTGGATTCAAGAGAAAATCAATATTAATAACCGTGTATTCTTGACAGTTCACTTCTCTTCCTCCTAAAATTTCTTTCTGCATTTTATTAATGTGGTACAGTACTTGCACATGTTAAATGAAAAAGAACTTCATTGTTTATAATGAAAACCAATAGTCCGTCTCTACCACACTCCTGTGGAGACAGATGTTATTGTTATTAAGAAAACAAGTACCATTTCTTCTTTAAGTACCAAACTTGGGCTTGTGCTATTTTGAGACAGAATTTAATAAGTTAAATATTGTTTTTTGGCAGCCTTGGTGTAGGAGGTATAAGGATGTATAAAGTAATATTTTGCTTATGATGTTGTTATCACATATATAGTATCACTAGTACTAGGAAAATAAATGTTGCTTATTTATTCGTGTTCTCAATACACAGAGCAACAATCAGCCATTCAAATCAAAGATAAGTTTGATCATGTTTCTATCAGACTTTCAAAAGACTCATCTTCCCAGAGAAAAATGCCCCCCCTTCACAATCACAGCTTATTCATACCATTGCTTTTCTGGCAGCATGTACATTTGTGAAGACCTCGTTTCAAAAACAGAGCCCACAAAGAATAAAACTAGATCAACACTTTCTGAAGAGCAGCTGAGAATTAAGCAAGAACCACTACCACTGTCATCAAAGCAGATACTGCTGCACTAGTGTCACAAAAATATGGTCCAATAGGTATGTTTATGTTGTCTTTTCTCTGTTATAATAAAAGTATTTTTAAAAGAAAGCTTGTTACTTATATGCATTAACTATGAGACGTATATATGCAGCTCATTCAAACCAAATGTCAGACGCCTGTATTTTAGATGTTGTACAAGGTGTGGTTAAAAAGATGGTGAATGTTTAAATTTTTTATTAAAAACTCATTGCAATAAAATACACATTGCCATTAATCTCCTCACCTCAAACACACTTATCCCATCATTTTTCTCACTTCCTGAAGCAATTTTGGAAGTCTTCCTTCCTATCTTTAGTTGCACTATCATGGCTGCCTTGATGTCCTGAATTGATTAAAAATAATTGGTTTTCATGGTCATTTGAACTTGTAGAAAGAGCTAAAAATTACATAGTGCCAGATCCAATGAATAAGTTGGATCTGGACAAAGCATGTTTTTACAGTCCTACCTTTCCATTGGGTGGCCCTTGGCAGCAGCATTCAATGTATTTTTTATGACATCTCATAAAGACACTCACCAAAAAGGACTTCCAGAACTGCTTCAGAAAGGGACAAGAACGATGAAATAAATGTGCCCAAAGGGAGGAGTAGTAGGGGCTGGGGATTTAGCTCAGCGGTAAAGCGCCTGCCTGGCAAGCGCAAGGTCGTGAGTTCGGTTCCGGTACCGGAGAAAAACCAAAAAAAAAAAAAAAAAAGGGAGGAGTAGTATTTAGAGGGGAATTAATAGCAATTTGTCTTACTTTAATAAATTTTTTAATTTAAACATTTACCATATATTTCAATTACACCTTATATTAAACACTTTGGTGAGCATTCAAATAATCAAATATCACTCCTGTCTTAGTGATATAGAGAATGCTATAAAAGAAAATCCACTGTAATTTGGAATTTTTAAAAGACTCTTCCTATCACTTAACTTTATTATTTTCCATTACAAATTGGATTGCTGCTAACTAGAACCAAAAGAAAGACCTAAAATCTTCTCACTGGTTCATTATGTATTTTTGTTAGATTCATACAATGTTTTATGTATTTTAACAGTTTGTTGAGGTGTGATTGCTATGCAAAAACTTCACACATTGAATGTAGACACTTTTGACACATTTGAAAAATACGCACATGCCTGTATAACCATCATGTAATCAAAATAATAAATATATCTGTCACCTCCATTCCTCCTGCGACTTCCTGCTCCTGTCTGTACATTGTGTTCTGTTTTGTTCTGTGACCAGAACATGTGAGATCTACTCTCTTAACAAATACTTAGGTGTACAGCACAGTATCATTAACTATAAGTGGTGTGTTGTACAAATCTCTAGAACATATTCAGCTTGCATAAATAAAACTTTGTACCCATTAAAGAAATTCCACTTCTCTCCCCCTCACCCTTAGTAATCACCATTTTATTTCTACTTCTAAGAGTGTGACTATTTCAAGTGCTTCTCATATGTGGGATCATTCAGTATCTGTCTTTCTATGACTGGTATGTTTCACCTGTCATGATGTCCTCCATGTTCATTCATGCTGTTTCATGTGGCAGGACTTCTTTCTTTTGTAAAGCTGAGTAATATTCCATTGCATGTATACATTATGTTTTTAAAATCTGTTCATCCACTTATAGACATTTAGTCTATTTCTGTATCTTTGCTATTGTAAATAATGTTGTAAAGAACATGGGAGTACAGATACCCCCTTTGAGATCTGATTTCTTTTGGATACGCACCTGGAAGTGGGATTGCTAGATCACATAAGTCACTCTATTTTAACTGTGTGAAAATTCTCCACACTATATTCCACAGGAGTTGCACCATTTTACATTCCCACTAACTTGTGTACATAGGTTTTTCCATATCCTCATTCCTGTTATCTTGTTTTTCCAGTGCTGAGGATAGAACCTGTGGCCTTACATGTGACAGGCAAGTGTCTAACCACTGAGCTACATCCCCAGCCTCATTTTTCCTTTTTATTTTAACCACCATCCTAATAGGCACGAGGTGATCCCATTGTGGTCTTGATTTGCATATCAGTGATGCTTAGTGAAGCTGGGTCCCCTTTCAGACACTCGTTAACCATTTGTATGTCTTACTTGAAAAAATGTGTATTCAGGTCCTTGGCTCATTTTTATCTATTTTTTAATTGAGTTGTGTTTCTAATACATTTTGGATATTTAAAGATAAATGGTTTGCAAATATTTCTCCCATCTCATGGATTGCTGTTCAACATGGAGAGTTTCCTTGGCTTTGCAGGAGACTTTTAGATAATATCCTCATACAGAAAATGAAGAGAGACATTTATCTCATACAGTACACAAAGATCAACTGGAATTGGGTGAAAAACTTAAGCATAAGCCTCAAAGCTTTGAAATTCCTAGAAGAAACCATAGGGGAAAGTTTGCTTGACCTTGGCCTTGGCAACAGTTTGCAATCATTTCTTGGATCTGACACTAAAAGTACAGGCAATGAAAGCAAAAATTGAGCAATGTTCCTATTCCTCTTTTATGGCTTCTCCCCTCATGTACTGCTCCGGGCACTGTGGCCTCTTGCTTCTCTACTGCACCATCAGCAATGTGGTGTCGAGGGCTTTACACCCATGGCCCTGTCCCCCACAATACCATTCCTAGGGGTGTCTGCATGCCTCGCTCTTATTTAGTCAGATCTTGGTCCAGTGTCACTCCTCAGAGGACTTCCTTTGTCACCCCCACGCCAAATGGTACTTTCTGGCTTTTTAAAAAATGCTCTTAACTGGTTTGATTATCTCTCTGCAAGACATTAAGAACAACCAATAGCATGATATGTCATAGACTCACTTTATTATCTATTTTCCCCAATTAGCATAGAAAATTCTTGAGATCAAGGTTTTCACCTGATCATCTAATTCATAGTAAAGGTCCATAAAAATTTGCTGAATCAATGAAAGGGAAAATCCTGAGGAAGCATTTCTTCTGTTGTTTTGTTTTAGGTGATATTGGCTTCCAAATTATCTCAAAAAAATGCTTTTACTTCCCTCTTCCTTACTTTAAGATTTTAGGGGTTTTTTAATTTTGTTTTGTTAGAAACTTTTGCTAAATATAATTTGATTCCAATACAAATCAAAACCCTATTCTTTTATCCTATTTAAAAATATTAACTAAATGCTAAGAAACTCCCAATAGTTCTTGGGAAGAACCTGTGGTGGTTGGAACCCATTTTATTATTTTGTTACATTTACAATAATGTCTATTTCACTAGTGGCTCTTAAATTAAAATCCAGCTGTATTTAGGTACAGCAGCTGGGTGATGGCTGTGCTCCCTCACTGGCTACATAAATCTTTCCTTCACACACGACCTTAACATTTGTTATTCAAATTTCTGTTTGGAAAATTATAAAATCCTACACAGTATAGGGCTTTGTGTTTGCTCAAGATCAGCTAACACCTGGGATGTTAAATCCGAGGATGTCATTCACATATTTCAAAATGAGATTTATGATTTATTTCAAATATTAAAATGTCACGGCTGAAGGTGCCTAAAAGATCAGCCAGTTCAATATTTTGTAGATGGGGAAACAGATGCAGAGTAAAGAAGAGGCAATGATTATTATTATTTTAGAGAGACTTAGATTGCAAGTAATAATTTTAAAGCAAAGATATCAGTATCTCACGTGAAGGTGCCAATTATATATGAATGAGAATAAATCAGCAACATAAGTCAAATACTCAGACATGAGTAACACACAGATTATCAGCTATTCAATTTCCTACAGTATTTCTCTGCTCCTTTGTCACAGTTCATTTGAAAAGCAAACTTTTCAAAACAGAACATTGGAAGAAAAAAATGGTGCATGGATTATTCTGTAATGAGGGCTATTTGTCCCCTTAATGTAGTTAAGAATATTGAATTTTATTTCTTATAAAAAATCAATTTGTGCTCATTACCCCTGCAGATCTGAGGGAGATACACTATTGAGCCCCTTCTTCCCCCCCCAAATAATCTAAAGTATTCTGGAAGTCTTTCAAATTTTCAACTGTCTCTCTCTCTCTCAGCCTTTCTCAGTCTCTCTCTCTTTATGTGTGAGATACTCAAATAAGTCAGCCCTGTCATTCCAGAGGCAGAAACGGAATTGGTTGTTTCTGGCAGGATGAGAGCTGAGACTAAGGTGGGAATGATGTGACATGGGGCAGAGGTAACACACCCGTATTAGTGTATCTGACATCCCAACTACCATCTTTGTTCTGCCACCAATCAGGATTGTGACCTGAGCCAGTGTTCCTCAGTCTCCCCTATAGTTGCCCATCTCCACGTCAGAGAATTGGGTGAAATTGGCTCTCCATCTCCTGAGCCTCCCTGTGACGTGAGCACTCCGTCTCCAAGGCTCATTCTCTTGGTGCCCACAGAGCCTGCCCTGATGCTGATGTCTGACTCCTTACCTTGCTAAGCACTCCACTTCTGAAAGCTTCCTCATCCTCAGGACTTTCTGGGCAAGGGCAATAACACGGAATCCCTGTATTGTATAATTCTGTAGCACCTCTGGGAAATTCTTGGGCACTGTCAGGAGAGAGGGAAGAGGTGGGTGTAAGTTCATGTTGAAGGTTGTATAACTTCTAAACAAGACTCCAGAATGCTGTCTCTGGACTCTGTTTTGACTTTCACTTCATAAAACTGCTTTAATAAGAAAACATACACCTTCAGACCAAGACCACAAACTTCATCAGTGTGTTCTTATAATTCTAATGGAAACAAACACCAAAGACAGGCTGGTCACTGCCTATTATGAACTGGATATGTGCCCCCAAACCCATATGTTAAAGTTTAATCCCTATTGTGATTGTATTTAGAGGTGTAGCCTTGGGGAGCCCTAATAAATGGGATCGTGATATGAGCATGTACATAAGAGACAGTCTCTCTCTACCACATGAGGATATAGCAGAAAGGTTGCGATTTGTAAGCCAGACAGACAGCTCTCTCCAGGAACCGAATTAGCCAGCACTTTGATCTTGGACATCCCAGCTTCCAGAACTGTACAAGGTAAAGTTGTTTAAACTACTCACCCTGTGGTATTTTGTTATAGCAGCCCAAGATGGCCAAGACAATGTGAATGTGAAACATACTGACTTCATCCAGTAAGTTCAAACCTCAGACTTACATCTCTTTATGCAAAATAAGAGAAACAGTCCACCTTCTAGATCAAGGGATTGACAAACAATGGTGTACAGCCAAACCTGGCCCATTGCTTGATTTTGTAAAGAAAGCTGCATTGAAATATAGCCTTGCCAGCTTGTTTGTTTATTTTCTACAGCTGCTGCAGGGCTACAGTGGCAGGGATGAATACCTGATATAGATACCATGTGGCCAGCAAGGCCTAGAATATGGGCTGTCTTGCTTTTCACAGAAAAGTTTGCCATCTCCAGCTTTAGGTGGTAGATGTGTGTTCTGGCAGGGAACTATGTTTATGCATTTACACACTTAAAATGTGTCTATAGGGGGACTACAAGAATGTGCCACACAGAGGGAGGTATAGTGGCCTAACTGGCAAAACAATCTCTGGCCTTCACTCCCACACATCTCTCTGACCTTAGCCATGGTAGGTCTCTCTTCTGTACCTGTTTCTCATCCATCAAATGGGACGACTTTCATCCCTGTGTCTCCATTTATCTCGGGCTTTCTGTAATGCTAAAGTGTTCCTGAGGTGGAGCTATAACTTCAAGGAAACCCTTAGGGTATCACTGAAGATGGTATTTGCATATGTGAAATACCAGAGGTTAGGACAATAGAAAGAATTGGAAGGGCCAAGATAAGGACAAAAAATGTCAGCTGATAGACTCAACCCTTGCTGATGCAGCAGAGGCAAAAGATGCTCACTGTATGACTGAAAACAGAACGAAACAAAGCTGAATATGGGCTGTAATCTGTAGAAGCCAAAGCTCATGGGAACTTTGTGGAAGTTTGTGGAAGGCCAAATTCAGAAAAGTCAGGGCACTTCTAAGGTTAAAAGAGGAAAAAAAAAAAAATACTTCAGAGAAATGAGACCAATCATTTGGAAAATGTAGAATTCCATGCACACACTGATGGCTATCAGGAATCATGGGAGAATGGAGCTGAAAATCAGGAAGGAAAAAATGCCCATGTTATCCAAATGAAAATATTCTTATAAATCTGGCTGCTGCTCACAAAGTACATATGTTTATAAGACTGAGAAGTAATACAAATCATCTCAAAGTCTGGTCGAGAAAGAGAAAATTGCTGTGACAATGATAAATTACCTTTCTCTAATTTCATCTGATGTACTCTAATCACTTTTTTCCATTAAAGCTTTATCTTTTGTATATTCTCCTCTCACTGGTCTGTATGAGTCTCTAAAATAACACAGTCAGTGCTACCTCCCAGCTCTGCTGGAGATGACAGTGCACCCCCATCTGTAGGATTATTCTGGTGTCCAGACCTCAACCTTGGGTCCACAATCTTTGAAGGCTCCACCTCTTCCCTCTCACTGGTTCTCTGACCTCGAGTTGCTCCCTAACCTGGCTCTTCCTGTTTCGCTCCCCATTTCCTTCCCTGCTGTCCTGCTGTGCTGTATTTTCATGGCTGGATGATGACCCGATGCTTACTTTCTGCCTCTGAGCCTTGACATCATCCCCTTGACATCACGAGATCTTCTAGGCCCACTCTCCCCTGCCAGGAAAGGACTTACTACAGTCATTTATTGCAGAGCTTTTTGTATTCATTTGCTTTTTCTTCCCCCTCCCTCCTTTTTCCTGTGGTGCTATAGTTTGCTTTTCATGTTTGGTCTTTAAAATTTTTGCTTCTTGAAAAAGAAAAGAGTTGATACCTGTTTCAGATCTGCAGAATTTGGCCACCATCTCTGGGGCACCCTTCATGTAGACATGAATGTGACCCTCACTGGCCAGCTGAGCAATCACAGACATCCTCTGCAGACTCGAAGAAAATGGAAACTGGCGCAAGACGATGATGGCTGCCACCGGACTCTGCAAGGGCATCCACAAGAGGGAGCTCAGAAAGCTTGTAAGTGACACTTAGCAAATACATCCTAAAAAAGGGGGTTAACTCTGCCATGAGTCCAGCAACATCAGGAAGCAGCATGTTTGCCATAATGCTGATGTATTTATGACTGCATCTGAGGAGACTTCCTCAATAAACTGTCTGGTTTGCAAGTCCCTTCCCTTTCGTGCCTGGAGAAATCCTGATCCCTGCCAAGCCAAGCTTACTTCCTGTGTGGTGCGTCTCTCCCCCACCTTGCACTTATTTGCACCTGTATTGATTTTCTACCAGGCTAAGTGCTCCTCTAACTTGAGCCCAGCAGCATGTCTTCTTTTGAAATCTAGCACAGTGTTCCAGCATACATAGGTACTCAGCAAATACCCAGGAAATAAACTAATGGATGAATTCAGGACTGAAGGAACCATCAAGCCAACTATGGGAAGTGTTAGGATAAAGCTAGGTGATAGGAATATGAAAATACGGGAAAGAGAAGTTTCACCAGTTTTAAGGAAAAAGAAACACACAATTTAAAGAAGCAAATCATACCTGACTAGCATTTGGTCCCGGTCTTATGACTGTGTTTGACTCAAACATGCCAAATTTGTAGGAGTCTACATTGCATTCTTCCATTTTCTGTTATAAAATGAGAACATTTAGAACATTCCTTGGGGAAGAAATCTTTCAGCCCTGTTTACATATTTCTCTTCCAAGATAATTATCTTTCAATACAATCACTGTCAAGTTTCTGGTGTATTGATTTATAGAAAAGACCTCATTGTAGAAGGTCAAAAACCCAGAAATGCTGTGAATCTATTTTAAGTAGTAATTGATGAGAATAGTGCTAGTCCCAGGTCCACAGCTCTTGTTAAATGGTTATGTCTTGTAATTGCCGGAAGGATTATGTGGAAACTATTTTCCAATATTATGGAGCACAGTAGTTCTTGGATGAATTAGAATTGTGACCTAAGATAGACATGAAACTATTTCCTCATGCCATACCCATGCTAATTTAGTTAGCTAGAGAGTTAGCAAGTTAGCTGCCAGCAAATTAGGAAGCACATTTGAAAATGGTCTGTATTGTTCGATGTTTCCAGAGCAAAAGTCTAAACTATTGAGAAACTATTATTAATGAATATTAAACTATTGAAAGGCTATCTTATATAAATTATAGAACCATAAAATGGGAGATAATATTGGCCTGTACTCTATCACATGTTTAACCTTGGGGATTTCCATTCATTTCTGAGATCTCATTTTTTTTCTTTCTAAAAAAATATTCTTACAACCTTCTGGATCTAAAATTCTTGAGTCTATAATGACACTGACCCTCCCACTTATGGTTAGTGGAAGGTTCCTAACTAAATAAAGCACATTTAACTCAAGACTGCTTCTGACTCAGCTTTAAACTGAATGAATAATCTTGCATTGTTATGCTTTCTTTAGGGGTATGTACAATTGTTCTGGCAGTTCTTACAGAGCTAACAATGTTTATGTTTCAAACAAGACCCAAACTTGTATGTCACTTAAACAGGTAGGCTGCCCCTCCTCAATTAGAAAAGGGGACACTGTCAGGAGCCAGATCAAAGTCCCAAGTAATAACAGTGACTCTGCCGCTCTTCCTCTTATGTGTTCTAATGACGGCAGTAAGGACATTGCTCTGCAATAAGTACACTGGTTTCCTCCATGCAGATTCAGGAAACCACTTACTATTTTGTCTTTGTGCCCAGAATCCCTCCACAGCAAATATTTTCATTTTAACTGAGTGATTTCAGAAATGTCCCTTTCTACCAGGTTCCCCCTACTGGCCTCTTTATGAGGAATACACCATGCCCCTAAAATAATTTGTTTTCATTTTTTACAACCACGTTTAAATGCTGTCTTTTAATTTACCTAATATTGAGAGTAAGTTTAGAACTTTGGCAAGGGAGTAAACAGAATGTAATCTGTTACCTAATTAATGAATCCTCTCTACTTGTTCCAAACTTCATAACCCCTTTGGGCTCATTGTCTCAGTGTTCACCTGACTCCATGAATAAAACATTATCATCCCAAATATGCAGATGAGGTGACAGTCACTCAGCCACAGAGGGGTGCAGAGCAAACAGCCTCCCCATTAGTCATGGAAGCCTAAACCTGCAGGACTAGTTTATACCCTTCAACTGTCACTCACACTAGGCTCAGAAAATGGAACAAGTTGAAACAGGATCCTTTGGTTATCCTATGTTCTCTGATACAGTAACTACCAGCTGCTATAACTATTTAAATTAACCAACACTAACTAAACTTCTCCTTTTTTGGTACCAGGAGTTGAACTCAGGACCTTGTGCTTGCCAGGCAGGCATTGTGCCACTCAGCTATATTGCTGGCTCAACACTAATTAAAATTAACAATGCAATTTTTTAGTTGCATTGCTATCTTTCAAGTGCTGGATTGCCACAGATGGCACTGCTTTAGGTTATCGTTTCTCCAAGAGCATTTGCAGAAACTTTGAACTGGGTCATGGCATGTCAACAAGATTTGGTAAATGTTGAATGAAATATTCTATCTTGAATAGCCACAGTGCACCACAGAATTGTAAAGAAATTCTACAGTCAAAATAATCAATTTATCTTTGCCTAAATAAATCCCAACTTTATTTGGTTATAGAACCTTTTGATGTTGTACTCCTTCATAGAGTTGTTTGAGAGCAGAGGTTGGAAAATTCTGGTAGGATCAGACAGAGAATATTTGTATTTTATGGTGAATGTTCTCTGGATTTTAACCAAAGTTGGAAAGGTTTCAGGAACTCCTGTCAGGATTCTTCAGGTTCTCCTCGTTCAACTGAACAAGTTATCACCTTACCCAGGCAGTGCCTTCAAACATTTTGAGGTCCAGAGGATCACCCTGGATGGTCCCATCAAGAAGGATCAGAGAGTGGCAGCTGGCCATGGCCGCACACAGGGGGCCCCATGGCAGAGCCTTGCCCGAATCAAAACTGTGGACTTCCTGGAAACTGGTAGAGAAGATAATTAAGCTAAAGTCTTCAATAAAGTAGTTTGCACACTCTGCCCCTTAAATCTTACTAGAGTAGTGCCTCAGATCCTAACTTTTCCACTCAAACCCTTCCATGGCTTCTCACGCTCCAAATGTTGACATCTACCTCAAGCCTGGTAATCGGGTACCATCTGCTGCAATTTGACCTCACCTTCAGCTGCCACCCCCCACTGATGTCCTTTTCACCCTGGATTCTAGAGCAGGATTAAATTTATTATTATTTCTATTCTTGTTCCTGCCCTGAATGCCCTGTTCTCTGTTTCCTTGTTATTCTGCCTGCAGAGTGATCTTTACACGCCCTTTCCTTGAGTTGGGTATGCATTTTCTTCTTGGCAGAGATTGCCACTGGTCAAATATATAACTTTGGAAGGTTTGGATATAATTGCAAGGACTTTTGCTCAGTGACACTGACCAACTCTGTAGTCCTGGCTCTAAAACACCGTACACGCTAGGCAAGCAGCATCTAGGTTCACGGGGCTATATGATTGGTGGGAAGAAGTCTAGCTGGTGATTCCGGGGTGGTGAAACCACGCATGGGCTTTCAGTGTTTCTCACTGCTCGACCCTTTGGCTTTTGCTTCCATTTGTGGAAGCTGGCAACAAGGCATACTGCCTATACAGCCCATTTTCCTCTTTGCCAAGGCAGAATGTTACAGTTCACCTCCCTCTTCTCCCAACCTAGCGGAATAGTGACTGTGTGTAGCTCTCCCTATACCCCCAAAAGCATCAGAGTACTAGGTGTAAGGGGGAAAGACAGAGAGGTAGAAACTGCAAACATTCTTTCCCCTTGTGCTGCTCTGGCCTGGAGAGGCCCTGCCTGTCTGCACAAATGCCTGGTCAGGACATCTGAACACCAAGAGCAGGATAAATGAGTAGAGTTCCTTGGCTCTAGCCCACCATGCCTTACACCGCTGTGCTCTATGCCTGTCCTGCCTCTGACCCTGTCACCATTCCATGATGCCTTCTCTGATTGACAGCTGCCTCTGTCACTTTTGGAAACCAAAATGCAGAGCTCAGCAGAGGCTCTCACCACTCAGAGGAGGTAAGTCTTAGCCCTGCAGGAAAGAGGCCAGAGCTCAGGGTTCTCTCCGGGGTGGGTCTTCCCTCCCCACTCCAGTTCAGCTCTCGGGTTGGTATCTGTAGTTGTCTTCTCCTGTCCCTCATCCCCGCCTTCTGACCACATCTCTAAAATTTCCAGCTGCACCTCCTTCAAAACCTATCACAAGTATTATCAGTTTTAGGGAGTTTTCATCGATTCACTAAATTTCAAAATGAATTTCTGCCTTTCTCACCTTGTTATTATAAAAATCAAGACTGTGTTTTATATCAAGCAACATTTTTTGATTCTCTGCTCTGATTTTCTGTCTTAATAGTAATTTCTACAGGCTATGCTGTGCATTGAAGGCGAGTATGTTGGCAGATTTTTATCCTTAGACCATGCACCTCATGGGGGAGGAGATGGGCTCATCTCTCCCGGGTTCACCCCAGCCGACTGCCCGCACTGGCCACTCAGGAAGCCTTGGCAGCCTTTAATGAAGCACGGTCTTGATTTCACGCTTTGCCCCTCTGCTTTACTCATTTGGTTCCTTAATTATCCATCTCATTCAATTCCATTTTTTATGTGGGGGCTGAGGACCTGTTTTCCTACCCGACTCAGAGTGTAGGACTCATTTAATTAAACAAGTCAGAGTAACACTAGAAGGAAAGACTTGAGTATTGCTGAGGCAGCCACATTGTTGCACGTCCCATCTTCACTTCAGGACTTACCAGCTATCAGAAGTAGGCACTGTGCCCCAGAGGTCAAGCCCGTCCTCTGTCAAAGTGCCTGTCTGAATAAAAGAAATGACATTAACATAAGACTTAAAGCTTTTAATCATGTTGTTATTGAGACAAAATCCAAGCTTCTAAGAAGTTATCATAGATCCAGCAGTCAAAATCTCTTTCTTGGTAAGCATCGAATTTTAAATCTGGTGATACATCATTCCCCAAAGACTGTGTTGAAAATCAGGTGATTCTTATTACTAACTGGAGGTAAAATGCAAGCACCTTGGGTTGGTTGTTGTCTATAGCTGCTGTTAGAGCAGAAGCTAAGAGGAAATTCCACAAAGACCAGCTCAAGTGGGCACCTGAGGTCTGTCCAAAGTAGACGTCAGGAATTTTTTTTCTTTCTAAGATTGATTAGTTCACAGCTTGCCAACAGGTTGACCATCATTTTCTAAAAATGTGTGTAATGAGGTGATCATTGGGATTGATAACGAAATGTTAATAAAGGGCTTTCCAGCTACGGAGAAAACTAAGTGCTAATAATAAATGTTAATGGATACCTATGAATGGATTTTATTGTTAGATCCAGAGGAAAATGGTCAGAAGATGTGATATGCTGCGTTATGGAGAAGTACTTGTCAGATCATGTAACAGAGAACATGAAATGAAACTACTACAGGAACACTTTTCATTTCCTCATTAACTGTGAGCATTGTGTCTTTCGTGGCAAGCAAACAGCGTCAGGCCTGCTTACCACCCAGAGTGGGCTGCGCTGGTGGGGCAGAGCTTTCCCAAGCAGTGCAGAGTAGTCTGCTCCAGCACCCACTCCCAAGCCTCTGAGACAAGCTTGTAAGGTCATCTCTGTATAAGACGCTGAGTTTTCTAGTTTTCTGTGAAGTCACATCTATCATTACGGCACATCCATTTAGTGGTTTACAGAGCAATGCCTACAATGCCTTTCTTCCTTGCAACTGAGCAGATGGGACGGAGACAGGCTGGAGGGTGGGCCCTGGAGGGTGGCAAGGCAGGACCAGAATCCAGCCTTCCTGCAGTCTTCCTCCACAGGCTGTGCTACATGGATTCTGTGGGGCAGGTGGAAAGACATCGCCCCCTCCAAGCTTCCACATTCAACAATCAAGGTACCTTTGTGTCACAAATTCATCTGGACTTCATAAAAAAAAAAAGAAGGCTGGCATGATTCTATGACGTTGTTCCTTGAACAATAACAACTTTAAAAAATGCTGCTTCCTTCCTTTTCCTCCTGCATTGCATGAGGACCCTCAACCTCGGTTTTCACTTTCCAAGCATCCTTGGGATGCTCCACTTCAAAAACAGTGAGCAACTTCATTCAAACCCAAATGCTTTCCTGTGGACTAGATTATGTTTCCAAACATGAGTATTTTGAACAGAAAACAGAGATGATGTTGGAGCAAAACAGAAATAAGAGCATGTTGTTTCTCAATGTGAAAATGACCCTTAGGAAATTAACGATAAATGAAAAGGAAACAAAATCATACTCATAGCTGCAGTTCTAAAGGAATAAGATAGAAAAAGAAAACCTCTTAGCATACAGACAAGCCCAGGCTTGGGCAAAATTGAATAAAAAGAATGAAAAAATTTAGCTTAGAGAACTTTTAACACATATTTAGAGAACATCTAAATATAAACTAGAAACATATATGGGCACAAATATACTCAGAATCCCAGTGAGAGGCAGCTTCTAAATTGAAACACTCTGACTGGACATTCAATTAATTGTGGAGGTTCTTATTGCAACATCACATTGATAGGGTTTTATAATGTGGAAACTGGAAAATAAAATCTTGGAGCTAATCATAGTTCTACCATTTTAACTCAACAATATCTCAGAGAAACTCAGTGTCTAATTCAGGATTTGATTTCTCACTTTGCCATTTCCAAATCAAGAGTTCTTTGCACTCTAACCAGCAGCCTTTCCATGAGAAGTTTGGCCATGCGAGCCTCAGACGGCCCCACAGCAAGGGCCAGAGGACGTAGAGGCAAAAGGTCTATATAGGAAGCAAGATGAACAGCCTCTGGGGAAAATGAGTCTTTGAAACAGGTAAACAGGTAATGAACATATTTTATATAGAGCCCTGCTGACAAAAGTGATCCTGTTAGAGAAGGAATAGGAATCCCTATCTGAAAACTTGCAAGGAATTGTTACCTGTCCCTGAATCTAAAATGAAGCTATTGCTAAATTAACCATACCAGTTCCCAACTGATGGCAATTCAGGACCTTTTTTGCCCAAAGCAACATGAGAAAAAGAAGCCTGAAATTATCAAAGAGATGCACCACTTCCGGCTGGGGACCAACCAGGACAGGTTCCTTGTGGGGCTTCGTCAGTCTCCTCATGGAGTTTCTCTGGTCTGTCTTCTAACTCTCCTATTCCTGTCCCCTCCTCTAAGATCATGAATGATCTCTTCAGTTGTCCCTAGGTGGCCTTCTCCCTCTGTGCTATCTCCATTCCAGAGACAGAATAAATGGAATAAATAAAACACTTAAATAATGTCACATGTCTTCCTAAGAAGGAAGGGCCCTCACTCTGCTTCCATCTACCTCAGCCTGCAGGTGGCCCTTCTGACCACACCCCACTGTCCACTGCCCACACATGCATTCCTCTCACAGCCTGGGCTCTGAACTGCTCACCTCGGACTCTGACGTATTCTGTCTGATAAAGGGAAAGCTCAGAGGTGACCTCCTATCTGCACCAGGTAACCATGCCCAAGTGCTTAATGGAGGTCTGGCCTCCATTAAGCCGGCAGCTCATGGTATGATGGTTGCCTGTAGTCTCGTTTTCCCTGCATCCTCAGCTGGACTCTGAATTCCTAAAGAGCTCATCAATGGGACTGCACTAGACTGCCCAGCCTTGGCTCTCTGCCAGTGTAGGTTAACTACAAAAGTGCCAGAGCCTGGATCAGCGATCCCAGTGCAAAGGAGCTGAAGACAGAGAGAGCCCAACCCAAGCCCAGAGCATTACAGCAGTTAAACTGGCTTCTCAAGGCCAACGGCAGATCTGATGCCAAAGTTCCTCAGGTCCCCACAGGTGAATTATGAGAGGCTCTCAGCCCTCCCAGGCTGGCACATAGCCCCCCCCCTTCTGCCACCTTTGCAGGCATCCCCATCCTGCAGTCCTGGGAACAAGGGAAAAAGAATGACAGGAGAGTGTAAATAGTAAAGGTCACTGCCATTGTCAATTCCCTCCTTTTCATTACAAAAAGCAGAGGAAAAGAAAGTTGTTCACTTAAGTGCTGGACAAAGCATTGTGTGAAACAGAAGTGTCCCTCACATTTTTACCTGAAAAAGACAGTCCATCATAAAAGCTCTCAGAGTAAGAGAATGTTTGAAAACACAAAGCAGTCACAGAAAGTACTAAAATTTCACAGGGGAAAGAAAATTTCCTGATGTGATGGCTCAACTGTTACCTCTGGACTCAGCTTCCAGAATGGGATCTTACAGAACTCACAGTGTGTCACCCTCAGTTTTCTCATCTGTATGATGGGTGCCCTACACTAGCCATTCCCAGGGACCTTTCTCCTCTAGTCCTCAACATCACCCGCCTTCAACCCGGAAAGTTGGGACCCTACTTTGTCAAAGCACACAAGGTTTATCTGCCCACACATGTTGATTCTCTGTGGGGAGATACAGAAGATCTTCTTTTTCTTCAGCCTCTTCTGGGCGTACACAATGCCGATGGTCAGGGCTGCTGGCAGTGCAGGAGGGACAGTCACAGTGAGGAGGAGCAGGGCCATGGTTGTCGTATCTCTTGGAGAGACCTAGGAAGGAGGGGGATGTACATGGAGTTAGCCCTGCAGAGCAGAGTGTTCCTTCCTGCACCTGGTTGGCCCTGCGATACCATAGGATCCCTCCAGACTCTGGCTCAGAACCCTGCTAGGGAGTCGGCGCTCCTGGTGGGACTGAGTATTCTGTTTGCTGTCCCACAAATGAGCACCTGTCTCCCACTGAAGAACAAAGGAGACCTTGAGCACCTATTCCAACTGCCCCAGCCCTGTGCTGACTTGGTTTCTCTCCACTTGACGTTCCTCCATTCAGGCACCACCCCTCCCCTGCTCAGTATAATTCCACACACCCCATGGGCTCTGAGGCCACCAGGAATGCTCAGGTTATACCATTTCCCTCTGCAGCACCAGAGAGGTCCTCAGAGGTCATAAACAACAATCCTCCCTCCAGCTGTCAACCCTTAAAAAGAGACATCTAAATAAATCCAGACACTCTATAGCTTAAAGAGATCTTGAACATAGATTCCCTGCAGGGAATCAGCTCCATAAAAGTAAATATTGAATTACATTTCAGAACCCAAGCAGAAAAGATGAGAAAGGACCTTGGGTTACCTGGGACACTTTATGTACTTCAGGAAAAAGTTCAGATCACATGTGGCATTCAAGATCTCTTGGGTCTGATCTACTCCCACCTTGCAGGAATTCTCTCTTAACTACTGACTAGATTCAAAAGATCCTTATTCCCTTTTCTTTGTGTTTTGCTCACTCAAATTAGTATGCCCTTCCTACTGTCTGATCTGATTGACTAAATCTTCCCCATCTTCTTATCAGGTTTGAGAAATACACAACCATGTAACTCTATCTGGGATTGGATAGTACATAAGCCAACCCCTCATTCCAAAGCAACTGGGAGAAACCATCAGGAAAATTTGCAACTTCTCCCAGCTGCACTATCCAACATGATTGGATTGCCACTAACCACATGTGGCTATTTAATTTAAATTAATTAAAATGAAACAAATGAAAATTTATTTCAGTCACATTAGCCATATTTTAAGTGCTCAGTAAGTTCATATGGCAAAGTGCTACCATATTGGGGATTACAGGTAAGGAATAGATCTACAATCTAAGGACGCTCTTTGGCCAACACTGATTCATAGAATGATAGGATTGAGAGATGATCTTAACTCTCTTGAGTTAGGTCAAGCTCTTGAGAAGCTATACCCTCAGTACTTACTTCATGGTACATGTATATCCCTAGGCCATAGAAAAACCCCACAACACCAAGGAAGGCCAGGAACACCATGAACTTGAAGGCTTCACTGTATAGTTTGAAGTTCAAAGGCCGGGGGTAGAGGATAGATCTCACCAAATCCCCCTTTGCTGTATTGTAACCTACATGAAAGTAAGCAGAGACCAAGTCAGGCCCTTTAGCAGTTTCCTTCTGAATCAAAAGTACTGTAGTTGGGGGTCTTTGGAGCATGGAATAAACACACACTGGCCTGACAGTGTGTTTGCCTTCCTTGTTATAAATTATGGGGGTGTGGGTGAGTGGCACTCACTTAGCCCCATTTGATTTCTCTTGGTCTGGGAGACAGTGCCTCTTTGGCTCCCCCGGTACAGCTTCCCATCCCCTCATGGGTTGAGAAAGACTGGACTAAGGAGTTGAAGAGTAGTGAACAGGGAAAATTAGGTGACAAGCACAGACTTCAAAGTAGGGAAGTGTTGGAAGATACGTGTTTAAAAGTATGTGTTAAAAGATAACTAAGAATTAAGAAAAAAAGAAATAATTTGCTAAAGCTACGTATGTATAAGCCTATGATGATGATGTCATCTTGTGTCCAGAGCCCCCATTTTCATAGGATGAAATTCAATCTTTAGGCAAGGTATTCAAGGTTCTTTTCATTCTAACCTACTCCTGGCTTGCTGGACTGACCTTGTTGGCATTCATTGGTCTCAGAAGACTCCAGCGATTCCTTCTTCTATATTTCATAAATCCAAACTAGTTTACCCTTCTAGTTCTGACACGGTTGGTTAAACCCTCCCCCGTTGCTGTCCTAACAACAGAGCTATCAGCCTTGGTTCAAAATGCCACTTCATCAAATAGGTGTCTTCACAATTCTACTCCCATACTTTATACCAAAAATAATTTATCTTGTTCTCTGGAGTCCTTGCAATACTTGGTCATACGACATCTCCCTCCACTCTGTGTTTTAGTTAGCTGTAAATTCATCTTTCTTCTACAATAGGTTATGAACTCCTCTAAGGAGAGGGTACATCGCACAAATTATTTCTTTAGTCCTCAGCACATCACACATCATAACTACTCACTAGTATCTGGATGACTGAGTAAAATGATTGATTACCATATATTCCAATATGAGTCAGCACTGCTAGGCATAAAACAATACCATACCCCCACTGCCCAATGGACACTCATCTCCTCAAATACAGCTTTGCTGCCTTTGAAGAACAGGAAGACAGTTTCCTCTTACTTGCTATCTAGGCATTTTAAAGTTCTCAGGTGGTTTTCATGATCTCTAACAATTAGCTTTCAGTTAAACAATTTTAGCAATAGTCAGACCTACTAATTTTAATGTCAATTAGTCATAAATTTCAATGAAAATGTTCACCAAAGACAATGTAATTATAGACTAGACCAAAGCACATGGCGTGCTTTACATCTACAGCTACATAGCATGGCTGAAACATAAGTCAGGGCTGAGGACAGTGAGCTAGGACCAGGTCATGGGAAGCCTTGGTGTGTAATGCCATGGGAAAGTTGGGCATGAATATGGCTGGCTGTGGAAAGGTTGACCAGCATGGTATGTATGGACTACAGCAAACTATGTTTTGGAAATGCAACTCAGGTGACAGCTTAGAGAAAGATTAGGGCAAAAGTTTAAAAGGAACAATCTAAAGAGTATTTCTGTTCTAATAGTTTAGACCCATGGGGATGAAAACGTGCACAACACAGCGACCATAGGAATGAAGGTGAAAGGCACGGGCCTTAGGTGGTATGAATACAAACACTGGGACTTGGTGCCCATTGGATATGAGAGAAAATGAGCAGTTAAAGATGATACAGAGAGACCAGTTAGATGCCGCTGCTAATACACAGAGGCAATACAGGCAGAGTTCACGTTCGGATGCCTGACTTTGAAGTGTCTGTAGAGCACCCAGACAGAGGTGTCCAACAGGGAATTAAATGCACAGCCTAGCAAGCAACTCTTTGAGCGGACTGTAGTTGACAGTGACTTTGGCAATCACTCGAGGGAATATTGAGAGAAAAGAGAAGAAGTCCATGGACAGAACCAAACCAATATCACTGTTTTGGCTTGATGGAAACCTACATCATCTGTATATCTTTTGCCCTATGCAAGGGTTTTTTATAGTAATTGCTTTCTTTTATTCATTCTTAAAGCACATGAAGTGCTTTCTATGGAACAGGTATTATAATAGAGTGTTAAGAGGTGAGCAAATAGTCTGAATGCTCACGAACCATTCAATTAACATGTGGCAATTTGGAATAATAAAGTCTGATTAGAAAAGAATATGAATGTTAGTACTAGAATGTGGCAAACTCCAAATCCTAAAAAAAAAATTTCCCCTAATCCAACTCTCCCCCACCTTCAAGCATAAACTATACTTATGAAAGTGGAATCTACTCACCTGTCTGCAAAACGACAGCTCTCACAGGTCCCTGCCCAGAGGGTTTGACCTGGATAACTTCTGTTCCACAGAAAAGCACATGTTTCCGATAATCCTCCAAGCTGTGGGACTTCCAGGGCATGGTGTTCTCTGTGTGCGGCAGTGGTGTCTTCGTGACAGGTATGCTTTCACCTGAACAAGATTGCATCTTGTTGATTCTGTGTAAACTCAGATAGCTACTCAGAACTGGTGCTTGCCAGCTTTATGAAAGTATATGATCACAGCTAATAGACTTTAACGCCCACACACTGAGTCAGATGATTGTTTTTAGAATGCTAGCAGTGCAAGCAATGGTAGACTTGATTTTATTTCAGATTTTGTTTAAAGATCAGCTTCTCTTTCCCATACCTGACCTTCAAGGTTTGTTGTCATGATTTAAAAAGTGGCCAATGTTAGTTGTCACCTAACCATTCTCCCAAGAGTTCCCCAGCCCAGCGCTATTGCAAGCAATGAAGGAGCAATATGGCACATGGATAGTTATTGCTATTTGCCTTTCATTCTCTCATTTATCCAGTCATCCATTCATGTACCTTTTCATTAAACAAGTATGCTACACATTTACAAAATAATACAGAAACAACACAAGCAATACAGAATTTCAGACAAGGTGATAGGAAATTAACAATGATTGTTATGTTACATATTGATATCTTCAAATTGGTTACTCAGTTAAATGAATACAGGCATGTAAGATTGATAAACAACTAAAGATTAACTGTTCCTTTCAATAAAGTAATAGAAATCAGTAGTACAACTATCTTAGCTATCCTGTGTGTGTGTGTGTGTGTGTGTATGTATTTCCTTATTTCTTTCTTTTCTCTTTTCCCTCATCCCAGTTGTTAATTCCTTTTGAGCAGTTTCTTTCCCTTTCACAATATCTATTGTACCTTTTAGATTTTATTCACTCTTTCAGGTTCTTACATTAGTGAAACAATATGGTGTTTACACATGAGGGTCTGATTTATTTCATTTATAAATATGGTCTCCAGTTGTTCCATTTACTTATAAAAGCTTAGAGTTGATCTTTTATCTTTCAAATAAAAAAAAAGAGTATGCTAGAACATCATACTCATCCTACACCTTTTCCAAGTGAGCCCTATCAAAATCTCCTTTTATTATTCCATTCTTCTCAAAAATCCTTAGGCATTCCCATTACCTAAGGGGTAATAAAGCCTAAACTCTCTTGATAGATATCAAAGCTCACCCCAATTCAAACATTGGTGCTATAATTTCCCTGCCTGAGTATCAGCTAAACTAAGCCTTTATATTTCCTTTTGACTCCCATTTTTCTGCTGGTACCATTCCTCTTCCTTTTTCTGGTAACTGTAGGACAGAACATTCTAGGAACAAATGAGTTTAGAGTGCAAAAGATAAATTTCAGAGACAAAAATAAAAATATTAATAATACATAAAGGTCCCAGATTTAAAAAGCACTAAAATGAATTTAAAATTCCTTAGGTCTTTTGCTAAACATTCAGTTAGCACAATAATATGTAATTGTTCTAATCTGGCAATAGTATCACATGGATTAGTTACACAAATTTAGGTCCTATCTCTAGGTAACTGAGGACAGAGACTTTGAAATGCATATTTATATTCTGAATTTTCCCTAGTGGTATATAATAGGTTCAAAATATGTATCTTTGTTAAATGCATAGATAAATTAGATAAAAGCAATTATCCAGGTTTTTCTACTACTGTTTTTTCAAAACTAGCTTCCTATTGTTTTTTCTATTATAAAGTATAAGAAGCTATAAAATTTTTATTCGTGGTCTTTGTATGTTCTTCAGAAAATTCCTCTGTCCATGTATCATTTTCTTTAAAACAATTGCAATATTCATCTGTTGTGTGGATGAAGTTACCAATGGCATTTTAAATTATTTTGTACAAGGAATAGAACCTTTGGGCAAATCTCCAGATCATTACACCACATTGTTTTTGAAATTAGCCTTTATAACAGGCTATATCTGTTATATCTATACTTGTAGATAACTACAATGGTTCATCTGCCTTCACCACCAGAATACTAATACATAATATTTACTTTAGCTAATACAGTAGTAGAAAAGTTTCACACACACACACACACACACACACACACACACACACAAAATCAATGGAATTGGAGGCACATAGGTATTAAGCAATCAAAGATGAAAGCCACCTAGGGATACTGTTCCAGAGATGACATTCAAACCGTACGACTTCACCCGGAAATGATTTTCAAGTCTCCTACACTATTAACATATTGATGAAAAATCTCATGGTTTGCACTTTATTGGGAGCCCTAGAAAGGATGAGTTCGCCTACAAAAGATGGGGGGTCTAAAGAGGCTGGGCTGGCTTTAGAAGGGAGTAGAGTCATCATTCACAGTCAGCGGGAGAGCTGGCTCCTGGGGATTGCTGCTGTGAAATAGAAATTCCTTGCTCGTCCCAGGGAGGCAGTTTCTTCTGCATGGTAATTGTGTTTAGAATGCCATGTACTTGCTTATTTACGTTTCTGAGACCCTCCACTGTAAAGGATTTATCTTCATGTGATTCCAACACACAACACAGTGCCTGGCACAGAGAAGGCATTTCCAAGCTTTTACTAAATAAAGCAATGAATAAGTTAAAGAAAGGGAGTAGGATGACAGAAAGGGAGGATGAGAAGAGAGTAAAAGATCTGACCTATTAACTGATGCTAGCTACTCTGGCAAGATACCAGCGTGAACTAGCCACTGCAGGGGTTCCAATGTGTCCAGTTTGGGGTCTCCACGCTCAGGTAAATCAGAACTTTCATGGGTAGAGGGAGAGGAAGGAACTGTGGAAGAGCGAATGCCACCCCTCTCCCCACCACCCTTTGGCAGAGAAGCACTGACTCTAAGCATAAGTTCTGAGGACAAAATACCTGGATTTCGGTGGTTTATTTTCTAAGGAAGCACAATTGCTGGTGATTTATGTTATTTTTGTAGCATCATTCTCACTCATTCCCATTTGCATATTTCACATTCCCTCCTCTAGAATGTGACCTCCATGAGGACAAAAGTCACAACTGTCCTGGTCACCGCTATATCCCTGGTCAGTGCCTGCTAATAAACATCTGTGAAATGAGCAAATAAAAGTAGAAGCTAACAAATGAATTCAGTGCTCAGCTACATTATACTTAAGTTGCCTGATGGTAGGCAAATTATGTACCTTCTCTGGGTCTCAGATTTGCACACCTTAACAGACTTGCAAATGCATAAATAACAGGTAAAATGTAGGTACAAAGCCAAATACATATGAAAACTAAGAAAATAGCTATTATACTGAGGAGAACATGTGAAATATTAATAGATTCTGCCCCCCACATGACAGTCACTGTTGCTTCTTGGCTCCTCTCCTTTGAGTGGCCCTAGATCTTGAACAGGATCATTGTCTCAGGAAAGGAGGCAGAAAAAGTGGACAAAGGTTTTGAGTTTTGAAAGTCATTCATAAATTTGACCATGGATTTGAGGGACTACCTAAGAGTAATGCCTTCCCTTTACTGCATCTCTACCTAAATTAAAGACCCCAGACTGGCATTGGAAGAGAATCCGAAAGAGACTTACATGTCATGCCTCCCTAAGAAAAAGGCCCTGCAGTATGGTGTGAGGACATGCAATCAAGTTTTGGGAACACAGATTAATAGCACTTGGGTCTTTCCAAGTATATAGGCCTCAGACAATTTAAGGTAGAGCAGGAACACCTGAACAAGGAGATGCCCCAAAGCACATTTCCCTTCTCCCTGCCCTCTACAATACTAGGCAAGCAAACAAGGATTGGGAGAACTGCCAATATATTATTGGGAAGACTCACTGGCTTACCCCAGGTATTCACACTCGACACTTTCCAGAATGGGAAAATTTGGAATCAAAATAAAAATTTCATGTAGATACAAAGTAAAGCTGAGTCTCTTGCATAGGTGCTTGTGGCAATGGGACAAAACTGAGGAAACAAGCAGAAGGAAGGTCCTACCAGGGGGCAGCACTGTGGGAATTACAAGTAGCGTGCAAGAGGTGATAAGGCCTGGGGTGAAGGCAGCCACTGTACTCCCTGGAATCATCTTCCTCACTCCTGTGTCCTGCATGTTTGGAATAAACACCATCTCCAGTTCTGATTCATACTTATTTGCTGAGCAGCTTTTGTCTCTTTGCTGCAATTTCCTCATTTATAAATTGGTATTACACTAATTCCTACCTTAATTTGCTTTATGCCACGATGAAGTCGGAAGTAAAAATTTATAAAACAAAAGTTGCTGCTGAGATGCTAGGAGTATTCACTACTTTTACTCTTACACAAATAAAAATTTCTGTAGATCCAAAGGACAATTTTGCACATTGAGAAAAACAAAGCTGAAATCCTGTTTGAGGATAAATACCCTAAGAATACACTTTCAGGTTCAGAAACCTAGCCCTAGTCTTTTGATTGTTCAGTTGGGATAGTTTGTACCAACATTATGTACATTAATGGGAAGACCTATGTAAGCGATGCAATAAAGTATTTAAAGCATGCTTGGGAACTACATTTTTTGAAGAAATCAATGAGAAAGAGACAAAAATACATAGAAATAGAGATAGAAAGAGATATATTTCTAGTTAATATGTCTGTCTTCACAATTTACTTTGGTTACATAGATATTAGTGCTGGTGATTTTAATTTTTCCAGAAATGGACATCGGAAAATGCCACTTGCCCCTGAAGGTCATTTTAGGTCAATTTTGTATGTTTATTAAAAGGCAGAATTATTTACTGTTCCTAATTCTTTGGGACCTTCTGAGTTTTCCTGAAAGTCATGACAGGTATTGTATGCTGACCCTAGTCACAGAAAAAGGAGCAAACTTCGGGCTTAAGCTTTCGCACTGCATCAGTGCTCTCTGGTGCCAGGGAAAGTAGCTGTTCCATACCACCAAGCTGCAGGAGACAGAGACAATTGCTGCATTTGAGTGAGAAGGACAGTTTTGCTTGAGCTTGAGGTTTGCACGTTGGCTACTATGGCAACATTCTGGATAAAAGACATGATAAGTATGCAAATCCTTATCACTATCATTATAAGGCAGTTAGATTTCAACACATTAAAGGGATATTTTATAATTATACTAAATATATTTACGTTTGCTACATTTTCTTCTTTCAATTTTAAATTAAGCAGATCCATTTTTAATGTGAAATCTGCTTATGCTGAACAATTCAAGAATAGATAATGAATTTTCATTACATTTAGGTTGTGTTGAAGCTTTGTGTATGCTTTTTCTCCCTGACTTCATACCATTTGAAAGTAGAAAAACTCAACAATCTGTAAGCATAAAAGACAAATAGTTTTTATCTTTGTGTTGCAGTATACTTTCTTTTATTACAATGTGCTGTGCTTTGTGGGGTTTCTGCACCCAAAGAACATTTTATAAATAGTGCCTCATATAAATACAATGAGACTTTCCAAACTACAAATGAATAGTGGGACCATTCTAGAAATAACTGGAAGAACAGTTTTCTGCACAGAGAGAACAACTGCAAATATAAATTAAAAGGAGAACCAACTGTTACTGTCTATAACCTGAGGTTCAACACAAACTTTCCAGCAAAACCTAGAGGTTGCTAACTTTCTATCCGTACAGCACAGGTTTAAGAAAATCTCTACACTCTTCCAATTATGATAGTTGTTGTCTTTATAGGTTGTATGTTGTTTGGATAGAACTATAAACAATTTTCTTGTTTATGAAAAGATTGTTTCAACCTGTTTACCTACTCAAGCTCCCTGCACTCATCCTATTCACTGCACACATTGGACAATTAGTCATGGTATTGAATCTTTTTTTTTTTTTTTACCAGGAATCGAACTCAGGACCTTACACTTGCCAGGTAGGTGCTTGTACCACTGAGCTATACCCCTGGCCCTGGAATTTTTCTTATAGTTTTGTATTTATTGTAGTTTAACTACCTGACTATTAAATACTAGCTGCTTGTGTATATTGTGTCTCTATGTCAATGAAAAGGTTGGGTGTATGTCTGTCATCAAGCTCTCAATATTTTACCAGGGGGCTTGGTACTAGGTTGGTAAGTAGATGTTGGTCTGGTTTGCTAGCATGGACTTATACATTGCACATGGAGGAGGGAGCACCATGACAACTGCTTACCTGTGAGCATGCCTTCGTTCACCACACAGCTCCCATCAATCAGAACAGCATCACATGGCAGTGACAATTTTCCTGGAAGAACAAGAATATCTCCGGGAACCAAGAGGCGGGATTCCAGCTCCTGCAAACCTATGTAATAGCAAAAATTCCGTGACTAACGGACCTCTTCCTGTTTTTACATAAGAGTAAAGGTAACTAAGAGTGCTTATCAACCTGCTGACTAAGAGCTACCTACTTGTTTACCTGCTTAAATCCCATTCCACTCAACTAAAGCTTCCAGGAGAACCAGGAATAGGGAATCGTTTCCTGGAACACAGCGAAGGATTAGCTCAGCAACAAAGTTCCATTTTGAGCCCAGTACCTGGTCTCTGCTCTACCCAGAGTGAATGCTCAGGGGTACCGATGGGAAGAGAAGTGCCCCATGGTTTCTGTTTGTACTTTGCCTGGGTCCCTGAACCCTGGGCAACTTCGCCTTGGTGGACTGGAGTCTCATGTAAGCTTTCCAGGCAGCTTTCTGCTGTTCTGCTGTGTAGCTCTACATTTCTTGAAGAAATTCATGGCCACTCCATTCCAGGCTGGCTCAGAGTATATGCCAAGTGTCAGCCAACATCTAAAAGCCTTCTTTGGGTCTATGTTCTAGGTGGCAGGGCCTTTCTTTTAGTTATTTGAGAAAGGCTTACTCAGTAAATGAAATATGGAGAGCAGAGGGAATCTGAAGTAACCCAGACACTGGGAATCAGTGGCTCAATAGGGCTGGGCCAAGACAGAGGCAAGCAAGAGGAATGGAGGATGAAGGTGAGGGAGGTAGCTACCAGGGCTTGCAGGTGCAGGGGTAGCATTCACACTGCCTCACCTCTTCATTTCATGTCTTAGATACCTAATTGTCTCATACTAGTCTGAGTCCTGGGTTCATTCAGAAAAGACTGTTTCCCCTTATTTAATAACCAAGGACAAATGAGCAGGATTCTACCCTGAAACAGTCAGATGCTGAAGCGGCAGAACATGTGACTTACCTTTGTCTTTGACAGTGATGGTAACCTGGACTTTGTTGTGATCTTCCACAAGGTTGTGCAGCTTAACTGATTGCTGTGAAGGTAAAGTTAGGGTTTCAATATCAGGTAGTCCACATCCTAAAAATCGCATGATCTCTACACAATAAATGCCCAGCCTGCTATCGCAGCCAAAAAGCTCCGTGTGAAAGATTCAACCACTTCTACTTTAGATACTCCACCTTCTCTGCCTCAATCCCTACCTATCTGACCCGCCACATGCAGTAGCAATTGTGTTCTTGAGTTTGGATGTTATTTCACTTCCAGGAAAAACAGCGCACAGTTGCTGCTGGAAGGACCTACACTGACATAACAAGGCTTCACTTCTTGAGCATGCGCAAATAGAATGGGGAGGAATGAAACAAGGCTAAATAGGTTGCTTCTCCTTCTATGCCTCTGTTTCCCTGTGTGTGAAATAACAAAGCTAAATTGATCCATAAGTGGCTTTTTGCCACTAAGAGCCTGTGGCTGTGGCATTTGTGTTTTCGTTGTATGGGACACGGCTGCCCCCTGTTACCAACTGTCATTTGCACGGTGGATGGATCTGCAGGCAGGAGTCTTGCTGCTGTTTTGAATCCCAGTGCTACCACTTATAGGCTATTTGGTGTGTTTAACTCCCCTCTGTTCATCTGAATGGGATGATAATGTGTTTATATTTTATAAGGTTATATTACGTTCATTAATGCTTATAAAGCCCTTTCTTTAGAACTCAGTACTATGCTGAGAGTTCATGAGCATGGGTGACTAACAAGAAAGTTGCTGATAGAAAAACAATTGTGAGGGGCTGGGGACTTAGCTCAGCGGCAAAAGCACCTGCCTGGCAAGTGCAAGGCCGTGAGTTCGGTTCCCGGTACCGGAGAAAAACCCAAAAAAAAACAAAACAAAACAAACAAAGAAAAACAATTGTGAGCGTATGTCAACTGGGAAGACTTGGTTGAAGTAGAATGTACTGAAACACCGCTCTCTATGAAGGGGTGGTGGAGAGGGCTGGGATGCGCTATCCCCTAGGACAACACAGGAAGCAGCAGAGGAGCAAGGGATTTTATCCATAGACTTCCTCACACTGACTTGGGGTGCCATCACTCAGAGAGAGATTGACTGAGCCAGCCACGACAGGGCTGAGCCTTTGGTTACAGCACTGCCCCTTTTTGTATGAATCTAGTGACCTGGGCAGCCCTAAGTAAAACAGGATGAGAACACTGTCAGCAGTGCTCAAATGCAGCTTAACCTTAACCAAATATAATATTTTTTCGTTTAGATATTAAATTATTTTGATCTCTTCTATTGATGAGTTTTCATGTTACAAATATCACCCAGCCAAGACAAGCATGACACACAATTAGGCAACTTTCCCGGTAAGAGACCATAATGAATTCAGTGTTAACATTTACATGCAAAAAATTATTATTCAGTTTTCCCTGAAAAGCTAAACTTTGCCAACTAGGACCAACTGAGTGGAAGAAGTGATGTTACTGTTGGGTACGGATGCATTGTCCTAAAGTGTGTTCCTGGATTTGGCTGTTGGGTCATGCTGTTAAATACTGGGGAACAGTGAGACTATCAGTCCCAACTGCTGAGTTGTAGATTTGTCCTATGCACTCACCACCAATTGCAGTACATAAGAAATCTCACCTTACAAGTTAGTTATTTCCTCTGTACACCAATAGATAACATTGAATTGAGTCAATTCCAAATCACCTTCAAACTCTAAAATATATCACACCAATTTATTTTACAAGCGAGAGCCTTATCAGAAACCCTCAAGACTTCATAGAAGAAATACCCAAGGCATAAAAATGACTCAAATGACCATTTTAAAAAATAGTTGAAAAATACTAAGCTACTACTACTTGCTATGCACTGTTGTAGGCACTTGGAATAAATTGTTCGTATTTTTAAATGTTCAACAAGATTTTATCATGAGATTGTTATCTCTCCAACAAATACATAAAAAATAAAAACAAAACCAATACAATGAATGTATCCCCAGGGTCAAAAATATTGAAGTGACTTTGCCAAAATCATTTACTTATTAAGATTGCAATCAAACCAAGGCTGTCTGGCTCAAAAGCATTTTCTGTTGATGAGTATATTCTTCTGGAGCTTGAAAATATCATTTTTCTTTAGAAGATAAACATCCTCCCTTCTTTATTTTCTTGCTCAGCAAACTCCTTTCATCAATGCCATGATAACTTCAGCCTGGCTGAGGAGGATGATAATCAACCCATTTGGAAGTGGAGAAGTATGAGTTAATAATGCTTGACAGTAATTCTCAGACCTCATTATGCTATAGAGCTGAATTTGTTTATCAGACTTAGCATTCTGTATAACCCACCATGCTTCCATACCTTTGCTCTGTTCTCTAGAATGTCCAGCCCAGCTTTTGCCTAGTAAACTCTTTGTAATCCTTCATGTAAAGCCCTGTTTAAATGTCACCTCCACCCCGCAGTCCTCACCTTCTGCAGGAAGAATGCATTATTCTGTTCCCTGTGTCTTCACCTGGGTTGGTGAACTGATCGCATTCCATTAGAGCTTTCTATTGTCAGGTGAGGCAGAAAGTTCACAAAAGAAAGGGTCTATGTGTTCATCCATGTCCCCCACTAGAGTGTATCACATAGTAGGCTCCCCCATAGTAGGCAAATACTTAATAGAACTGAATTATTCTAATTCTCACAACAACCCTGGAGTAGGATAACGTAAGTATCCTCTTTGAGCTGATGTACTCAGAAACTCTATAAGCACAGGTTTCTATGGCAACCAACCAGCCAGGAACAGGCAAGTGCTGTGATGCTTGCCATGACTGCGAAGCTCGTTGCCTGATTTTCATTAGACCCCCTCTGGTTTCTCCAGGCTCTCTCCAGTGAGACCAGGATTGGTTTCCCAGGCTAATTTGCATATGTTATTATGCAGCATCTGTTGCTTGATGTCCTTGCGTTTGCTGTGGTTGGATTTTCTCCAGAGATGAGTAATGGGGACACTAACTCAGGCACCTCTTGAGCACAGCGCAGTCCTGAATGAAAGCAAATACTATGGACCGGATATGCTAGGTGCCTGCTCTAAGAGCCACCGTGGTAGACCCAGCCATGGAGTCTGCAAATAAAGTTCACTGTAGAGACATGTGAGAGTCACAGCTTGCTGTCAAGGAAGGCAGCGAGAGTGTGGGTGGCTTAGGCAAGGTGAACTCTCTGTGCAGCGTGATTTGCTACTAGAGTAGGTACAAGATGGTATTGTCTTGCACTTCCGCAAACACTTCCTCTATTATGATATTTTAAATCCTGTGTTTGTTTAGCTAAATCTTTAATTCCACAAAATGGTGTATTTCAGTATAACTCAATAGATTTTTTTTTTTAGTACTAGATATTAAACTCACAACCTTGCACACACTAGGCAAATGTTCACTGAGTGCTAAAATGCATCTCCAACCTTTTAAAATTTGATTTTGAAATAGAGTCTGAAGCTGCTTCGGCTGGCCTTGATCTTGTGAGCCTACTGCCCCAGCCTCTCAAGTAGCTGGTCTTGCAGATATTTGCCACTGTACCCAGATCTCAATAAAATGATTTGGACGTGGAAATAGATGCTCCTTCCTTCATTCCTGCCCACCTCCTTCCCCCAAATTTTACTGTCCCAACCAGGTCCAGGAGTCACTTTGAGAATGTGCTCAACATAACAATGAGAAGTACCTGATTTGGAATCAGGAAACCTGGTAGTGAGGTCTACGGCTGCTGTTAGAGAGTATGAGAAAAAATTACTTCACTTTCCTGATTGTTCCTGTTCTTCCTGGGCCAGAGAAGGATATAATAATTATATCTGCTTTGTGTTGGAAGCTTTCATGCCCACACAAACATATACATTGAGGATGTAGGGTCCTATTGTAAACTCTAAAGTACTAAACAGATAGTGAGGTGCTGGGGATTTAGCTCAGCGGCAAAGCGCCTGCCTGGCAAGTGCAAGGTCGTGAGTTCGGTTCCCAGTGCCGGAGAAAAACCAAAAAAAAAAAAAACAAAACAAAACAAAACAAAAAAAATAAACAGATAGTGATTGTTGAGGATTTGTGATTTAACAGGTTCCCACTGGCTTGTACCACCTGGGTACACTCATGACTGTCCCATCAAATGGCTTTTACCATTGGTAGTAGAAGGGCTACAGTCACGCATGGTACAGTTATGCACGTACCACTGGTAGCCCAAGCTGCTCAGCAGCAAGATATATAAATTACGGCCCCATTGTGAAAGTGTTAAACTGTAAAGATCCAGTTTCAGGAAACTGGCACATTTTGTGTGGATGCTTTATAGGTTGGGTCATATAACATTTTAAAACAAATACTAGCTGCTAATGAGATTAGTATCCTTTCAAATTCCTTTTCTTTTTCTGAAAGGAATCCTTCTCAATATTGTCACACTAAGTCTGAATTTCCCATGTTAGTCACCATTTTTGCCAAAGGAATTTAGGGATTTTATTAAGATGCAGAATTGAATGTCTAAGTTCCATCAAGGGTTTAAAAATACATATTAAGCAAATGACAAGCTGACAAAACTGAAATCACCTAAGTTTGGAAGGGACACATTTTATACAAGATTTGAGACCTAGAAACCATAAAGGGAAAGAGAAACACATTTAACTGTACATAATTTTTAATGTATAGCAAAAGTCAAAATTAAGAGAAAAAATATAGACCAAAAATAAAGCTTTTCACATATATGGTATATATATATATATATATATATATATATATAAGAAAAATTTGAAACTCAGACAAATGGGAATGGGTCAACATTCACTAATCATTAGGGAAATGTACATCAAAATATCAATTTTTCTTTTTTTTTTTTTGGTTTTTCTCTGGTACTGGGAACCAAACTCACGACTTTGCGCTTGCCAGGAAGGCACTTTTGCCGCTGAACTAAATCCCCAGCCCCAAAACATCAGTTTTTAAAAATGTATTAAAGCTGCCTCGTAGGCCCCCAGAGGGAGGGCCCCCGGCGCACGGAGAGCCATGCGGCCCTGAGAGCTGTTGCCCTCAATTGCCGCTGCTCAATTGAGAGCTATCATGACACAGAGAAACAATGACACCATTGGCCCACCATGCACCAGCTGCAGACCCACCTACGGATGTGTGTGAATCATTCAAACATGGAAAAACCCCTGGGAATACATGCTATACAATGGGCCACTCTTGCTCCTGCCATTGAAAACCAGAAAGGTCTAGAGTCAGCAGAGGAGCAACTGCTGAACAAGGACTCGGAGAACATGAAAATGCAGACTAAGCCCGAGGGGTCAGAGATCTGTGGACTCGGGTCACGAGAGCCACTCGAAAGCTGTAAACCAGGAGGACCTTGCACAATACCTGCAGAGACTCCCTGGAAGCCATTCTTCCCCTGACAGTACAGGCTGTGGTGGAGCCCCGGAGCAGTCTGCAACAGGATTCCTGCTGCCTGTGCTGACAGTTGGGGAGAGGACACTAACTCATTGTGGGGTCCCAATGCGAGGGGAGGCTGGAGAGAAAATGCTACAAAAAATGGCTTTGGCCCCAGACGGCTCACTTGATTTTTGACAACCCTTAGGCTGTAACTACTTGTTAGATCCTCCTTGCCTATCTCTGTCTTCCTGAGAAACCACTTCTAAGATACCACCATGTATTACAGCAGTCATTGATATTTTCCTACTAATCTATCCATAACTCTGTAATGTTTGTATTGTTCCTATCCTATTTCATAAATGGATGCATGTTTATTATTATGTGTTTCCTACAACAACCATTGAGAATAGTTAATGATTATTCAACAGGTCACTCATGTATAGTTCTATTTATTTTCCTTTGAAGATACCTAAGTAGAGTACAACAACTATTGATAATCTCCTGCCTCTTTTGTCTGTAACTCACTATTATTTGTCTATTTGTTTTCCTGAGAAACTATCTTGTAGATAACAATATGTAAAACAATAACCATTGATAATTCCTTACCACTTTGTCTGTAATTTGGTAAGTCCCCCCCATTATTGTTATCCTTCTTTTACTCTTTAAAATAAAAAAAATTTATTAAAGTAAAAAATTTAAATATCAATACTATATAACACCAAATGCTGGTGAGGAGCAGAGGAAATTATACTCTTATGAGTTGCTGACAGGAGGAATTATTTCATTTGGAGAAAATTATATAGCAACATCTATTAAAATTCAAATTATACCTATCCTTTTATCCAGCAACTTGGGTTTTGGTTGCTAGACTAAAAAATGCAAATACTAATATGCAAGCATGTATCTATAGTAGTTATGTTTAATTCAACATTATTTTTGGTTGGAAAAACTGGAGGAAAATAATGGTATTTCCAATAAATAAAAGAATATTTGAGTAGTTTATGATACATCATGAAATATAATTTTAAACATGATTTAGAATGATTTTTATAGTTGGCCAATTGCCATTTTACATATAGAGTCAAAATGTCCTAATTAATATGCATGAAGTTCTATTTTAATTTAAAAATGAATAAGTATATAAATTTGCTTATAAATTTATACTATGCATTCACCTAATAAAGTAAAATGAGAGGGAAAAATGTCTGCAATTGATAATGACATTGATAAAGAAGTGAACAAATACATATTTACAATCTTAGTGTTTGAATTTACACTTCTGGAGATTCCCCTATAACAATCATTTTTAAGCCTTTGGAATATGTAGCAATCACCTGTTATGAATCTGTTTAAAACTAGAGGTTCCTGTTATTATCTGGATATTTTGATTTAATAGATAATTCTCTTGCTGAAACACTGTCCCACAGAGTTGAGAATCAAGCCAAATTTATTCTATTAACCTTCCCCAAATTCCCACATAGAAATATCTCTATTTCTTTTGGGTTTATATGCATTCTAAATGAAGATATAACTTCATTCCAAAGAAAGAAACAGACACAATAAAGGAATTTTAAGAGAAACATTTAAGTTTTCATAAATATCTAGTTGAGAAATGTAAAAAGCAAACACAGTATTTAAGTGGAGCCATAGGTTGTCAAATCATTCTGAGGGACACATGTCCTGATTAATATGCGTAGCTGAAATACTCCCACTTCCCATCCTGCTAAAACTTCTGCTAACATCATTAATCTATCACAGCATTCTTTCTCAGCCATACTCAGATACAACTTCTGTGTTCTTCTACACACACTGTTCAGTGAAGTCTTCATCAGAATTTGCAAAGATATTTAAATTTGTTCCTAAAGTCCTCTTACTGAGATTCTATATTTCACAAGCCTTTGCTTATTGTTTTGTTACAGCTTGTGTTTGACAAAGCAGCTCCTTGCTCTCTTTGGAAATTCTAAAGGTTTTGTTTCTTTATCTGGAAGCTGAACAGAATCCAACTGTGCTTTTATCTCTTACCTGTCTCAAATCATACACACTTAAGACAATGGAGATAACGGTCAGGATGATGATAGCCACCGAGTACTCTATGTAACCTTGCGACAGCCACAAAGTTAGGGTGAAGGCTTGGAATACATAAAATGGATTTAAAACCTGCAAGTACAAAAATAGCGCTTATATACACTTTAGTAGCGATCTGGTATAGTTTACTTACAGAATGATTTATTCCCATTTTTAACATACAATAACCTTTAACATTGAAGAATTTACTTACCACTCCATTAATTTAAGAGAAACAATGTCAGCCACATAGAATATAACATGAAGGAAACAAAATTATTTTTACTACTTACAGCCATGCCTATAAATTGATAATTTTATGCATTTTGACTTTTCAAAAATATTTTATCAGTCTCAAAATCTAACAGTTTACCTTTCTAAACAGATTGATCTGTCATGGAGGAGGAACATGATTCAGCTTCTTTTTAGGATGAACTTTGATTTTTGAACAATGTTATTACATTATTTCAAGTAATCATATGCTGCAGGTTTAGCCAAGTTATGTAATGAAAATGAAAGATTCTTCTTTCATCCAGGTCACTTTAAAGTGACTATTCTTTAAAGTCACATGTATAGTAGGGTTGTCTGAGGTCATCTGGTTCTTTGAACAAGGCTCATCCTTAGAAGCGCTGTTCTACCCATGGCTGCAGGACAGTCCCAGGTAGAAGGCATCGTGAAGACCCAAAGCTCACCAGCCATGTGTGCACAATATTGGTTTCTTCAAAATACTCTCAATTTTTCATTCCCTCAGATTTTCACCTAGGTCCTGGCGGTCCACTGTTGATAATTATAGCAAAGAGGACAAAGGTGAAGAGCTAGAGAAAGGTCATCTGATGTACAGCCAGAATGAAAATTAAGGAGCCCTTTGGAACAGGGCAAAGATTCTTTTTTGGGGGGATTCCCTTTATTTTTATAAATGAGATTAAATATCAGCTAAAATCAATGATTCTCTTTCTTACCCCCACTTTCTTTAATTCCTTAATATAGTAAATAAAATTCTAATTAGTCCCCAAAACAAAAAATATCTGGTTAATAGGTTAATAGGCTGTTCTCTTAAGGGTTTCTTAAACTCACAGATATATTTTGTACATTTAAAAAGCATTTATTTCCTAATGTTTCTTATTATTTCCATCTAAACTTCTGTACTTAAAAATTACAGGTCTTGTGTTGGATTGGCATAAAATTCTGTAATTGTAGATTGTGTAGTAATGCTAACATAATTTTGTGTTTGTAGAAATCCAGTAAAAATTTGGTTACATTCTTTTTGTAGATGACACAGTACTATCCTAATTAATTACCCCCTTACTCAATATTCTTCAGAAACCAAATATGAATTAGAATTTTACTAGCTTTTTTTCTATTAAAGATGTAATACATGGGTGGTAGAGAACATTCATACTCCTTTCAAAATAGATCAAATTGACACCTGTTAGGATCTTTAGCAGTTTGAAAATGGACTTGAATATGAAGGCTAAAAAGCAACTTCTTTTGGATACTTGATATATACATATGAGGGTGTTGCAATAAGTATACATAAATCTTCTGCACTTCCTGCTCCATTTAGCTGGGAACTTAAAACTACTCTAAAAATGTTCTACTTTTATCCAGGTCATTTTTAAAGTGACATGTGCTTTAAAATCACAAATATAGCAAGATTGTCTGGAGGACATCTGGTTCCTTGAACAAAGGTGATCCTCAGAAGCAGGGTTCTACCCATGTCTGCAGGACAGCCACCACCAGAAGGCATCACTAAGACCCAAAGCTGGCCAACCAGGTGTGCACAGTTTTGGATACTTGGTAATATCTTCAATTTTCCATTCCCTCAATTCTCCATCTAGGTTCCAGTGATCTGCTATTGAAAATTATAACAGACAGGACAAATGTGAGGAGTGGTCACAGGAGGTACAGCCAGAATGAAGAAATAAAGTTAAAAAATAGTAGTTTAAGTTTTGCTCTAACACAGAACACCAGCAGGTAAAAATTTTTATACTAAAATGATACAGCCATGCTCCAAAACAAAATGACCATCTTCACAGGTGGGACTAAACATGTACAGCATCAGGAGGAGACTAAAATCACCTGCCAAGTTGTTTAAAAGGAAAAAGGAACTAGGGTAGGGGAAGGGAAAAGGGAGAAAAAATGCAAGTTAGTTATTCTATTAATGTCTCTTGGTTCATAGAAAAGGAAGGTTTGTGCTAATATCAATTAGAGAATTTTCTGTGCCCATATATTGTGCTCTGAGTAATTAGTGTAAGGATAACAATTTACAATGTAGCAACTATTTAAAAAAACTCAACTTCCCAGTGGCTTCTAAGCTAGACAGTGGCAGGTAGAAGCTCAATTCTAGGAGCTACAGAGACAGACTGTGATCCATAAGGGACAGGGGACAGAAATTTGGCTTTTGGTAATAGACAGAGGTGGCAGTGGGCTTCCTGTCCCAGCATGGAGGCTTAGAAAGTCTGCATCCAGAGATGGCTCATTAGCTAAGGGTAGAATGGGAGAGAAAGAGCTGTGGAACAACCATGGGCTGGCCAAGGCCCAAGCTGACACAAGGCCTCCAGGTGGCAAATTGGGAGGGCATCACACCTCCAATACAGACATGGTTCTGAGTCGGGGATGCCCTGGGAACCAGCTGAAGGCAAACACAGAACCATCAAAGAGGCTATCAGGCACAGGCAGAAAGAGGGGAGAGGGGAGAGAAAATATCCTACTTAAGATGAGCTTACAAAAATAACATCAATGCACACATGGAAGATATTGTTTAAAAAAACTAGTAAGAAAAGAGGACATTCTCAAGAAAATGGAAATAATAGACCAATTTGAAAAAAAGACCGAAGAGTAACATTTCAAATCCTCCAAAATCACAGAAGTTATAACATGGCCCCAATGTTGTGCCCCTTCCCCAATTTGTATGTGGAAGCCTTCAGCCAGTGTGATGATAGTTTTGGAGGTGGGGCCTTTGGGAGGTAAGTGAGTTCCTGTGAAGTCATAAGCATGGGCCCCCGCGCTGATCCTTGCAGGAGGAGTAAGGACCAGAGGCAGCTCTCTCTCTCCAATTTGAGGGGGCACAGTGGGAGGAGGGTTGTGGGCGAGCCAGGAAAAGCCCTCACCAGGAACTGAATGTGCAGACACCACAAGCCTGGATTTTCCAGTTTCCCAAACTTTGAGAAATAAAAGTTTTCTGTTTAAATCACCCAATCTGTGACATTTTGTTGTAGAAGCCCCAGAGCTAAGACATCCTACTACCACCATCACCACCAACACAAAGTGCAACAGCCAGGAGATGATAAAACAGGAATTTCTCTCTCACTGTTCTGGTTTATATCTGGATGCCCACTAAAGCCTCATGTGATCATGGGTGGGATTTGGGGAGGTGACTGGATCATAAGGGTGTGATACCCATCGGTGGCTTAGTTCCCCTGATGAATTTATAGTGAAATGGTGTGCTGGGAGGCAGAGCCTGGTCGGAGGAGGTAGGTTACAGAGAGGGACATGGCCTAAGAGTGTCTATGTCCCTCTCTCTGCCCTCCCTCTCTTTGTGCTCCCAGGTCTCCACACCCACTACCTTGCTATCCTACCTTGGAGCCAGCCAGCTGTGAGCTGAAACCTCTACACACTGTGAACCAAAACAAACCTCTCCCCACCTAAGTTGTGAGCATAGGTGTTTTGTCTCAGTGAAGAAGAAAGTAACTAAAATTCTCAAACTGGGAAAAGATTTTTAAAGTGGATTTGAACTTCAGATACATGGTTACTGAAAAAGGGTCATCCAAAACAGAAAGCTTAATGAACAGGAAAAATAGAAAGTCAAGGTACCAGTCATAAAAAGAAATCATGAAAAAAGCAGATTTCATTCACATTAAAGTATTCACATGCTGCTTAAGTTTCCTCTGAGTGTTAGGAAATTAAAAGACAGGGCAGAATATTATTTTTTCAAAAATTAAAAAAGAAAAACTCAGTTAGTTACCTGTTTAACAAGCAGCTTCCATATGGGCTGGATTTCAACCTCAATGGCATTGGGCCCACACACAAGTCTCCTGTAGGAGATTAATCAGCCATGAGTATCACACCTACAGCCTCAGCTAGTGCACACCAGATAGACCACAAGCCCCTTCTCCCCTCTTTAGAGATATTGTGGATTCAGTTAAATAAAACAATTTGCTTGTACTTTTGAAGCACAAACCAACTAATATATTTTTAAAATGAAACTCAGTGCATAATGAACAAAGTTGTTTTTCTGCTTTAAAAATGTCTTTGGATGTATCCTGTACACGTACCAACTCCCCACCAGGACTGTAAACATTATGTATTACAAACATGTACCAATAATAAAAAATAATAAAAATAGGTATTGGTTTAAAAAAGTCTTTGGCACAATTCAAAGGGTCAAAATTAAGTTATAAAGACAGTCCAGGGGCTGGGGATTTAGCTCAGCAGCACAGTGCCTGCCTGGCAAGTGCAAGGTCACGAGTTCGATTCCTGGTACGGGAAAAAAAAAAAAAACCAAAAAAAAAAAAAAAAAGGTACTGGAAAAAAAAAAGGGGGGAACAGTTCAAATTATTCTGTAAAATAATATGACACAGCTTAAAAAAAAAAAAAAAGAAACACAGCTATAAAGATACTCTCCTAGACTTTTTCATCAGGTAGACCACTCTTGATAAAAATGATCGAGTCTGTTCTGCCTCAGTATCTCCAGCACCTAGGACAGCCCCTTAGCATGCAAACTGAATGAAGGAGCAGATGTACTGAAACAGTATATATGATTTCCACCTTGCAAATGTTACATTACACAGAAGTGTGCATTACATGTGTGCATTACAAAAAGAAGTTCTCGCCCTTGTATAGTAATTTACAATGCAAGCGTTATTTGATCCTCACAATAGTCCACAGGAAAATTTCATAGCCCCACTTTGTCAATGGAGAAACCTGTTTAGTGTGGGTATTTGGTCACAGTTGCACACATTTACTGTTAATCTCAACAATACAAGTTTTAAGCAGTGTCAAAAACTGCATTTAGCCTTTTATATCTATTCACTTCAATCATTTTATTATCCTCCAAGGTTTTATATTATCCCCTATTATAAAGAAAATTGAAGTTCAGATATATTAACTGACCCAGGACCTTAGAGCTAGAAAGAGGCAGATCCAAGCTTCCAACCATGGTCTCTATGATTCTGTTCCACAGTTCCACCTCAGCCAGTCCCAATGGGGAGCATCTGCATGAGGGATCTTTGGTGCCACTGAGGTATACCAGAGAGCTGTACCCAAGTTCATCTGCTTTCTGGCCATGTCTTTAAAACTACAGATACTGCTTGCAAAGGATAGAGAGGACTCACACCGAGATCTAGTGTTGAGACACTAAACCATGGAAACACTAAAGTTTGATGGTGTTAAGAGAAGAGAGTAATCAGCTGTGCTGCTGTGTGAGCTCACAAGTCCCTAAACCTCGTATCTCTCTGTTTTCTAGGAGCGTAACCTTCAAAGGGCATAAAGAGTGTGGTTTGTAAGTATGGTTTCTCTTCTGAATTTTGTTTCCCTGAGATCTGAGGAGTAAGAAGGTAAAGCCTCATGGTGGGTGCAGTCCTCTCTCTCTCCCTCCCGCCTCCTGTTTGCTTCTTTCTCTTCTGATGCTCTGTTTTCTCATGGAAGAGCTTGGAGCTGTGCATTGATGTCAAAAGTACCCTCTCTTTTGCCCACCACTTGGACTCTTTTCCTTTGGTGCTGACAAATACACCTGTTTCATCAGAGGCATGGCAAAGGTTGAAGACTAAGTTTGGCTCTGCAGAATCACTGAGCCCACTGTGAGCCTCTCTGCCCAACTTCTCCTTGGGCGATGGAACACTGCTGACTTGAGCCAGCCATGACCCTTCTGAGAGAAGGAACTCTGTGTTTTTAGCAAGCACACCATGTTATTCTTATATGAAACAAGCCTAGGAGTTACTGCTTTGCTTTTTTAAAGTTTTTCCTCTTCCAGAACAGTATAAAAAAATGAGCCAGCTCCTAGATCAGAACAATACTGAAAAATGCCTTAGAGATGGTATCACTATATGAGATTTCAGAAGTAATGCATAATACATTTAAATACAAAAAGTTTTCAAAGTCATTAAAAAAATATTGCCCCAGCAGCAATAAGCACAAGATGTTTAAAGGATTGATTTTGGGCATTTATGAAATCTCATTGATAGATGGAGATAGAACTCTACCTAGGAAACAATTTTCACAGGAAAGATTGCCCATCGGGGCAGCTACTTCACATTTATCCTTATTTATCAAGTGCTGAGCTTTAATAAACATCATACATAATTAAATTTAAATCTGGTCCACACAATAAAGAACTTGACAATACAATAAGGAAGACAGAGTACAGTTTCCTGAGTTATGAAAAATAGAGGAGATAAAGATAATCTTATAAACATAGGCAAATTTTATTTCATAGGCATGTCTTCATGGTGGGTGCAAAGAAAGTAAGTAAAATGTGAAATATTTTTCCCTTCATTTCTTGCGGTAGGACTGGAGGCTTTTGAAACAAAATCTAAATATGATTGACAGGCTGGTTGAGTGATAGCTTGCTAATTCCCTAAATGTATTTGAACTTGCTTGTATTAAAAAAAAAACATGGAGCATGAAAAATAAAAGAAATGGAAGCACAGGAATCACACATGATGAAAAGCTGCAGAGTTTAAATACAGATTTCTCTGTGGGCTTCCTAACATCCAGGAAGGGGAGAAAATGCACAGATCCTCATAATTCTTAGCAGAAAAAGTATAAATGCACAGATCTGTGTAATGTTTAGTAGGAGAATTCATTTTACCCTGGAAAGAAATTTCCAGAAGGTACCGGAAAGAGAGCAAGGAAATTGTCCCAGGAGGTCACAAAGCAATGTTGTAGCAGATTTCCTCTTAGTTTGAGAATGGGTGCTCTTGGCTGACTAGAAAGAAGGTTAAACAGGTAATATCCCTAAAACCGGCTGAGGAATGAAGATTATTATGACTTTGGTGACACTTTGTGATTGTTCACGGAGATTGGCCACTTTGAATCTCAGTTTTAGGAAACAGGGCTATATCTCCATGGGTAAGTTGGGTAAGTGTTTTCTAATCTTGCCAAAGATATAGCTCAGTGGTGCAGCGCCTGCCTGGCAAGCACGAGGTCCTGATTTCAATTCATGGTATCAAAAAGAAAAAATCTTTTCCTAATCCATGTGCATCTGCAAGTGCCTGTCTTATGAATGTGCCACTATTTTTGCCTTTAGCACCAGTCGGTGGATGTCTCTGGGACAATGACCAAGGGTTTCTTTTTTAGATCACCGGTTCCTTACAAAGTGTGTGGCATATTAAAGACATGTTAATAAGGGAATGGATGTGCTCTTTTATTCGCTTATATACAAATATCTATTGCGCTCCCGTCTTGCATCAGGAACTCTTCTAAGTGCTGCAGATACAGTGGTGAATAACATCACCAACTGAACAGACAAAATCTGCTCCTCCAAGGCTATATGTTCATTAAAAATACAGCATTAATACACTCTGGATCTCAGAAGATGTGGAGCATTACGAGGCTGATATTTATGGAGTGACTGAAGTTTTTTGAGGAAAGAAGTAAAAGGACAACACAAATAAGACTACATCTACAATAAGACACAAATAAAACAAGTCCGGGAGCAAAGATCAAATTGTATTTGACTGCCCTGCCCTTTCTATTTTTTCTTAATAATAAGTTCCCTTCAGAGAATAATTCAGAATCTCTCTCTGAGGCCAACACATGAACTGGAGTTCTAGCAAGGCGGTGAAACATTACATCAACAGCCCGTGGGTGATGACCCATTTAATACTTTATTTTCCTGCCGACAGAATTTACTCTGAGGAACGCTGCGCATCCTACCTGACCTCTTGCTCTTCACTGCTCAGACCCAGCCCGAAGGTATGATGGATGTCGTAGCAGGAGTTGCTATCTTCCAGCAACCTAGGATGGGGTCGGGACAGAAACCACACTTCAGTTCATGACACAAGTCGAGTTCTTCCCTTACGCCCGCTGTGTAGAGGTGAGAAAAGTCGTACTTACCCCACTTTCTGAAACCGCTTCTCCAGGTGATCCCAAACATACCTGATTTTCTGCACTTGGATGCATCGCAGCTGCAATTACAAGTGAAACCCAATAGGTGTCATTCAGAAGATAAAGTTTACTGAAGTGGAGTTATGCAATGCAAGTCTGTAAAGCTCCTGCCTTCTTCGGCAGTAGCTATTATTCCCAGGCCAACAGCATTATACTCAGAGCTTCCATCCACAAACACTTACTTCACTGTTTCTCTGAAATAGCACGGCACTCTTAAAGTCACTTACTTTTAATTCTGGTTTCATTACTGCTCGGTTGATGACAGAGTGGCAGTCAGCCACCAGGGAGTCTTCTGGGTTCTTGCTTATAGGAAACTTCAGTGTGGATAAGTAGAGGCAGACCACCTTCTTCCTCTTATATCTTTGAAATTCATCCTAAAAGAATCAGTCCAGCCTATGAAATTTTCAAGTCTTATTGCATAAGATGCTCAACTAACAACACAACTATCACATGCTAGACCAGGGAGTGCTTCTCAATTTGGAACAAAGGCAAAGAAGAACATCAGCATTATCTTAGAACTTACTAGAAATGCAAATTCCCAGCCTCACCCCAGAGTTACTGAATCAAAAATTCTGGTGGTGGGGTCTCAGTCTGTGTTTCAGTCTAGAGGAATCAGATTTGCACCCAAAAAAACAGAACCACTGGGCTACAGAAAAACGGAGGAAGAAAATACTTTGTAGCAAAGATTTATGTCTGGAAAAATGATTTCCAACTATTTTTAAATAGCACCTAGTTGTTTAAAATGTGTAATATCCTCCTCCAAAATACATATTTCTGAAAAAGTGAATGACCATTCTCATATTATGGTGTAAGAGTTGTGACTCTGACACAACACATTCTACTGCCCATGGAATGGCTAGGAGCACTGCCTGGCATGCTAGAAACTTCACTGGGTTGAAGTGAAGGAAGTGTCCTTTATTCCTGGGCTGAAAAAGAGACAGCTTGCTGCAGTGATAGTTTTTCCTTCTCCTTTTCTGGCCTAGAAAAACTTTTCGAATGCTGGCTCATCATTGGGTAGACCACAGATGCAGTGTAGAAGACATGATTGTAGTTTTTCATTTCTGTTTTTAATTTATTTTTAATTGCCACGTAGTAATTGCCTATGTGTAAGGAGTACAGAGTGACATTTCAATACACATGCATGGCGGGTAATGATCAGAGTAGAGCAATCAGTTTATTCATCACTTCTGATGTTCATCATTTCTTTGTGTTGGAAACATTCACAGTCTTCTCTACTAGCTGCATTGAAATAGTTAATTGTCATCAACCATGGTTAGACTGCTGTGTTGTACAGCTTTAGAAGTTATTCCTCTTACCCTACTGCATGGCTGTACCTGTTAATTACCCATCTTCCCTCTATCCCTCACTCCCCACATACTTCTCAGACTCTGGTGACATTATTCTACTCTCTACTTCCATAAGATCTACTTCTGTAAGCTTTACAACTCCTCATATAAGTGAAGGCATGCAACAGCTGTCTTTCTGTGATTATCATGGCATTTGAAGAAGGTAACAAAAGGGCACACACCGTTGTCCTCAGCAAAACAGTGTCTGCTTCTTGCAAAGGGCATGGGAAACAGGTGGCCCACACCCTCCACTCGGGCCTCCAGTAGAACATCAGCTGAAGGACCCCAATGGTCAACACAGAGAAGACAAGGCACACGGCTCTCCGCAGAGTCTGGGTATGGTATCCAAACACCTCCTGGATGGTAAAGAACACATTACTCTATTTTACCATTTTTGCATAAACACACAATTTTGTTTTAGAAGATACAAACTTTAAAGCACAGGTGATTGTTGTGTTATAGGCAACTGAGTTAGACAGAAACATTATAGGCAGTCAGATAGGGCCAGGCCCTCAAAGGAGCCAGTATGAAAGACAAGATACCTTGCATCGGTGGTAGAGATGGGCATTTCTGCTGTGGGCCAGGCCTCAAGACAAAAGATAAAATAAATGCATGCACAAACTTCCCTAGGGGTGGACATCAAGGATTAATATTCTAAATAGGTAGCAATCATCTTAAAAAGTCACTAACCCAACCCCCTACAGGAAAAACCCCTGTTCTGTATTCATGCCCACTTGCTACATGACTCACTTCCCCATTTGACCCAGATTTAATCAATTTTACCTAAACAATTATACATGTAATCTTAGTGGTTGACCATAGTTTTGTCCCACCTCATGCCCACCTAGCAAGTTCCCATGTTTTCCACCTTGGACCCTGTTATGGTTTATGTCTGTATGTCCCCCCAAATCCTCATGCAGTCATAGGGTGGGTTTCTAGATTTCTGATTGATCCATGGTCCAATGCCAGGATTATGAGTGTGAGTGCTACACCCACCCTGGGGCGGGTAGTTTGCATGTGATATGAGGGAGGAAAGAGTCTTGCTCTCTGCCACTCCTCCCTTTTTGCTCTTGTTACTTTTACTATCTTCCACTGCCATGAACTGTGGCCCTCTGCCTTGTGCCACTCTGCCTTGGAGCCAGCCAAGTATGGACGGAAATCTCCACAAACTGTAAGTTAAACAAACCTTTCCTTCCTTAATTCTGGGTGTTGAGTATTTTGTCTTAGCAATGAGAGAAAAGTAACCAAGACAGATCCATCTCTCCTCATGGTTTTGCTCTATAAAAATCCCTGAAAGACACAGGTTCCCTGGGCAACCCACTTTGGTCTCCTTCTGCCCCTCTCTCAGACAGAAGCTTTCTTTCCCCCAATAAATATATTCTGCTCTTAACCTCCATTTTTCCTAAAATTCATTCTTCATTTTAGAGAACATGAACTTATCCCAGATATCTTTCAGGTTGGAAGTTTCTTTCCCCTAAATCAATTGGGAGATAAATTTGGCATCAGATGGTCAAATCCCATTGCCTGCTTGCAACTATCAGCTGATACAATAAACAAAGAAAGAGTCTTTATTCCCTAGGTTTGTGAAATGAAAACATTACCAGGAGGAGCAAGAAACCGACAGATCTTTTTCCTTCTATGTATTTATAGGAGTCACCTTGGATTTCTATAAAATATTTCCTGTTTCAAACCAAACTTTTAAAAATATATTTTAAAATTTGTTTATATTATTTTGTTCAAGAAAGATAATAAATTTATGACTGATACAATTCTCATAATATCTAGCCTTATCCAGAGTTAGATTTGTTTTACAAACATGATAGTGAATGATTGAGAGTCTAAATAGAAGAACTGCTTACTAAAAGTGTTATACAAATTAAGAGATTACCCATGGACACAAAAGACTTTCAAAACACATATTTATTTACTGTGAGAGTAAGATGCTGCAATAGTTGTACTTTTTTGTAGTACACTTGACATATGATTTCAGGGGGGAAATAGATTTTGTTACTTAAAGACAATTTCTACTTTCTAACTTCTAAAAGGAAGACTGACAACATTATTTTATAAGTTTCAAAAATTAAGATTTTAGTATAGTTTGAAGCCCCTGAGAGATGTTGACTGTAGGAGTTGTCTTTTATGATATTATTTATTACTTTTCTTTTTTCTCACTCTGAACTCCCATGCCTAAATCACAGAACTGTAATATCATAGAAACAGATTTTTATTGCATTTCTATCACACTGTTGATGAGGAAACTTCTTGAATGTCATGCTAGTTTAGATCATGCTGTGTTACAGCAGAGCTCTTTGGAAAAGTTTTCATCATCAGGGCTTTGCTTTCATTAACTTTTCCTTATACCTCTATGGTAGATAAAGATTGTAATAACAGTTGTTGAAAGTAACCCTTAAGGGCTGGGGATTTAGCTCAGCAGCACAGCTCCTGCCTGGCAAGTGCAAGGTTGTGAGTTTGATTCCTGATACAGAAGAAAAACAAAAGCAAAACAAACAAAGAAAAAGAAAGTAACCCTTAAGTATGGTGGGAAGGTCAGAGGCTTAAAAACAGAAGCTGTAAGTTGGAGTCACTGCTTTGCTCTGTTTCAGCTATGTGACCTGCGGTGATAGAAACCACTAGAAAGTGGCTCTGAGCAGAATTTATATTAACCAATTGGCTTTTTATGTTTACCTGTAAGTCTGCTGAAGACCTAGGCCCTTTGTCTGGAGATCGCAGTCTGTAATGGCGGATGAAGCCTTGGCACCTCAAAGGATAAGACAAAGGCAGGGCTAAGGACACCTGGCTCCAAACTCATTTAGCTAAAGACTGTGATGCAGGCATCTCACTCCTGTGGTGACAGCCTTCCTGGAGATAATGTAGTTCTCCTCAATTAGCATAGTATATTACTTGGGAAAGTCTTTAAAGGGATTCCTAAGTCTTGCCCAGATTCCTGCATTTTCTTCAGCCTTCCCCTCCTTTGTTTGATAACATAAATATGGGCTGCCTAGAGAAGTTCTTCGTCTTAAACCCTAGAAAATCTCAAATTATGTGAGAGGGTTTTTTATCCTCTTAGAGCCCTGGAATCATTTCATTTGTCTCTTTTATTTAAGCCTTTGAAGTCCACTCATTTGGGAGATTGTGGACCTGATCGGTCTGCAATAACTAAGGGGTAATATTAGCTGATACTCAGGGAACTCATTTCACCTCTAAAGGGTCCCATCTTAATCTTCTACAAAAACAGCTAGAAATACATGTTGTACAGGTTAGTTGTGCTCAAAGAATGTCTGCTGAGGTGTACTGTAAAGTAATTACAGTCATGACAGTTCCTTTCCACCAGTACTCAACAATGTCACTAATCTGGGAAAAAATAGTCATTAAGCTCACCGATGCAGTCACTGTCTCGAGGTCACCCTTACAAATTTGAAATTTAATTCAGAAAGATTTGTTTACTGTGCTTTTAAGCATATTTTCAACTGTATCTTTCCCTTCTCTTCCTAAGTCCCTATGCTTCTATAAACCTTAATTTATTTGTGAATTAAAGTTTTATTAGACCCAAATAAAAGATATGCCAGTTCCCATACTATGTGATAAATATATATATTCTTTGACTATATATAAAGGGTTATTGCCAAAGCCCAAGTGTGTGCAAAATAAACAGAACTATTTGAAACTTTAATACAGCTTTGTGACTGAAATCAGTGTATTTGCACACTTTTTTTTCTGTGTATTTATGCACAACATGGCCTTGGTAATCATAATTCCAGTACCCCTTCAGTGCTATATAACTTAATTTTTTAAAAGAAGAATTCACAAGAATTCACTGGCAAGATAGCAATGAAATCATTGTAGGTTCATATTGCTAAAACCTGTTGAATTAGAGTAATTTATTAGGGAAAATAAGGCTACAGATGGTATCAAGAATTATGAAGATGCCTCTACCCCTTGCATCAATAATTCCTCATTGGGAAATACACTCCAATTAAATAACAGATAAAAGAAAAAGTGAGGACTACAAAACTTTCAGCGCAGCATTCTCTGTAATTGGGAGAATTAAAGGATAGCTAATAGCTTGGTAGGTTATAAAACACCAAAACAATGGACTGTGATAATGTGAAAACAAATGTATGATGTAAATGGAGAAACCTGGGGCATTCTATGATACAGTCTTCACTGAACAACAGCAAAAAAAAAAAAAAAACCAGACAGAATAAATGGAAACCAGAACAACATCATAAAAGTAACCCAACTATGTCGGTAATTACATGAAAGGTTAGTACTCTTAATACTGTGACTGAAAGCAAAGACTGTTAGCTTGGATAATAAAAGGCACACTACATGCTTTTTCCAGGAAGAAAATCAGAAGGTCAGCACATTAGATATTACCAAAGAAAAGGCAGGTAACATTCAGCATGGCTACATGATTGTTTCAAAAACTCTCAGCAAACTACAACTAGATGGAACTATCCTCAGCTCATACCATACTTACTGATGAAATACTGAGCATTTCTCCCTGAGGTTACAAACAAAGCACTAATATCCATCAGTGTAGGACTGGAAGTCTTCACCATTACAATCAGGCAAGAAAAAGAGAAGGAGATTTTAACAACTGTAAAATTCTATGCATAAATAACATGGTTATATATACTTAAGCATCCAAAAGAATGTTCAAGCAAATTATAACAATTAATAAGTGAACATATTAAGGTTGTTGGATACTATGTCAGTATAAAAAAAAATTTGCTTGTATATACTAGTAATGAGCAATTTGAAAATTAGTCTTTATAATAACATCAAACAAAAAGTAATTCTTATAATAATCTAACAAAATTATGGAAAACATTTAAACTGAAAACTATATATTATTGTTAAGACACAGTAAAGATATAAATAAGTGGAGAGTTACATTAAGTTTGGGAATTAGATAATAAACTTCTATATAAAAATCACCATGTTTGTGCTAATGAGTGAGCTGATTGTAAAATTGGTGTTTAAATGCAAAGGGCTTAGGATAGTCAAGACAACTCAAGTGAACAAATGTGGCAGACTTACACTAGCAGAGGAGAACACAGTAATTAGGAATTCAAGATATACAAAATATAGAGAAAAAGGCAACAAAACAAAACAGGCCAGAAAACATGATCACCTCTCTTACAGCAAAGCAACTACTGCAATAAGCAGGGAAAAGAGGCTTTGCTCAATAAATGCTGCCAAAGCAAAATGAAGAATTCCAAGAAAAAAATGAAGTTCCCCTCATTTACATGTTATATCACACACAAAAATTTGAGGTAGCACATACTTTTTCCATGTATACATCATCTGAAAGAAAATATAGGAGAACATTTTTCATGAATATCAAGAAGATAAATAGTTCTTTATTCTTTTTGGTTTGGGGGGGTGTGTTTTTTCTGGTACCAGGAACCGAACTCACGACCTTGTACTTGCCAGGCAGGTGCTGTGTAGCTAAGCTAAATCCCCAGCCCTGATAAATGGCTCTTAAACAGAAAACAAAAATGACAAAAATATGTTTAACTTCACTGAAATTAAAAACTTCTGTTCAAAACCTTTACAAAGAAGATACTATCTAGATATAAAGATGGAGATTACATATATATGGATAGATATATAGAGATGGGGATTATATATATTTATATATATTATATATATTTACATACCTGTATGCTGTGTCTATAGATTCAGATATATAGAGATGTGTGTATATGGATTTATATATACATCTATACATACAGAGTTATAGATGTATATATACAGATTTTAATATAAATATATAACTATAGATACAAACTTAAATATGGATATATGAGTGGGTGTATATGTAGATATATATGAAAGAGTTCATTTTTGAATTACATAAAATTCTGCTACAAATCAATTAAAAAATTAAAACACAATAAAACTGACAAAAGGCTTAAATAGGTACCTTATAAAAGAGGATTTCAAGATGAGTTTTGATATCCAAAAAGCTATTCATTATCATATCATTGAGAAAACAACAACAAAAAAATAAAACTGCAATATGTCACAGCTTAGAATAGCAATGTGAATCCTACAAAGAAATGAAGTTGGAATATTTACACAACCATGTTGGAAGACTTATTCTGAAGCTACACAATGTGACAATGACACAATGATACAATCAAAGAACACCCAAAAATATGATTTAATATATCAAAATATGATTTAATATATCATAAAATATGATTTTTATATATAGTAAAAATGTGCAGAAAATAGAATTCACATTATATATATGTGTGTGTATGTGTGTGTGTGTATATATATATATAATTTTAAACACACACACTATATATGTGTGTGTGTTTAAAGTTATATCGGCACATGATATAACTTGATTCTTCTTTTTCCCCATTCCTTTCCCCTCCCTTCCACCCCTCTTCCCTTCCTTATTTATAAAACTTTGTTTACATTGTATCCTTCTTTTCTCATTTTTTTTTCTTTTCCCTTCCTTTCCCCCACCCCCTCCCTCATTCCCCTTTCCTTTTGAACAGTTTCTTCCTGTTTCACAATATCTATTATATATTTTGGTCCTTATTTACACTTTCAGTTTATCACATCATAGGGACACTGTAATATTTACAAAGGTGTGTCCCACTTATTCCACTTAAGAATGTGGTCTCAAGGTGCAGCCATTTACCTAGAAATATTTCAAGTTTGTCCTTCTTCATGACTGAGAAGCACTCCACAGTATGAAAAAAAAACACATCTTTTTTATCCATTCATCAGTTAATGGGCATTTGAGTTTTTTCCAAGATTTAGCTATAACAAATTGTGCTGCCATAAACATGGGTGCACATATATCACTGTAGTATGATGCTTTTAATTCTTTTGGAAAATTACCAAGAAGGAGAATAGCTGGGTCCTAGTTTTTTTTTGAAGAATCTTCACACTGATTTCTATAGTGGTTGTACAGTCTACACTCCCACCAAAAGTGGAGAAGTATTCTTTTTTCTCCACATCCATACCAGCATTTGTTATTGATTGATTTCTAGATAATAGCCATTCTTTCTGGGGTAAGATGGAATCTCACTACTGTTTTAATTTGAATCTCTTGAATTAACAGTGATGTTGAACATCTTTTCATAAATTTAGTTAGTGTTTGTACTTCTTTATTTGAGAAGTTTGTACTCACCTCAGATATCTATTTTTGTATTGGGTCTTTAAACTCGGGGAGTCCGATTTTTTTCAATTCTTTATGTGTTCTAGATGTTAGACTTTTGTTTGAGGAACAAATGGATGAAATTTTTTCCACTCAATGGGTTGACTTTTCACTCTGTTGATGATTTCTTTTGCTGTAAAATAGCCTTTCAATAAGATGAAATCCTTGTTGTTGATTCTTTGTAGTATTTCTCATGCAATCAGGGTTTTGTTCATGAAGTCTTTGCCTACACTTACGTCTCCAAGAGTTCTACTTATTCCTCTTTCAGCAGATTTGTGTTTCTGTTTTAATATTTAGATCTTTGACCCATTTTGATTTTAATTTAGTGCATGGTGAAAGATATGGGTTTAGTTTTAGTCTTTGGCACATGGAAAGCAAGTTTTTCCAGCACCGTTTGTTACAGCAGCTATCTTTCTTCCAATGAATGTGTCTGGCCCATTTGTCAAAGATAGAATAGAAAAAAAAAAAGAAAGAAAAAGAAAAACAGAAATAGTGGCTGTTGGGGCTGGGGATTTAGCTCAGCGGCAAAAGTGTCTGCCTGGCACGCACAAGGTCGTGAGTTCAGTTCCCGGTACCAGAGAAAAACCAAAAAAAAAAAAAAAATAGTGACTGTGTGTGTTTTGAATTGTTTCTGCATCTTCTTATCTGTTCCATTGATCCTCAGGTCTGGTTTTTGGTAGGGTTTGGGGTTTTTGTTTTGTTTGTTTGTTTGTTCCTTTACTTTTTGTCAGTACCATGTTGTTTTTTATCACTGCAGTTTGTAGTATAATTTCAAGTCAGGAATTGTGATGCACCCTGCCTTGCCTTTGTTGTCCAGAATTGTTTTTGCTATTCTAGGTCTCTTCTAGTTCCAAATGTATTGTAGGAATGTTTTCTCTAGTTCTGTGAAGTATCCTAATGGTATTTTGATTGAGAATGCATTAAATCTGTATAACATTTTTGGGAGTATGGCTATTTTTACTATGCTGGTTCTTCCTACCCAAGGGCAAGGGATATCTTTCCATCTTCTAATACCTCTTTAATCTCCTTTTTTCAGTGTACTGTAGTTTTGAGTGTAGAATTCTTTTATTTCTTTTATTAGATTGATTTCTACATATTTCACTTTTCCTCATTCTATTGTGAAAGGTGTTATTTTTTAAATTTCTTTCTCAGTGAGTTTGTTATTTGTATACAGGACCGCTATTGCATAAATTTCTGCTCTGCTCTTTGTAATTCCCTCCTTTGTATGAGCTTTGGGCTTCACTTCTTTCTCTAGAAATTTAAGGTTCAACATTTGATTGTTTACTTGAGCTTGTTCTGTTTGCTGATATGAGAATTCACCTCTATCAATTTCCCTCTTAGGACTGCTTTCACCGAGTCCCAAACTTCCAGTAGGTTAAATTGGCATTATCATTTAAATGTAGATACTATTTCATCTCTTTTTTTATTTCATCTGTGACCCATTGGTTGTTTAGGAGGGTGTTATTTAATTTACATGCTTCTATGTAGTTTTTGTGCTTTTTTGCCATTGATATCCAATTTTATTGCACTATGGTCTGATAATATGAATGGAATAATTTCAATTCTTTTGCATTTACTTAAGCATGTTCTATGGGCTAGTATGTAGTCTATTTTGGAAAATGTCCCATGTGCATTCTTCTCCCTGAGAAGAATGTGTATTATGATGTTGAGGAGTGTAACCCTCTGTAGATATCTACCAAGTCCATATGTTCACTAGTTTCGTTCAGTTCTGATATTTCTTTTTTGATTTTTTAGTCTAGTTGATATATCTATTTGTGACAGTAAAGTATTAAAGTCCCCCATTACAATTGTGTCAGTGCTATTTGATTTTTCATTTCCATTAATATTTGTTTTATATAGTTGGATGCAACAGTATTTGGTGCCTATATACTCATGATTGTTATCTCTTCTTCTTGGAGTTTTCCTTAATAAATATGTAGTGACCTTCTTTATCTCTTTTGATCAGTCTTAGTTTGAAGTTCACATTGTCTGCAAATACAATAGCTACCCCTGAATTTTTCTGGATTACTGTTACATGGAGTGTAATTTTTCATCCTTTTATTTTCAAATAAAAGAAATTTTAAAAAGAAATTCTATGAATTTCTTTTTTAATTAAATGTGTTTCTTGTATGCAGTATATTGTTAGATTTTGTTTCTTGATCAATTCTCCACTCTCATCCTTTTGATTGGTGAATAGGGACCACTTACATTGATGATTATAACTGATATATAATGGCTTATCCCTATTGTATGATTTTCTTAATGCTGATTCCCTGCCTTTCCCCTCTATATATTGCTTGCCTTGCCTGGTGGTTTCTTTCTACTGGTGTTCTTGGGATTATCATCTTTATTATCTCTTTCTACAATATTCACTGGGAATGTGGCTCAGTGGTACAGTGCCTGCTTGGCAAGTGCAAGGTCCTGGGTTCCATTTCCAGTACCAAAAAATAAAATAAAATATCCTTCAGAAATGTTCTTCAGTCATTCTTTGTCATGGAAGTATCCTATTTCTCCATTGATTTTGAAAGATACTTTTGCAGTGTATATCAGTCTGGGTTGGAGGTTATTTTACAGCACCTGAAATACTTCACTCCAAGCTGCCCTTGACTTAAGGGTTTGTGTTAAGAAGTCTCATGTGATTCAGATGGGTTTTCCATTGTAAGTGATTTGTTTCTTTCCCTCTAGCTGCTTATAATATTCTATTCTTGTGCTAAATTTCTGGAATCTTGATTATTATACACTTTGGTGTAGATTTATTTTTGTAATGCCTAATTGGATTTCTATATGCCTCACTTATTGCATGTCAAATTCTTTTTCCATGTTTGAGAAGGTTTCTGCCATTATTACTGTGACCAGGTTTTTTTAAGGCATTTATGCCATCTTAGCTTTCTCTTTGACTTCAATCAATCTTATATTGTTCTTTGCATCACCTTGCAGCTGTTGGATGATTTTTTTCATTGTCCCTTGCTATTTTTAAGATATCTTCCTTTTCTTGGTCATTAATCACAGTTCTGTCTTCTACATCTGATATTCTCTCCTTGCCTTCATTCAATCAGTTTCATATGCTTTTAGTGGCGTCTTTAATCTCCTGGATATCTGTTTGACTCTGTTTCATAGATTGTATTTCTTTTTTATGTTGGCCATTCATGGTTTCCATCATTTTCCTAAGCTCCTTTGTTTTTTGTTTTTTGTTGTTTTTTGGTTGTTTTTTTGTGTGGTTTTTTTGTTTTGTGTTTTTTTTGTTGTTTTTTGGTTGTTTTTTTGTGTGGTTTTTTTTTTTTTTTTTTTTTTTTCAAACTCAGGTCCTTGCACTTGCCAGGCAGGCACTTAAGCCACTGAGCTATAGTCCCAACCCTCCTTTGTTATTTTATGTGTCTACTTTAGACTCATTGATCAAGTCCTTCATTATGATTGTCATTTCTCTTTTTATCTGAGAGCTTGTTTTCTGTATATCTTCATTTATCTGGGTTTTGTTTTCTTTTTTGCTTCTTTTTTTTTTTATTACTTTTGGTGCTATCATTTCAGAAAATGCATGTGGGTGGCTTCTGATTTCCTCTACCGTTTTGTTCCCTAGACTTGTCCTGGGTGGGGTGGAAGTCTATGTTGCATTTTGCTTCTGTATCTTGTCATTTTTCTATTTTTTTATTTTGTGTGTGTGTGTATTGATGCTTATAAATTTATTATAGTAGATAGTATTATCACTAGTATCAAGGTTTCCCTTAGAAGTCTGTTCATCAGAGATGTTAGGTAGTTCTTGGCCTATGTGCCTGCTTCAAGATCCTACCTTCTCAATGTATTAGGGATAAGATGTTGCTAAATATTTGGTACTGAACTATGGTGATGGTTATGAACCCAGACTTTCACACTGTTATACAAGAAAGAACAATTGATTACGACAGGTATAACAACCCAGCTCAAGAAATAGTTAACAATAACAATAGCATCAGCCTAGAGACTGAAAAACTGTGGTAACTATTAATTTAGTACTTTTAACCATATGGACAAGATGTACAGTTATATAACAAGTTCCAACATAAATCTTGAACTTTTATGCAGTTTCCCTTTACTTGAGTGACTTTACTTTTTGATGGGCAAATTTAAGAAAGTTAGGGAACAAAACAGAGAGATAAATGAAGAGAAATATAGTAGAAAAATGGTTAGAGGACAAAGGATAATCACTCAGGCTTTGGAAAACTAAAGAAGAGGACAGGAGAGAAAGAATGAAGGAGAAAGAAAAACATTATTAAGTGAAGCAGAAAGACTAGAGACAATGTCCAGTCACATGAAAATATAAAATCAAGAGAGACAGTTGAAGAAAGAAAGAAGACAAATAGAACAGAACAAAAATAAGGGAAAAACCTAAACAACCTAAAAAAAACAACAGACAGGAAATGGAAAATGAAACAAACAATTTGTTTGGTGTCCATGGTTCTGTGGTAGTGCCAAAGTCAAGGCCCAAAACTGCAAAGTAAACCAATGAAGTCTGCAGTGGGATTAGTGCCGGATACAAGGCTGATCTTAGCCTCAAGGTGGAGGCTGGGACCAGAGTCTTCAGCCAGTAACTTTATGTATGTCCTTTGGTGGACACTCCTTGCCCTGTGTCTCTGGGTCACTATCCCAGCTGCTGCAGTACCCTCAGGCAGGGACAGCCTGGGGCTTCCCCTGTCCCTTATACAATTGACTCTTCCCACTCCTTGCATGGCCTCCTCTGTTCTATCCCCTCTGGCAAGTCTCTATCCTGTCAGCCTGTTATGGTTGATACATTGTGTCAACTTGGGGAATTTAGAGGTTTGGCTAAGTGACTCAGCAGTTCTGCCTCTTTGGGTGAAAAGGACACGCCCTTACCCTTCTGGGATGTTGTTTATTGTGTTAATTTGAGAAGTTTAGAAGGTTAACTATGCAACTCAGAAGGGGTCCAGGGTGCTTACTTTGTATTCATCCTGAGCCTGTGCAAGAGGCAGGCATGCAGAGGGTGTGGGTGCGGAGAACCACTCCCACCTCCCCAGAGCGGGTAGACTGCATAAAAAAAGGAATTGAGGAAGGACTGGCTGCTGGTTCTTCAGAGGAGCTCCGGTCTTCGCCTTCAGCTCGGTCGTCTCCTGGCTTCTGGTGCAGACTGTTGGGCTTCCGTCTGGGACTCTTCAGCCTTCTGGTGTTGGCTCTCCGGCCTTCATCGTATATTCTTCAGCATTCTGTCGCAGACCTATCATCCTTTTGATACGGACTTGCAAGGACACTGCAGCGAGCTCCAGGCCCGGGGCTGGGCTCTTCAATCTCCAGCGTGCAGACACCCTCTGCACGCTTCCTCATCCAACTCTGTAGCTGACCATTGTAAGCCAAACTTGTAATTCCTTGTACATTTGTTTATCTTGTATTATATCTGTTCCTCTAGTAAACCCTGACCAAGACACAGCCACAGGCTGAAGAGTGGGAGTGAGGATTGTGTCACTGCCACGTCTCCCCTAAGTCTCCTCTCCAGCTGGCTGAGTGTCAGCCTCCCAAGGCTAGATACCACATGTCTGCATCCCTCTCTCAAGCCACTGGTGGCAGGGCAGGAAGGGTTATGCACCACCTCCACTACAGTCCCTAACCTTATTGCCAGGGGTTCCAGTTAGCTGCTAAGGTACAAGACAAAACAAAACAAAACAAAAATGCTGGCAGCCCATCAGGGAGGGAGGGAGCAGTTTCCAGGTTCACTTGCCCCTCTGTGTGCTGGCGAAATTTGCTGCTGGGCTGCAGCATCTTCTGTGTGGAGGAAGGCAAAAGAGGCAGGAGGCCTTATATCCCAAGTCTATCTTATGTGGCTTGAGTTATCCACACTTTTACAGCCCATCAGTTTCTTAGAGGCTCCCCAGTATGGCAATTCTTGCTCAGCACACTGGTGACAGTGCCACTGGCAGCCCTGTGGGCTGGTATACCATTTTATAAAGTTTTATATCTACATCTGGTTTGATCTACTAGTCTCGTCTTTCAGATTAATTTTGGCATCAGAATGTATGTGCCTCCCTTTCTTCCAATTGCCTGTGTTTTTAGTTGATTTTCTCTCTGTAGCTCAAACGTGACTCCTCCTCTATTCAGCCTCACTGAATCTACGCATATTTTTGATGGAAATGTAAATGGGTATAAGTATATCGCAAAACTACTACAGCAATAAATACCTTCTCTACTCCATTCTTAGATTCTTAGACAGGATAAATGAATGCAAATATCCCCCCAAAGATTTAAACTAGAATATTTAGGTTAACTGTATTCATAAAAGCCCCAAACTAGAAACAATCCAAAAGTCTATCAACAGGAGAAAAACAAATACATTTTGGATTTTTGTATGATGGTACACTACAAAGCAATCTTTTGAAAAAGAAGAACACAATGAACCTCTGATGTGTACACCCACATGAACAATTTTCCAGCATTAATACTGAGTAAATTAACTTCCAAAAAGCAGTACATACAAGTTCAAAATGAGTAGAACTGATTGATAATGGAAGTCACTGAACCGTACCCTTAAAATTACTGCACTTGTTGACATTGCTTTATTTTATATGTTAATAAAGTAAAAGAGAAACCCAGTGAGATGAGTTTGTCTACAAGATACTTTGTTCCATGCAGATGAAAGGGACTTTAATTGTCTTAATAGGGATCAATCAGGAACCAAAAATTACAGTAAAATTCAGAAGCTAATAAAAAAAATAGTAAAAGAGATCCAGAGGAAATGAGAAGTTTAGTGATACTGGAACACTGTAGTTCACCCCCATCCTGGTGTGAACAATTACTAAGAGCTGATTTTCATAGAAGTGGAGGTAAAATCATATTCCTAATAAAGAGCTTACCAAGATAAGTATAGAGGCTTTTGTGAACGATACTTCCATGCTAGTGACACCTTTTTTGTCTATTACAATGAAAGAAAGAGGAGAGGCAAAGAACCTTCCTGAAAGGTGTGGTACCTCAAAGAAAGAGGAATAGAAGCAATGTTATTGCTTTTTTGATAATTTGGCTTCATCATCCTTGGTAAAACTTTCTAAATCATATCTGTTTCCCCCAAGAAATGTGGCTGGGTATGGGACTTGAGATTTTGGTTAAGGAATTACTGCTTTATCTGATTTTCTTTTAATCAAATACTCTCAATGGGTTCATCAATGTTTTCTTATTAGAGTTTATCACAGTATGTTTCATGTTGACCAGTTAATTACAAGTGTAATTTAATTTTTTAGAGGTTATTCTTTTAACCCAGCTTGAATCACTTAGATTCCTCCTAAATATTTGTAAACCCCCAGTGAAATTCACTGAGAAATGTAGGACAGTAGAGTGACATTTCATGTCACCAGAGGAAAATAAGAAGAACCCAGAGTTGTATAAATGTAAAGATAGAGGGACCAGAATGAGAGGATCAGAATGCCAAGTCCACCTATTATTCATACGACCTCAGGATTTCATTTCTCTAAGCTTTAGTTTCCGCCTCTGTACTTGGGAGAAAATTAATAGCACACACTAGACAAGTAGTTGTACAGATCAGAGGAGAGGGGCGAGGTGTTGAGCAAAGGGAAGCTGTCATTGTAAACAGCTGTTCTGATAAGTTTCCGTCAAAGGGGAAGAGAGGTGACAGTTTCAGTTCTCAGATTCAATACCTTGGGGCGAAGTTGGTAATAGAAGCAGGCTGTGTTCCATCAGGCCAGGAGCCCAGCTTTGCCACCTATTACTGGGGCTGAAGAACACAGAGATGTCACACAGATTTGATTTGCTTTCTCTCCAAGCAATGTTTTCCTTCCCCCTGCTTTTTTTCTTGTGACTTTTTTGTCTGTATTCCAGGTTCCAGGAGTAGCACCACAGCCCTAATCATTTTTTTTTTCTAAGTCCAGGATACAGAGAGAAAGAAACATGATGAGAAGAAGCAATGAGGTTATCACCTAATATCACAACTTAGAGCCAAGGTCTCTTTCCAGGTCTGACCCCACAGGCTCTGTTCTTTGTACCCTGCCATTACCCTCCAGAGCCTCTCTGCCCCTTGTTCCATCCATTACCAACTATGAGTTAAATTTGCTTAACTCACGGAGAAACTAGGGCTGGTTACACAAAACAACAGAAGTAAGTTGGGGTAGTATTTAAAAGTTGGGGCCATGACATTAAACAAGAAAGCACCACTTAAGCAGATATATGACTTGGGATGACGCACTTTACTCTCTGGATACTTTGATTTCCTCCTCCAGCAATGGAAATAACAATAACTATCTTTTAAGGTCATTGTGAGAAACTAGTAAGATAATCCATAGGAAGCATTTTAAAGGCTCAGGAGGTGTTAAGAGTTAATACTGCCTTGGGTAATACACAACTCAACAAAATTTCAGTAAATTAAAATGGATAATCCCATCAGATTCATTGTGAAATGATTTGACCACAGGCAGTATGCAGAATGAAATGTTGTTTCTAAAACTGACTGATCTGATGGCTAAAATGGAGGTTTTGCTGTCCCACAAGAGCACAAGTTGTCAAAATTGAAATCAAGTAGAGCCCCAAAAGGAATCTGCTCACTTTTATAGTATGTGAAACTGGAGAGAAGGGATTTAAGATAAATGTGAATTCAAAGGTTAGCTAAATGTGGTAGCTGTATACATGAGTGTGTACGCATGCACACACACACATGCACACACGCACACTACAACACAGTAGGAAAGCAGTATAATAGCATGCCTATGCAATGTGATCTTACATATGTTACTTAATTGAGCCTCAGTTTCCATGATTACAAAATGAGTATTTGAGTGATCGCCTCACAGGAATTAAATGGAAACATACATAAATTATCCTATAAAAAGCATGTTTTAAAATAATTTCCCTTTATTTTCTTAGTAGCTCCTATACCTGCCATCAGGTGTAGAACTAAGTTTGGTTAAATCCTTCAGAAAAGGAGAGTTATAGAATGAGTCTTCATTTAAATATTTTTCTCAGAAACTTTCTGGTGGATCCTCCTAGTCTTGTGGAAATGGTCCCCTTGGTATCCTTCCCTGCTACTGAGTTTTCAGTATTTACTCAAGACTGGTCTTGTGGAGGTTTTTACATTTTTTTAAAAAATCTTTTTATGCTTGCATTCACTGTTTATGAGTCTAACCATCTGAAATGTTTGTTGCTTACCCAACACCACAGGTATAGTAGTGTATGATTCATATCCTTCAGAATGGATATCTCAGTTTAGAGTCCATGGGATTTTAACTTACACAGTCCAAGATTTCTACGGTGTAAAGATAGAATTTTACTTATCCAACCATGACATAATAAAAAATAACTCTAGGTACCCAAATAACTGCCTTCTGTAAATGTAAATGCCAGTTTTATTCTGTTTGTATTTCCTTTGCTGTAATTTGTTAGGCTGTTCCATGGTAAGAATGTTTCAACAGCCTTAGAACAAGTAAACATTTGCTAACTTGTTAACTGTTCAGATTTTTAGTCACTTGAGTCATGACCAAGGAGATCATATCTTTGTGTCCTTCTGTGAGGCTACAATTCATTGTGTTCTATAATTTTTTAAGCAACAATCACAGTGTCCAGTTTCTATTTATTATAAACAATGCACCCTTTGTTTCTTCTGTCTGGACATGCCAAACAGCATTCTTTTATGTGTTAGATGGGAGGACCGTCTTCCAACCCTGCCCTCTTCTCTTTACCTCCACCAGTGCACTGAGGATTTTCTCTTTAATGTGAGGATAATATTGTCCCTGGTTAACATATCATGATATTCTGGTCATTATTGCTTAACCCTCTATACTGGTTTGACTGTAGCTACTAATTATCACTAAATACCAAGCATTGTTAGTCATGGTCTCACATAATGTGCCCACATGATATGCTTGGAATTGAAGCCATGGAATGCCCTGTACAAGGACAAGATCTCTTCAGTTACTTTGACTTATGTTTATGTTCAACAATCAGAGAAAATCTTTCTCGAGTACTTACTTAGATGTCAATGAATCTTCACAATAACTATGAACTAGGCCATATTATTTATTAAAATAAGTACTGTTAGTGATATTTATCAATTACTATTATTTGTAACTCAAAGAAACTGAATCTTGAAGATGTTCAAAATATTTATTGAATAGTTCAACCTATAAGATTTTCCCCTTGTGCTTTCCTTCTGGAATAGAAAGACGCCCTCACTCTCCAGCAGTGTGAATCAAAACCTAGTACTGAAGAAGAGAACAAATTCTCACTCGTGGTCATAGACATTCTTGTAACATTGAGCTGTACTACATCAGAAGAGCTAACAGGTGGTCTTCTTATGAGTTAAAGTGTAGTAAAAGTGCTTGTTTGGTGAGGCAAGCAGGGAGAGAATAGTTGATATGGAAAAGTAAATGTGATGCCTCACCTGATTAGTAGGGTCAGTTTCTGGAAGCAGAATTTGCCCATATCAAGGGCATGGGACAATAAGCCACACACTGTTAAAGATTGTCTGTAGAATAAGAATATCACTGATCTAAAGGAGCCTCAGATCATTTGGTTCAAATTCCCTGCCAGGAAGAAATAGCTGTAAACTGTTCTTGGCAGATTTACCTCTATTGTCCATTGAAACAGGTTTTGCAAAACTTCGCAAGGTTACACACTCTTGCCGGTCAGCTGTGATGGTGCACCGGTTTGCTGTCTACAGAGCAAGCTTAGCAGTTGAAAACAAAGCGAATTTGTTATCTCACAGTTCCCACAGGCTGAGTCCAGTTAGTTGGGTCCTCAACAGAGCATTTCCCAGGACTGAAATGAAGGTGTCACCTAGGCTGGGTTCTTCTTGTAGCTCAGTAATGTCTTAAGTTCAGGTGGCTGCTGGCAGGATTTAGTTCCTGGTATCTTCAGACCATGGCCTGTATTTCTTGTGGCCTGACAGCTGGAAGCTACTATCGGTTCTTAAAGAATACTTACAGTGCCCTCCACCTTCAAAAGAAAACTTCTCTTGCAGCGAATCTTTCTCATGCTTTCAATTTCTCTAGGCTCCAGGAAAGAACCAAGCTTGTTAATGTGCTCACCTGATTAGGTCGGGCCCAGCAAGCCTCCCTTTTAAGGACCTTAGCAGAGTACAGTGTTGATAATGCCTGTAAAATCCCTTTCACTTTATAATGTAGCATAATCATAGGAGCCACAGCTTATCATATTTATATGTTCTTCCCACGTGCAACTAGAGGAGATTACACAAGGGCAAAGGCCACTGGGAGAGTGTCCTCCTAAGATTCTTGCACCACAGATGTTAGGAAATTAAACCAGGATGGAGTCTACCAACCTCCATTTCATTCTCCACATCATCCACTCAACTACTGGAAGATCACCACCATACTGTGATTGTTATTTTGGGAACTCCTACCAGTTTCTTTTAAATACTGCAGTTTTGGTTTGTGATAGAGATATCGCTCCACATACACTAGTTCTAGCAGAACTATTTTTATTTCTTCTGTTAAAAAATACTTCTATCAAGACATTCCAGGACTAATTATTTGGAGCAACAACTGGCTGACTACTAAAATATAGTCATAATCAAGTCAAGCACTTCAATCACTATGTCATGCACACATCCTAAGCCCAAGTCACTTATACTCTCACTCTGTACCTTGATAATAATGTAAAACAACAGCTCAACAGTGGAACTTGTTGTATCACATATTGACAGTTTCTTTCCCAAAATCTAGCTTAGAAAAGGTTTTAAATATTAATTCTGTCAACTGTATTGCTGTCTCTGTCTCACAGCTAGGTGTCAGTTGTAGATTGATAAGCTTGCCTTCATCCAAGTTGTTAATATAAATGTTGACAGGACAGAGGCAATAGGGCTGGTTATTCACTTTCAATTTTCACCTGTTCACATTAATCCCTCATTGTTTGGGGAGTGAGCAGGGGGAAATGTCTTCTCATGGAGGGTAAGGAATATACGACATTATGTGATTTAATCTAAGCACTCAAAGTGCCCAATTTTTCAAATCAAGCCTTCACATATTATTTTACTGTGGAATGATAGAACTCCAGCAATTATCATCCTCCAAGTTTTAATCAGAGAAATTGGAAATATGCTCAACATCACATTTACCTAATGTGCATATGTCTGGGTTTTTCAATTTGCACATCATAAATGCAAGGCAAATGAACTTCTTTTTATAGTACTTTCTTTATTTTGTACATGCTCCTCCCAAAACTTGTGAGTCAGGAGGGTGACTAGCATTATTTTCAGGCAAGCAGCTAGGTGCAGAAGGTTCCCACCACTATGTGGCTGGCAGCAGAGCTCAGCCCAGCCGCACATCCACTGTCTCAGAGTTCAGAGCTCCTCCACAGTTTTGCAGAAGGAAATGAGAATGAGACCAAATGCCCTCCTAGCAGTTAGGAATCGCTCTCATTTGGGCTGCTCTCACTTGGAATTTTCACATCTAGGCAGGGGGTATCCATTTGGACCAGTCACTCAGACACAGTGGTCGGGCTTTGTGACTAATGAGGGTAGAGGCTTCCCTCAGGGTTCACTGAGGGAAGGCAAACACCCTCTGCAAAAAAGAAATGCTGAGTGCATATGGTCAGGGAGGAACCTGGAGTGGAGGCTGCCTAGAACAGTGCACCTCCAGGTGTGCCCAGCTGCGAAGAGACAGAATGATATCCACCCCCAGGAGGGTAACGGTGTGAAATACTACTGTTATTCATTGGAACATCCCATCCTTTCCTATGAGGTTCAGTGGAGTCAGGAGGGATCTGTGCATGCCTCCTTGTACAGATACACTTCTACACGTACATGCATAACACACACAGGAAGGAGTTCATAGGCCCATAAGTGTGGGAAATGTAGACCATACTAAGAACTGCGATGTACCTGAGACCCTAAGCAGCCCTGTTGTTTCTGCCTACATTTTTCCCCGTGTATTTCTCAGACCTAAGTGACAGGGAGGAAAAAAAACAAAACCTTTCTAGAAAACCAAAAGAAACCTTTCTAAAAAACCTCTTGACACCTTTCACAGGAGACATTTTTAGAAAAGCTATATCTGTTTATTTAATTCTCATCACAGTGCCCAGTAGTACTGAGTATTACCAATGCACCTGCCTGGAAACTCAGGCAGGGGGACTGGCCTCACCGAACTGGACACCAGCCCAGATCAGCCACAGCCATTCCATGCCCTTTCCGGGCTTCGGCTCTGGGTTCTACAGGCCTCGTGAAGGGGCTGTCTGTCCTCTGAGGCCCTCAAGAGGAGATGAGAAAAGCTGTCTGCAAAAGAAAGGGGCAAGCTTTTGGGTAGAGAGGAAAAGGAGAAAGAGTCAACCAGGCATTGCGGATTCATCCCAGCCCTCTATGAGGCTGAGGCAGGAAGATTGCAAGTTCCAGTCCCACCTGTGCAACTTAGCAAAACCACGTCATAAAATAAAAAATTTAAAAATGGGCAGGAGATGTAGCTGGTGCAAAAATCCTAGGTTCAATGCCTAGTACTGAAAATGTTTTTAAAAAGATAAAAGAAAAAAAAAGACTCTCAGAGTTAGACAAAGTGGGAAAGGTGGGCTTGGGTGGAGTAGGTTGAAAAGAAAATCGAGGTCTGTAAAGCGGAGGTGTCCATCGCCCAGGCTGTCCTGCAGGTGGAAAGAAACAGTGCTGGGCAAACCCCACCAAGTGTCCAGGGCAGGAACATTAGCTGCCCGCCCGCCCCCGCAGGAGTTAGGGCCTGAGAACAGGAGACAGGGGCGGTGCTTGAGTTCCACTCTAGAAACTAAGACGAAGCTTCATATCGGTACTGAGCGCAGCAAAACAACCCGAGACTGCCCTTGAATAACTCATGGGCCTTCCCCGTGCGCCTAGCTTTTTCCTGGGTGTTTGACTGAAGGAATTATTTGCTCCAAAGTGTCTGCTTCTCACCTGAGATGGTCTCACACCTTCCCAAATGACTGCTGCTTTAAAACGATGAATGCAAGTAGAAGTCAGGTTGGGCGGAGGAGAATCCCTTTCGGGGAAGGAGGAGCTTCAAGAGCCGCAGACTGGCAGCTGCCAGGCGAGGACTGTGTCATGACCGGGTTTACTTTGACTTATTCATTGTTTTTAAAAATTCAGTTCTAAAATCCACAACTGGACTATTTCCTGTGAAAACCCAAACGATTGGCTTCCCTTCAAAATGCTGTAGATCTGACCACCCTGCGCTGCTGGCTTGCAGGAGAGCTCTTGGCTTCCCTGGAGCTGAGTCCCAGCTTCCTCTTCATTCAGCCTGTGCACTGAGGTCCTTCGTTCCCACGGACCCACCTGACCCTTTGGGTTACCTAATCGGCTGGAGTAGGATTTGCCTCTATGCTGTCTGCCCAAGAGTAAGGTTTGTGAAAGAGAAATCGGCAGCCAGCTCCACTCCCCAGAGTTCCCTGAGCCTGAGGGCAGTGTGGTGAGATCCCAAATAGAGTGGTTTGTTTTGGTGGATGTCTCTGGAAGTGTCTGATCATTCACAGAAAAGTAGGAATGAAGAAGGAAGAATCCTGGGACGCTGCCTCCCTCCCTGAGCCTGGGGGAGTAAAACACAGAGGTACAGTCTCACGATACCGCATCTAGTTAGTGAAGAGGAAAGATCAGCGTAAGATTTTCCTGAACACCTACCTGCATGTTCAAAATACATCGGACCTGGCACAGAGTCACTCAGCAATGAACACAGGTAAATAGATTTTTTTTAATGCCTTTAGTCTAAAACTTGTAAAGCGTTGTACCAGCACAGAGCTCAGCATGGCATCGTAGTGTGAAAGTATGGACCACATTTGTAATGTTAAATCCAGCAGCCACATTAAAGAAGTAAAAATAAGCAGGTGGAATTAATTTTCGTAGTTGATTCTACTCAACACAGCCTATCTAAAATAATGGCATTTCAACATGTAAGCAATATGAAAACCATTCATAGGACAGTTTTCATTTTTTACAAAGTTCTACAGAATCTGATAAGTATTTGACACATAGAGCATATTTCCATTTGGACCTTCTACTTTTCCAGTACTCAAAAACTGCAGGAGGCCAGGGACTGCCTTATTGGACCGCACAGCTATAGATGTAATCTACATTACATCACGTTGTTTTTCTTAAATTAACTGAGGACACTAGGTGGTGAGAGCAGGTGTGGATTTCCCACAGCACTCATAGGCAGACTGGGAGGCCAGACAGGAGACGGAAACAGATACCCTTCTGATGTGAGAACCATGTCCTCTAGGCTCTATTTGGCCCCCTGCAGCCCTCTGTTGCTTCCCATCTCCTTCTCTCATTGCCTAACTGGGAGCCCTGTTGCAGTGTGCAGCCTGGCATGTAAAGGGTCAAGGAGTAGCTGGATTCCCAGCCTGTCCTTTGCAGGCTCATGACCTGCAGCAAGTTACTTAATCTCCCTGGTCTCAGATTTCTTTTCTATCAAATACAATTAGCTCCTTCATACTGAGGCCTGAGGATTAAATCATAAATGCAAACTCCTAGGCACCAAATAGACACTGTAAGAGTTTTCAATTTTTAATGATTATTTTTTGAGATTTATATATGTTTGCAAGAAGTGGCAGCAGAAAAAAAAAAAATCAAAGATGTGAGAAGTTCTTTTTAATATGTGCTAAAATCCCAGGCTGTGCATTATTTCTTCAGCACTTGGTGTTCACAATTTCTCTTGGTCTTAGTGAAAAGTATGACCCCAGCCAAAGCATGTGAGCTCAGGTTATGCAGGCACAGCAAAAGAATAGTCAGACAAGAAAGCATTTCCATTTGCACCAGTTGCATGGTGAAATTACATGTCCAATTGCACTGTGACCTAGACAATGAGACACATCCGGATGAGCACCATGTGACAGTGTACTCTGACGGACTCTGCAAATGTCTAGGAAGCATCACCTGGACCACCAGCTATGGGGATGGCAAGAGCTCTACCACTCAGAGAACACAATGTCCTCAGCACCTGTAGATTCCCCCTCAGTATGATTGTGCCTTGCAGCTCTCACAAAGCCCTACCAGGCTTCACCTTTTCCACGTCCCAGGATAGCATCACCAGAGCTGACGTCTGTCCTCTCATTTACCTGAGTGTGTACCACAGCTCCCAGACTTGGGGAAAATGAAAAGGACACTCACCAGCTCATTCTCTTCTCCTTGGTTGAGTAAAGCCCGATGCTCCTTCTGACTGTTCCCCTCCATCTACAGCAGTCCGGTTAGGGTCCCTCCTGGCCAGCTCCTTGGGGGAAATGTTAAAAGCACCTGTACGTCTTTGAACCAGTCGCTACTTGTCACTGCTGTTCTCAGGTGCTTATAAAATCTGTTGGCACACACCTTGCTTGTTAGACCCACAATGGAAAGAGAGGAAATCCTCTCCTCAGCCACAGGATTGGTCTGTTAATCTATCCGTTTAATGTGTGTTTTTCTTCCTTGTGTTTATTTACTAAGCTAGATGTGAGTGCCTCCAGATTTAAGGAGTGACGGATGCAAGTTATTGAGCTAGAAAAATAAACAATTTCACATGCTGTCCATAAATATCTCAGCCAATGAATGGGAATGGCTACTTTGCTAAAAACCTGAGAAAGAAAGGATCAACCAATGAGTGATAAGTAAAACCTCTATCAAATTAAAAAAAAAAAATGAGCCCCATAATAGTATTGGCAAAGAGAACTGATGGAAGGAAGGTTGGCTCATGACGGAGAATCAGGAATCTTTCTGGAATCAGAAAACCAAGATTTCTAATCCTTGCATGACTGACAACCTTGAAAAAAAATCACTTAAAATCTGAATTTCAGGTTTCTAGTATGTGAAATGTCAATAATAATTATAAGGTTAATAGCAGGATATAAGATGATATTTATAAAAGGCCAACTGTAACCTCTATGGCATTCAATAAGAGATAAATAATCATCATCATGATTAACACTAATCAAGAAAAGAGATCTTTTTAAAAGTAAAAATAATAATAAATTCATTTCTTTTCCTGTCCCTTTACAGTTTCCTTTTACAGTTTGCAAAAAGTTTCCAAATAAATGAAATATATGGAGGAAGAAGGATATGGAAAGGACATAGGCCAAATTTCCAGATTATGTAATTACCTTTGAATTTGATATTTTCACTAAAAAATGAGAAAACTGGGCCAGTCTAGTGTTAAATTGTTCATGTTAAAAACTTGTCATTTCAGAGCCTCTATTTTGCCCATTGCACTCAGTGAAATATTTGCCACTACAACCATGGTAGAAAATTTACTTAGTGAAAACTGTTAGGGGCTGGTACTTGATTCTTTCCATTGACTGACACTGTTATTGGTTGCCTTGAGCATACGTGTCTATCATAGCGCTCAGGAGAGGTCAAAGCATTGCCCAGTGCAAAAACATGAGGCTGAGGAGAATACAGAAACAGCTACAGCTTTCAGCGTTTCATGCCAGTAAGGATCCTGAGGTGCCCATGCTAAAGAAACCTGTGTTACCACGAATGTTGCTGTCAAATCTAAAGAAGAGCTCAAGTTTGGAGAAAAGAGTTCTGGTTTCAGGAAAATTTAACTAAAGACCTGAGTGGCAGTTATTCATTTTTACTCATCAACTATCTACTCATATTTCTTGCTAAAAGAACATCAGTTTTTTTCTGGGCAACATGATGTCAACTAAAAGTACTAACGATGACTCACAATTTGTGTAAAAGTAGACACGGGCCCTTGATTTAAACAATAAAATATCAGTTAAAGACAGCTTGAGGCAAGGGTCTTGTGGGAAAGATCATCCTGTGGCTGAAAGGGACCGGGCATTTTTGCTTGTGTGTTTGTTTTCTGTTCTTTCCTTTTCTTCTTCCTTTGATAATTCATGCAGGAGCAGGGGGAATGTCTCCATCTCTGGTTCATGATGCTTATTAAAAGAAGACCTAATGGGCATGGTGGAGTGGGTTAGAACCACGCCTCAACTTCCAACTTGGCAAAAACAGGTTTCCTAATCCCTACTTTCCATGGCCTAAAGGGAAACTAATAGGTGTTCAATCCAGGTGTGGATGTCTTTACACTTCAACTCTTGCCGTTTGCTCTATCGACCACTGGAGGGTTACTAGAGCATTCTGCTCCATGAACACCATTGAGCATTTACACCAGCAGAATAGCTGACTGCTATAACAATTTTCAATGGTGTAACTTAGTAGGAGTGTGGTCTAAGTTTGTGGCGGTAAGAAGGTATTAGTGGAAGTATTGTGTCTTCTTTGCAGTGCTTTAGTGAACAAGGTTCTTTCCTTCTCTGCCTCCACTTTCTTCAACATGTGGTTTCCAAGGCAGCTGTGGTGTTATGAGAGTTTGTGTAAAAGTTAGTAGGTGAAAATGTCTAGGGACTAGTCCTGGAAGAGGCACTTTGTACTTCACTAAACACTCGTTACAACTCAGTCAGATGCAAAGTTGGCTCAGCATGTGATCTACATTATTCTAGGAAGAACAGGATGTTGGATTGGTGGTCACCTAGCAGTCTCTGCCACACAGACCCTGTGATAATCTCAGAGAGCAGTAAAGTAGAAGATTATACTGGCTCTCAAAGGACTCACAACCTGGTGAAATAGGAAAATCATGAATAAGTGACCGTTCATGCAAAACAGAAGTGAGAGAGGCTTCCCCCAGACTCTCAAGAAGCTCCATATGGGTGACAGGGCATGCAGTAGCCCATGTCATCTCATGAACTGAGTGGATCTTGTTTGCTCTTTGCAACAGCCACAAAGGTGAAAAAGACACCTGAATGTGGGTCTTGACCAATCCTCTATTTGAAGTGCAAAATCAAACACCTGTTAACCAATAGATCACATAGATACACCAACCATCCCTTGCTTCTTTCATCCCTAACCACCACTGGACCAAAACAACCCGTGCGTTCTCCACAGCTTGAACAAAGCAGAGTGAGCTCCCTTTAATTAAAATAAAGAATCCTTTTGCCAGCTCAAGGTGAAAGGGTGACTGTGGCCTTTCACTTTTTTTGCTTTAAATTTCAATTTTGGAGATCAATAAATCAAGCATTTGGCGATAAGTGTCATATTGTACATATGTAGAAGTAAGGTCACATCTTATCTGTAGATAGAAAAGGAGAGAAAATGTCCAAACTCTAAAAAGGTATCTTTCCATATTACCTCCCAACTTCTCACCCTGTGAGTTAATTTAACAAACAGTATTAGGACTGAAGAGGAGACAGAAGTGAATTAGACAATGATCCTACCCTTCATGAATTCAGACTCTAGAAAGGAAACAAGATGGAGTTGTAATGAGTCTTTAGTGAAGAATGATGTAGTGGAGAGCACTGGACCAGAGAAAGTGCTGGAAAAGAAAAGAGAAGCTCAAGCTCAAACTCAAAGGATGCGGGTGTCTAGCCTGCTATTCTGTTATGGTCACAGAGAACTTGGAGAATCTGATAAAATGTGTAGATTTTTTCTTTACCAAAAATTAATATACATTCACATAAATTTGTATTTATATCAAGTTTTACTTAGCCATTTTCTGATCCAATCCTTGCATTCATAGTTCTTCATTAATTTGGTGAAAATATGCTTTGCATACTTTTCATCAAGCACTATTCAGGCTGTTGGGAGGGTAGCAGTGATCAAAGGAGGTAGATAAAAGCTGCTGCCCACATGAAGCTGACAGTGCAGTGAGGAAAGACAAAGGCACAAAACAAATAGAATGCACAGTTGAGCAGACAGTGGTGTTCTGGGGAGGAAATATTGTTAGGAACATAAATAGGCGGTGCTGGTGGGGTGGAAAATGAGGCAGGTAAGGGGAAGAAGGGCAAGTGGACTTGCATTTTAAGTAAGGTCTTCAGGGAAGGCTCTGCAAAGACCTGAAGAGCTGAGAGCGTATGTCAAAAGCTTTGCCCACTTTGCTACCTGGGAAAACAGGGTTCCAGGAAAAAGGAATATCAAGCATCAAAACCCTGAAGTGGAGGATCGGTAGGGAAACCAGCACGCCTAGGACTGTGTGTGCAGGAGACAAAGGCAGGATTTGAGGCAGTGAGCTAACACCGTAACCTAGCTAATTTGGCACTCAGGAAAATCTTAATCTATCTCCTTCT